>NC_058375.1:90340000-90652500 GCF_018350175.1 Felis catus | reverse complement strand
GTTATTATAATTCTATGTGATTTACATGGAACAAAAAATTAGAGTCAAATGTTTAAAGATCCACTCAGAAGGTCAACAAAAACAAACTGACAGCAGTGGGAGAGGCCTTAGTTTTTTATATTTAATGGAAGAAAAACACAACAGAGAAAATCTGCCCCATAGGATAGAGAAGGAAATTTATTTATTAGAGTATTATTGGATCCTTTGTTGGATTGAAAGAATGAGCTACTGAAGTGTGCTGTGAGACTCACTATGTTGTATTTCGTTTCTTAGCATACAGACAAAGATATTTCAAAGCACAATAGCTAAATGAGCAAATATGTTTACACGTCATGAAGTTGTATCATGTCTGTGGAGTATAATTTTTATCCCATAGTTCCCTTTTAATACAAAGCAAGGTAAAAAGGAAACAAATAATCTCTATTCCACATTGCTCTTCGGGGGAAAAAAAACACTATTTCTATAAAACATATGTCATTAATATGACAGATATTTTTACCTATTGAATACATTCACAGGCACATAGATTATTTCTTATTGCAATTCTCAGCAATTCTCATGAACCAATAGGAAGTACCTATTGGTTCAGTGTAGGAGTTACCTTTCACCAAAACTTGTAAGAATCCCCTATTATGTTCATGTGTATAGTCCGACATGCCTTAGACCTCACCAGTTTTATGGTTCTGAGCAAGGTCACTATTCAGTTTTCCTCTAGGACTGCAGGATTAATAGCCCCCATTGCTAGTACCCAAGAAGGGATGCTCCCCGCCTTTGCCCAAAACCTTTGCCTGACTTTTTCATCTCTTCTGCTCTAGCTACTACTTTACATCCCACTATCTTTCTACTCATTTCAGGCCACTCCATACCATTTGCTGAGTACTTTTACTACTTATCATATGGTCTATTAATTCCTTATCCCCTCTGTGTTCAATACCACTTAAATATTGCTTTCTTTACAGTGACAACTTGGGGTACAAGGCTCCTCAGCCTTCTCATCACATTACATAGCTGATAGAAAACTGTCTTCATTGCATCCCATTCTCTTGGGTAGGGTTCCCATAGCTGAATGGCTTACACCATATAAAGTTATATATATGTTATAGTTATACATATAACTATTGTTTCATGGTAATAATTATATAGTTATATACAGCTATATAACCATATGTAACTATAGCTATTTCATTTCTCTATTCCAGGACAGAGAGATACTCAGGGATAGGTGACTGGGTTGGAAAATAATCTGTAAAATGGAGCCACTGCATCACATTATTAGAGTGGCATTATATGCTCAGCATTGACTTAGCTGCTGTTGGGTAACCAAGAGAAATATAAAGTCAGGTCTTAAAACTTAAGGAATTTTCCATCTTGTTGAGAAGACACAACTTGTTTATAAAGCAATAATTTACACTTGTGCTTCTAAATATGGATAAGCGGCAGATTTAGTGGGAGGAGCTTCTGAAATACAGACGCCTGGTCTCCATTAAGACACACTAATCAGAATTTCCTGGGGTGGACTCAGGCGTATGTATTTACAACAACTCACAGGAAATTATGGGCAATGTATAATTCACAAGAGGTTTGCCATTCTTCTCAATACAGTGCAACTCCATCAGAGTACAATAAATGTGGTCCAAAGAGTCAATCACTATTAAGAGGTTAATGAAATAACTGTCAGGGACTGGCCCTCAAACTGGCCTGCTGGAATTCCTGAGTTCCATCTATAGATCAAGCTTTATTCTATTCCTGGCTATTCAGTGCCTTCTAGCGTTTCTTGTGTGCCTTGCTGTAATTGCCATGGAGGACCTAGGTTCTGGGCTGATTGGAAGTTACTAGTCAGTAGCAACATTAGAATTCCTCATAGTAGCTGGAAGTCATCTCTCATTCAGGCAGATTTGGGTTGAGAGAATTTGGGGAAAGCTAAGTCCTACCATGGGCCATCCCCTGCTTTCTGAGACAGAATTACTCACCCTTTTCCCCTCTGACCTCATGGCTTTGCCTTTACCTTCTCTCCATACACAGAAGACTTTTAGCATGCCCCTGTTTGACAGTGGGCTGGGAGGAAAGTAGGCACCAATTGTCCCCGGCTTGATCTCTTAATTAACAGTTACATGAGAATTTGTATTATCACAGATATGTTATCTTTGATGATTACCATATTTTCATTATACAAAATTTTGCTTATCTAGAATTCTTTGAATATTTATCTTATATCTATGCATGCATGCATAAATACAAATAAATATTACCTAATAATATAATATATGATATATAATAATATAATATATATATACACATAGACACATTAAAAATTTGATTAAAAAAATAAATTCTTCCAAGTAATGTTCGATATGGATATAATTAGCAATGTAATGCCTCTAAATGAATTCCAAATTGAATCATAAACTCCTAAAAAATGACATGCTTTCAAGACTTGAGGAAGATGGTGAGGTAGGAGGACGCTGGGCTCACCTCATCTTACTGATCGCTTAGATTCCACCCACATCTGCCTAAATAACCCCAAAAAACTGCCAGAAGACCAGCAGAATGGACTCTCCGGAGCCAAGTGTAGACAAGAGGCCCACGGAAGAGGGTAGGAAGGGCAGAGAGGCAGTGTGCGCTACAGGGTTTGGCAGGAGGGAGCTGGGCGGTGAAGGGGCAGCCCGACCGGCAAGGCAGAGCCCCCGAGTCTGGCTTGCAAAAGCGGAGGGACTGGACTGCATGAGTTCTGACAGCCAGCAGGACTTAACATCTGGAATGTTAAAAGTCAACAGCTCTGCTCTTGGAGAGTGGGGAGGACAAGAGGACTCCAAGAAGGAGAGTTGTTGAGCCCTGATAGAGCTCAGTTTGGCGGGGGAACAAAGGTGCTGGCAAGCGCTATTTCCCTCTCCCATCCCCCAGCCAAAATTCCAAAGGGGATTCCAAAAATCCCGTCACTGAACTTGCTTGCACTGCACAAACGCCCAAAGATGTGCTTCCGTGGATCCACCCCTCCAGAGGGCCTGCCTCCCTCCTGGTGCTTCAGGACCCCTCCCGCAGGGGACCACTGACAGCAAAGCGAGGGAAACCTGCCCCTCCTGCCCCTATGCACCTTGCGAATCCACCCTGGCTAATACGCCCTTGGCCAAATCCCATTGAAACAGCACCACAAGCCTGGAAGTGTGCAAGTAGCCCAGACAGGGGACACACCACTCCACAGAAAGTCCTGCCCTGGGAAAGGGGAAGATAAGGTACACACCAGTCTGACCGTGGCCCCAGCAGTGGGCTGGGGGCAGACATCAGGTCTGACTGCGGCCCCACCCACCAATGCAAGTTACTCCAGACAGCATGGAAGAAGAGCCCTGTATTTCTGCGCTACTGCAGGGACTACCCAAAATGATGAAATGGAACAATTCTCCTCAAAAGAAACTCCAGGAAGTAGCGACAGCTAATGAACTGATCAAAAACGATTTAAGCAATGTAACAGAAAATGAATTTAAAATAATAGTCATAAAATTAATCGCTGGGCTTGAAAAAAGTATAGAGGACAGCAGAGAATCTATTACTACAGAGATCAAGACAAAGAAACAGTCAGGAGAAGCCAAAAAAATGCTATAAATGAGCTGCAAAATAAAATGAGGGTGACTACAGCTCGGATTGAAGAGGCAGAGGAGAGAATAGGTGAATTAGAAGATAAAATTATGGAAAAAAGGGAATCGAGAAAAAGAGAGATAAAAAAATCCAGGAGTATGAGGGGAGAATTAGAGAACTAAGTGATACAATTAAACATAATAACATATGCATAATTGGGATTCCAGAAAAGGAAGAGAGAGGGAAAGGTGCTGAAGGTGTACTTGAAGAAATCATAGCTGAGAACTTCCCTGATCTGGGGAAGAAAAAAGGCATTGAAATCCAAGAGCCACAGAGAACTCCCTTCAGACGTAACTGGAATCGATCTTCTGCAACACATATCATAGCGAAACTGGCAAAATACAAGGATACAGAGAAAATTCTAAAAGCAGCTAGGGATAAACAGGCTATAATTTACAAAGGTAGACCCATAAGAGTAGTGGCAGACCTATCTACTGAAACTTGGCAGGCCAGAAAGGAATGGCAGGAAATCTTCAATGTGATGAACAGAAAAAATATGCAGCTGAGAATCCTTTATCCAGCAAGTCTGTCATTCAGAATAGAAGGACAGATAAAGATTTCCCCAAACGAACAAAAACTGAAGGAATTCATCACCACTAAACCAGCCCTACAAGAGATCCTAAGGGGGATTCTGTGAGTGAAATGTTGCAAGGACCACAAAGTACCAGAGACATCGCTACAAGCATGAAACCTACGGACATCACAATGACTCTAAACCCATATCTTTCTATAATAACACTGAATGTAAATAGACTAAATGCTCCAACCAAAAGACATAGGGTATCAGAATGGATAAAAAAACAAGACCCATCTATTTGCTGTCTACAAGAGACTCACTTTATACTGAGGAGACCTTCAGATTGAAAGTGAGGGGATGGAGAACTATCTATCATGCTACTGGAACTCAAAAGAAAGCTGGAGTAGCCATCCTTATATCAGACAAACTAGACTTTAAATTAAAGGCTGTAACAAGAGATGAAGAAGGGCATTATATAATAATCACAGGGTCTATCCATCAGGAAGAGCTAACAATTATAAATGTCTATGTGGCAAATACGGGAGCCGCAGGAAAAAGTCTGGAAAACCTCCAAAAGCATGGAGGTTAAAGAACACCCTACTAAAGAATGAAAGGGTCAACCAGACAATTAGAGAAGAAATTAAAAAATATATGGAAACAAACAAAAATGAAAATACAACAATCCAAACGCTTTGGGATGCAGCGAAGTCAGTCCTGAGAGGAAAATACATTGCAATCCAGGCCTATCTCAAGAAACAAGAAAAATCCCAAATACAAAATCTAACAGCACACCTAAAGGAAATAGAAGCAAAACAGCAAAGACACCCCAAATGCAGCAGAAGAAGAGAAACAATAAAAATCAGAGCAGAAATAAATAATATAGAATCTAAAAAAACTGTAGAGCAGGTCAATGAAACCAAGAGTTGGTTTTTTGAAAAAATAAACAAAATTGATAAACTTCCAGCCAGGCTTCTCAAAAAGAAAAGGGAGATGACCCAAATACATAAAATTACGAATGAAAATGGAATTATTACAACCAATCCCTCAGAAATACAAGCAATTATCAGGGAATACTATGAAAAATTATATGCCAACAAACTGAACAACCTGGGAGAAATGGACAAATTCCTAAACACCCACACCCTTCCAAAACTCAAACAGGAAGAAATAGAAAACTTGAAGAGACCCATAACCAGTGGAGAAATTGAATCAGTTATCAAAAATCTCCCAACAAATAAGAGTCCAGGACCAGATGGCTTCCCAGGGGAATTCTACCAGACATTTAAAGCAGAGATAATACCTATCCTTCTCAAGCTGTTCCAAGAAATAGAAAAGGAAGGAAAACTTCCAGACCCATAATATGAAGCCAGCATTACTTTGATTCCCAAACCAGACAGAGACCCAACAAAAAAGAGAACTACAGGCCAATATCTCTGATGAATATGGATGCAAAAATTCTCAACAAGATACTAGCAAATCAAATTCAACAGCATATAAAAAGAATTATTCACCATGATCGAGTGGGATTCATTCCTGGGCTGCAGGGCTGGTTCAACATTTGCAAATCAATCAATGTGACATATCACATTAATAAAAGAAAAGATAAGAACCATATGATCCTGTCAATCGATGCAGAAAAAGCATTTGACAAAATTCAGCATCTTTCTTAATAAAAACGCTTGAGAAAGTTGGGATAGAAGGAACACACTTAAACACCATAAAAGCCATTTATGAAAAGCCCACAGCTAATATCATCCTCAATGAAAAAAACTGAGAGCTTTCTCCCTGAGATCAGGAACACGACAAGGGTGTCCACTCTCACTGCTGTTAACATAGTGTTTAACATAGCAATCAGACAACAAAAGGAAATCAAAAGCATCAAAATTGGCAAAGATGACGTCAAGCTTTCACTTTTTGCAGATGACATGATATTATACATGGAAAACCCAATAGACTCCACCAAAAGTCTGCTAGAACTGATACATGAATTCAGCAAAGTCTCAGGATACAAAATTAATGTACAGAAATCAGTTGCTTTCTTATACACTAATAATGAAGCAACAGAAAGATTAATAAAGAAACTGATCCCATTCACAATTGCACCAAGAAGCATAAAATACCTAGGGATAAATCTAACCAAAGATGTAAAAGATCTGTATGCTGAAAACTATAGAAAGCTTATGAAGGAATTTGAAGAAGATACAAAGAAATGGAAAAACATTCCATGTTCATGGATTGGAAGAATAAATATCGTTAAATGTCAAAACTACCCAAAGCAATCTACACATTCAAAGCAATCCCAATCAAAATTGCACCAACATTCTTCTCAAAGCTAGAATAAGCAATCATAAAATTTGTATGGAACCACAAGAGACCCTGAATAGCCAAAGTAATATTGAAGACGAAGAAGACCAAAGCAGGAGGCATCACAATCCCAGACTTTAGCCTCTACTACAAAGCTGTCATCATCAAGACAGCATGGTATTGGCACAAAAACAGTCACATAGACCAATGGAATAGAATAGAAACCCCAGAACTAGACCCACAAAAGTATGGCCAACTCATCTTTGACAAAGCAGGAAAGAATATCCAATGGAAAAAAGACAGTCTCTTTAACAAATTATGCTGGGAGAACTGGAAAGCAACATGCAGAAGGTTGAAACTAGACCACTTTCTCACACCATTCACAAAAATAAACTCAAAATGGATAAAGGACCTGAATGTGAGACAGGAAACCATCAAAACCCTAGAGGAGAAAGCAGGGAAAAACCTCTCTGACCTCAGCCACAGCAATTTCTTACTTGACACATCCCTAAGGGCAAGGGAATTAAAAGCAAAAATGAACTACTGGGACCTCATGAAGATAAAAAGCTTCTGCACAGCAAAGGAAACAATCAACAAAACTACAAGGCAACTGATGGAATGGGAAAAGATATTTGCAAATGACATATCAGACAAAGGGCTAGTATCCAAAATCTATAAAGAGCTCACCAAACTCCACACCTGAAAAACAAATAATCCAGTGAAGAAATGGGCAGAAAACATTAATAGACACTTCTCTAAAGAAGACATCCGGATGGCCAACAGGCACATGAAAGATTCTCAACGTCACTCCTCATCAGGGAAATACAAATCAAAACCACACTCAGATACCACCTCACGCCAGTCAGAGTGGCTAAAATGAACAAATCAGGAGACTATAGATGCTGGAGAGGATGTGGAGAAATGGGAACCCTCTTGCACTGTTGGTGGAAATGCAAACTGGTGCAGCCCCTCTGGAAAACAGTGTGGAGGTTCCTCAAAAAAATTAAAAATAGATCTACCCTATGACCTAGGGATAGCATTGCTAGGAATTTACCCAAGGCATACAGGAGTGCTGATGCATAGGGGCACTTGTACCCCAATGTTTATAGCAGCACTTTCAACAATAGCCAAATTATGGAAAGAGCCTAAATGTCCATCAACTGATGAATGGATAAAGAAATTGTGGTTTATATACACAAACTACAGGGCAATGAGAAAGAATGAAATATGGCCTTTTGTAGCAATGGATGGAATTTGAGAGTGTTGTGCTAAGTGAAATAAGTCATACAGAGAAAGACAGATACCAAATGTTTTCACTCTTATGTGGATCCTGAGAAAGTTAACAGAAGACCATAGGGGAGGGGAAGGGGCAAAAAAAGTTATAGAGGGAGGGAGCCAAACCATAAGAGACTCTTAAAAACAGAATAAACTGAGGGGTGATGGGGGTGGGAGGGCAGGGAAAGTGGGTGATGGTTATTGAGGAGGGCACCTGTTGGGATGAGCACTGGGTGTTGTATGGAAACCAATTTGACAATAAATTTCATATTTAAAAAAATGACATGCTTTCTTCAAAAGCATCTGGCATCTAAGAGGCAGAAAGCTCAGGTATAACAGCCAGACTCACTTTTAGATTTTTCATTTGTTCGAGTTTATTAAATAAAAGTATATCTATTGTTCCATCCCTCAGACTCAAGTCATTCTTTAGGATGAGTGATTAATAAAAGCTTTACCTAAATCCATAAAGGGAAATTGGAGTCAAATCCTAATCCAAACAGAAGCCCTGCTTGCAAATTAGAACCCAAATCCTAATCCTTCTGAGGATTGTCCATCCCAGCTCGAAATGGCATTTTTGTTTTGATTTAAAATCTATGCTCCCACAACATCTTTAAAAAGTGATTGCTATTTCTCTATGTCATTAAACACGACGCTTTCAAATGCTTTTTCCCCCTACAAATGTACCATAAATAGAGCTGAATATTCTAACTCTCCTAAAAATGACAAGGGACGTGCTTTGGAATACAACCATTTAACCGAAAACGTAATTAAAAATATTTTTAGTTCGCTCTGACTCAATTTTCAGGTACAGTTTTTGGAGATGAACTGGAGGTGATGTGAGGCCATTTGTATCAATGATCCCCTTAAATTGATGACAACTCTTAAGAAGGTTTATCAATTAAAATTAGGTTTGTCTAATATAACAGCGAGTCGAACATGAGACGTACTTAATTTCCTTTTGATTGAAATAATTACAGGAATAGGGAATTCAGGACTGAGAGGATGGCTCCAGGTACATTCGGCTCATTGCTCCACTCTCCCTGCAAGTGGCTCTTGTTCTTATGGTTCAAATTGCCGGCTAGGACCCCAGGCTCCCAACCACATTCCCAGTACAGGGAGAAAAACGGAAGTAGGGGAGAAAATAGTACACTCCTTACCTTTCAAAGTAAGCATCTCCCAGAAGCACCACTTAACCCTTCCATTTATATAACAAAGTCACATGGTTTCACCTAGTGACAGGGGAGGATCGGGACTGAAACTGGAAAACCATGTGTTTATATTATTTTTAAATTAAAGAACAAGGAGACAATACATACTGGCAGATAGCTTACAGCTTCTGCCGGCCACTGAGGTGTAGTGTGATAGTGTTTAGATGAACAAAATCTTGCCTGTGAAAATAAGGTCATGGCAGTTGTTGTGCCCTGAGTGTGGTTTGATGGGTCTGGGCACGTACAACATGTCTAGTCATGCTCCTGGATTAAGATGGGTCTGAAATAGCCTTTGACTTCTCCTTCCCTGATATGGCAAACTTCTATTCATCTTTAAATATTTAGATAAAATGTTTTTCTCTTTTCCTCAGAAAGCTTTTCTGTATCTCCAGGTTCTATTCTGGTAAGTGACCTGTCCCCTCCTCTGTATTCCTACAGCATATTTTGTGGTTGTTGAAGTAGAAGGTGATGCCAATATGGCAGCAAGTTCTGCTCAAAGCAGAGTGGTTACAGTTGGTCAGCCCTTACCACAATTCTTACACAAGATATCCTGCAAGGTTAGATTCCTCACTGATTAATCAAAGCATCAGTTTGTAAATCTGCTCTTGTCAATCAAAGACTTCTCCCGTTGCAAGCTAACAATCTTAAATCAGGCTGAAAACAGATTTTGTCTTAACTCCGATGTCAGGATTCAATTTGTTAATATTTCTTATTGGTCCCCTTGATTCAAGTGTATTTGAAATGTGTTTACTTATCTTCCTTTGCTTGTTTCTTTTTACCTTTTCAAACTCTACATTGTATCTCTTTCAGGGATCTAGAGTAGTCACATATTCCATCCTTTAAAAACTAAGGACCAGACCTGGATCCACTATCTCCTTAAATATGCAACACGTAAAAACTTGAACCAAGCAAATTTTGTCAGTGAAATTGGTTGTTATTTTAAATTTTGCTGGAAATCATATAAACTGGGACTTTCTCAGGCAAACAGGGATATATAGGGACCCTGGAAGTAATGTAGAACCTTGAATATTATAATCTTTAGGGAAATAGTTGTGTTTATTCTTCCACTGGGCAATATTTTGTAATAAATTGTAGGAGAGTCCAATAGCCACAGCAGAAAGTTAATGTGTGTGTGTGTGTGTATGTGTGTGTGTTTAAAGAGCAGGGCCAAAGGGAGAGTTACAGGCATTCTGTGACATAGTCATGAGTGAGACTGTAATAGCTCCCCAGACTACGTTGTTATAAGCTTGATAAAATAGGATGGAACTTTGGCATCTGTTTTTGTTTATTTATTATTATTATTTATTTATTTATTTTTGTGCAAGCACATAAGGAAGATTATATTAAACAGCCAGAATGTTAAACATTGCCATATCCATGAAATAAGATGTACATTGCAGCTACAGTCTTGGAACCAATGGAAAGCTTTTATATGTGCTTAATACAGTGAGGAGGGAAAAAAGCAGAGACTGTCATTTCAGCTGCAGCAAATAATACTATATATGTATGCGTGTGTGTGCATGGTGTATACTATATGTATAGTGACCTGTGTGTTAGCAATTAGTACTTATTTGTGACAAAAATTTGTAAGCAAATCTGATGAAATTAAAAAGAATTTTTTAACGTTTAATAATTTTTGAGAGAGAGTGAGAGACACAGAACACAAGCAGGGGAAGGGCAGAGAGAGAGGGAGACACAGAATCAGAAGTAGGCTCCAGGCTCTGAACTGTCAGCACAGAGACCAACATGGGGCTTGAACACACAAAAGGCAAGATCATGACCTGAGCCGAATTCTGACACTTAACTGACTGAGCCACCCAGGTGCCCCTGATGTAATTTTTTAGAGAGGGGCTTCTTTGTGACAATAATCCATTTTATTTATTATTCACTCTATATTTCTATACTCTCAATATCCCTCTCACCAAAACAGAAACCCACTCCAAAACCTAGCAACTTAGAATTTATAAATGTGGTATTTAAAATAATGATTTAAAGAAGAAACTTTGGTGCTAATATGTATATTCTTATAACTATCCCAGAAAAGTTCCTAAGGGTTCCAAATTGCCTGAAGTTCCATTAATCTGGGCTAGGCTAAATTAAACATAAGATAGTTCAGCTGTGTTTGTTTTTAATTTGCAAAGGAATTTAGTGTTCCGAAAGTGAGGGACTAGCAAACCAGGCTTCAATCAATCAGGAATATTTTGGGCATCTCTGCCAGTAGCATTAATGGGAAAGACCTGCTGTTATAATCCACAGGGTCTTTGGCAGGTCCTGAAATAAAAGAAAAGGGAATTTATGAGAGAATCTGAAGCCTAAAAGCTGGTCAGAGATAGAGGTGGTAAAACTAATATATGAACTATTTCGCTAAAATGAGAGGGTTCTAGAGTTGAAGGAGACTTACATCAGAGAGTCAGAAGGTTTTCATAAAATATTATTTAACAATTAATCTATAACTGTATCCATTTAATACAGGCACATAATTTAAAATTTCAAGTCATACTACAAAACTTGATAAGAACACATTTCCATTCTCTCTGACTTCCATCATGCTACGCTACCCAGCAACAGATATTAACTTGTTTAGTGTTTTCTTCTGTTATTTAACACTCTATTTCTAAATACTATTTCCTGTCTTCTTAGCTCAGCATCAGACATTAGCCAACAACATCTTATTATGGGAGGTGCCAATTTTCCACACCCTTCCTCCCATCTTTGGGGGAGTTACAGCAGGGATTTGGTCAAATAAATACTGAGTACTTACGTTACTATAATTTTGTAAGTGGTGTTCACTTCTGAGCCAACATACACAGCATGATTTTTTTTTGTCGTGTACCTGTTGTTGGTTTTCTGGCAATTAATATTTGTGTATTTTTTCTGCCCAGATTTTATTTAAATTCAAGTTATTCTACATATAATATAGTATTGGTTTCAGAAGTAGAAGTTAGTGATTCATCACTTACATATAACACTTAGTACTCCATCCCAAGTGCCCTCCTTAATGCTCATCACCTATTTAGCCATTTAGCCCATCCTCCCATCCACCTCCCCTCCACCAACCCTCAGTTTTTTCTCTATAGTTAAGAGTCTCTTATGGTTTGCCTCCCTATTTTTATCTTAGTTTTGTGTGCGTATATTTTTTAAGTTCACTTATCTTTTATTTATAGTGGATCTTCCATAATACTCAGACTCATGGATTAGACCCCTTTCCACAATATTCCAGATGGTCCAAGAACGAAATAACTTACCAGTTCTATTTATTTTTCTAACAATTTCTTTCTGATATACATCTGATTCACTCACAAATCTACTCGCCTTCCTTCTGGGCCTAATGCACAGCTACTATCCTGGGCTGACTTTACTACTCTCCTTTATTAGAGCTCTTGATTATGGCCTCTCAATATCTTCTTCTTCATTTATCTTCTTGTTTTGAGATAGTATGTCTTCCAGGGCTTTCTTAAATAAGAATGCATGGGTGTTTAAAACAAAACAAAATAACAAAAATGTGATAATTTTGAAGTTCTAAAAACACTTTTGTTCTACCCCTCACACTTTAAATGTTAGCTTGGCTTCTAAAGGATTCTAAGTTAAAAATATTTTCCCCTTAGGGCACCTGGGTGGCTCAGTTGGTTAAGCTTCTGACTCTTGGTTTCAGCTCAGGTCATGATCTCAGGGTTCATGGGTTTGAGCCCCACATCAGACTCTACACTGATAGTGCAGAGCCTGCGTGGGATTCTCTCTCTCTCCCTCTCTGTCTGCCCCTCCCCTGTGCATGTGCTCTCTTTCTCTCTCTCTCAAAATAAGTAAACTTTAAAAAATATTTTCCCCTCGAATTTAAGAAAGCATGGTTTAATTTTTTTCTAGTGTCTTGTTTATAAAAGCTGATACCATTTCAGTTCCTGACACTTTGTATGCAAACTCTTCTCACCCCACCTCCAAAATTTCCACTATAGTTGTAATGATAATCAATTCTTTACTTTAAGATGTTACTTCATGAACTCTGTATGCATTTTATAATAATTTAATAATAATTATACATTTAATCCTCATAATGTCATTAGGAGATAGATATTATCAATGTCAATCTCATTTTACAGATGAAGAAACTGAGCACTAAGTAGTTATGCATATGGAGTCTAGAGCCAGATTGCCTGGATTCAACACCCACCTCCACCGCTTGTCAGCTGCATAACTTTGGACATTTCACTTGATGTCTTAGTGCCCAGTTTCTTCATCTATAAAATGGCATTTACATTGATAATATCTATCTCCTAACAGCATTGTGAGGATTAAATGTATTATTAAATTATCATAAATGCATACAAAGCTCATGAAGTAACAGTAAGTAAAGAATTTATTATTAGTAGTAGCAGTATTTGGATTTTCAGTTTGGAGAAAACCTGCAGTTATGAGCAACTTTGCTGTATGGTTGTTTTTTCTATATTCCATTAGTTGGATTTGGGATACTCTTGATTAAATAGTTAATTTAAAACACCTTTTAATTTTGCTTTTAACATTTAAAAGCTGGTTTATTCTACTTTTGGGAGATTCTACAAATCTTCCAAGCTTTCTATTACCATGATTCGTAGAAGGAGTAGCAGTAGTATTTAATTTCAGTGATCCTGTTTTTAATTTTCAAGAGCTGTTTCTTTTTCCTGGTTATTTCTCTTAAATTAATAGCACCCTGCATTCATTTCATGGATGGAATATCTTCTTTTTTTCAGGATACTAATTATACACTTAAGTTTCCTGCTCTCTATTTTGTGTCTATTTCCCCAAAGTTTCTTGCCTCTATTGTGTCCTCCAGCCTCTCTCTTTAGAATTTTTTTTTTAATTAAAAAAGACACATTTATTCATTTTTGAGAGACAGAGAGAGACAAAGTGAGATCAGGGGAGGAGCAGAGAGAGAGGGGGACAGAGAATCTGAAGTAGGCTCCAGGCTCTGAGATGTCAGCACAGAGCTGGATAAAGCCCTGAACTCATGAACTGTGATATCATGACTTGAGCTGAAGTCGGACACTTAACGGACTGAGCCAGCCAGGCGCCCCATGGTATCTCTTTTTTAGGCCAAAGTCTTCCCTCAAACACCTTGGGCTTGTTGACTGTTACCATGAATGATCCAGGGATAAGCAAACTTGATCACTGGAGGTCATCTCCAGTGTTGATATTTGGAACACTTGAGTTTTTCAAGATAAGAATTTTTCAGTCTTCCACTTGGGTTTATACACCTTGAAGCAGGTGTTCTTATAAGTAGAATAAAGGACACACACTGAGAGGGTCTGGAGTTTGTACCGGTCAGTACCAGATCTTTACATATTGTACTTTTGGCCCTGCACCCCAACTCTCTACTGAGCCTGGTGTCCTTGAGACCAAAAAAGTCTGTCAGTGTTAATTTTTTTTTTCCAGAAACATAGCACTGTGTTTCATATGTATGTTTTGAGGGGTAAGGGAGACATGGGTATTAATCACCTGACTCTATTTAGATTCTTGACCAGGTTTCTCTGTTTTGAGCTTCATATTTATTTCTTTCCTTATTGGGGTTCTAGCTGCAAATTGATTAATTTCTTGCAGTTATGTTCTTCTATTGGTAATTATACTGTAGCTGCCTCCTCTATCATAAAACATTTTCCATTTCTCTATCTGCTTTCTAACCTATAAATATTATTTAAATACTTTACCCACTGTTTTTTTCTCTCTACTCAATTGTTCTCCCCTGTGTATAGATTTCTATGTCTATAATTTAATTTTGCCTTTACTCTTGGGTAAGTGGAATCTTAGGAGAGAGTGCACATACATGTAAAAGTGAATGTAGTCTTTAAAAATTTTTATATTTTTGATTGTTGATGTGTATGCCTTGTGTAGGTAAGATGACTAAGTGTATAAGAAATGACATACAGGACATAAAGTTAGCATCGTGTGTATACATGGCTGTGTAATCTATGACTGATGAAGTGAAACCCTCTGTTATTTTTCTGCTTTAGTTTTTGCAAACTAGTTAATGAAGATTTCATAGGGGCATGGATTGGGACCATTGCTGTGGTGATAATGAGTGATATAACCTGACATATGTCAAAATGTATTTGAGCAAAAGATGAGAAATGGGCCACCAAGGAGGACAGACTGCAAGAAAATAAGATGAAGTGAGTAGAAAGGAGTACGAAACAGACTGAGAATCTTGATGTCAATGACTACTAATATGGAATATAAAACAGTATGACTTGATCAATCACTGCTAGGAAAAAGCTTAACATATTTATTAAATTCATAGTCATCATTGCTGACACTATGCTACTAGCAAGTTCTTACAAACATCGCTCCTTTGTTTCTTACTGTCCCAGATTTCTCTGAGATATCCTCTATACCCTGCAATGCACAAATCTCCTATTCAAGGGTGAAACAGTTTGCTAAGATTAAAAGGAAATTTGGCCAAGATAATGAAATTTTAGGGAAAAGTTCATATGCATCGGAATATAACAAATGCGAGGGGCATTTGGATCCACTAGGGAGCAATTAAATTTCCTGAAACAGCTCTGGTACTCCTTCCCTTGATGCCATGTTAGTTCATTCAATGCCACAGAGAGAGGAATGAAATAGTGTACTATTCTATTTTGCTGGTAGGTGTATATTTAAATTTTGTGGTAATAGAACTGATGCTCTAAACAATAGGCTAATAATACCTAAATCATGGCAATGTTCAGACATAGCATACACATTTAATTCTATAATACGTATGTTAAAATAGGAACAGGGAGGCAAGTTTTCTCCAATATTTGTCCTCGGGCTTCAAAAAGAGAGTAATGTGAAAGGAAATAAAATGAGGGAGGGCTGTCAGATTCAGAAAATTCTTGTTAGTGGGGAAAGGTAAAACTACAATCCAAATCATGTAATTATAGAATCTCAGAGCTAGAGGAAACTTTTGATACCTACGGCTTATCTTTTTTATAGATAATAGTAAATTAACTTCTTACTTCCTGCCAGATACTATTTTAAATACTTATTACCCTCAACTAATTTAATACCCTCAAAAATCCTATGAAATAGGGGCATCTGGGTGGCTTAGTCAGTTAAGTGTCTGACTCTTGGTTTCCACTCAGGTCATGATCTCACAGTTGATGAGACAGAACCCCTCATTGGACTCTGCTCTGATAATGTAGGGCTTGCTTGGGTGTCTCTCTCTCCCTCTTTCTCTGCCTCTACCCTCCTGAAAAAAAATCCCATGAAGCATATACTACCTTTATCATAGCTTCACAGAGAAGGAAACTGAGTCACAGAGAGACCAGGAGATTTGCTCCAGGTTATACAGCTATTGATGTTAAAAGCAGGACTAGAATCTATAGAGTTTGGCCCCCAAAACCTATGCATATACATTTAATTACTATATATTTTCCTTTCCACCCAAAGATCTTTTCCATCTAAAGATGTAAAGAGTCTGGGCTAGTTTGTTAACACACCAGGGCTAAACTCAGATATCTTAGCCATGATTAATGACATTAAACACTGATTCAGATTCACAACAATTGATGAATACCTGTGATTCTTTTCATGGCCCTAGCTTTGCATGTTAGTGTTATTTATTTATTACTTTTCAGTAATGGTATTGGTTGCCCCTAGGTCAACCCTAATTTGCAGTTGAATATATGGGACTGCTAATTAAAGAAAAAATACGTTTATTTTTTACCAGAATCATTATTTGCTAATATTTGTTGTCTTCTACATGCCAGGCAATATGCTAGATAATTGACTTACATTTTCTTACTTAATTTCACAAGACCACTATGTTACAGCGAGTATTATTATGTCTGTTTTATATATGTGGCAGCTTAAGGACAAAAATTTAGAAGCTTATACAACATCACAAAACAATTAAATTGCAGTGTTAGTCATCAAACCTTGCTGTCTCAACTTTCAAAGGCCTTCCATCACTACATACTTTGGCTCTTTTTACAAATAGTGCCAATGAAACTTCACTTTGATTTTGAATAGTTACCGAATCTGTTAGTTAAATACAATGCGGGGCTTTAATTTGACCTTTCTAAGTGAAATTGCTATTAAAAAAAAAACTTGTCAATACAGAGCAAAACAATGATATTCCCTTGTGTGATATGCATTATTGGGCGCACATTATCATTTCTGAGTTGCTATGCATATTTTCTCCTTATTAAAAAATGTACGCGCAGCTAATGTTTACTCAAGAGATGAATTATTTTGCAAGTGAAAAGTTATAATTGTTATATTCAGTCACATTTCAACCTTACATCACCAAAAGGGAGCCTTTTGCTAGAAACTCTGTTGCAACAATGTTTTTTAAAAGCTCTCCAGCCAGCTTTAATGATTGTAAAATATTTAGGTATTTTTTAAATGTTGGAGACCAAATAGAATAATGCATGAAAGCAATAAATAAATAAGTAGACAAATCACATCTAAAGACCGACAGATAGTGAGGCCTTTCACAAAAGGATCGACCACAGAGGTTTTAAAATCCGTTTGATAGTATTTATTTGTGGTGGGGAGATTCTTAAACAGGTGAGCCTCTTTATCCTCAGGAGAATAAGAGAAAGCAGCATGGAGGGCATTAGCAAACCAGTGGGACATGTGACCACAATTGAAAATACTGAGCTTTCTGGAAGAAATACATAGTGCAACTACCGCTGGCTAACCCCCAAAACCCAACTTATCTGCAGACATCTCTTACCCCAGAGGAAATGATGTTCTTCTGACAGACATGCGCTATCTCATTGATGTCTACAACCTAGAGAGGCGGCTAGACGGGCTGCTGTAAGAAGCACTCTTAAAGGGATGTTATGAAACTACTCACTGAGATGCAGTTGACACAGGGCTCTTTGGCTGTAGACATGTCTAACTCTGTTGAAATTAAGGGTCTACAAGAAGGGATCTTTACAATTTTAAATTCCTTTCTAACTTTCATCCCTTTTTCTTGTGATAATGCTTTGATGTTTTTCAAAATATTCAACAATGACATTTCTATGAATGTATGTGAGTTTTTTCCAGTGAGTGGTTTTCTGCATTTCAGTCATCTCTATTTAAAAAAAAATTCCTAATATGTCTAAATTTTGACACACAATTTCCATTGATTACTAATTCATGTGACAGACATGCTACCTTAGTCTTCATATTAATATGTTCATTGAAAATGACACAGAAGAGAGGGCATTTAGACCTACAGAGAATTAATTAGCATGTAATTCTCAGTATATCATCCAGTGTTAATTAGCAGTTAAACCATCTTCTTGTGCATATGACCTGCTGATTTCAATACAGTGTCCTATTTTGGAGACCCAAGGGGAACAAAACTTGAAAGGATATTCGGTCTTTTTGTGAAAATGAAATATGGAATCACAGCTCCAATCCCCCTGTGTGTTGTTTAACTGCTATGTATTTTCTTATTTTGTTCCTTTCTTAAATCTATGTCATAGGCGTTGTGTCTTCTCTTTCTAATAAAATAGTGGCCAGACCACTACTAATGGTTAAGAGTGAAATAAATATTCATATTTAACCCTTTGTAAAGATAGAACTTTTTCTAATTTTTCTTATTCACAATTCTTAGAGGAATGTTTAGTATGATTGCCAGATAAATTTGTGTACAAGCTAGTCTCACTGATTTCTGTTTTCTCATGTTTTTACACATGTATGTTTTGGTGGTATATAGCCTGTTGAAGCAAAAAAAAAAAAAACTCATGGAGAAATGTGGTGAGTCATCAGTGAAACATTCTGAAAATTTTTAATGTTTCTTTAATGTTAATGCAATGATTGTGTACCAAGAATTTATGTACTTACAGAAATAAAACAACTCATTTGAACAATTATTATAGAAGGAAGTTTTTACCACATTCATATTTATGCATAATAGATAAGTGTAAAAATGATTAATCTACTCAAATCCTTCAAATTTATCTTTGAAATGCATAATTAAATATATTCGTATCTGAAATGTCAGAAATTCCAAACCCTTAAAAAAGTGAAAAATGGCTTTTCTGTCTATTTGAAACATACCACCATGCCAGCCAGGCCTGCTGACTTGGTGCTCATGGGACATGCCATCCTCACAAACCTTCCTTCTTCGGGTACAGGCCAGGTCCTCCCCATGCCGGACCCAAACTCTGGTGTCTGCATTTGTCTCTTTCATAGTTATCACTTGGGTTGACAATTTTCTTAGACTGGTAATAATATCAAGGAAACCCAAATACATTATTTTTAAAAGGGTTTCATGGCTTTCTAAATTTATAATCATATTAAGAAGGGGTTGGCTATTAAACGATCCTCTTCCCCCCCCCCCCCCCAAAAAAAGCAACTTGGACAATCCACAAAGCATTTTCACACACATTATCTCATTGGATTCTCAGGGAAACTCAAAGCAGGTATAATTACTCTCATTTTAAAAAGCAGGAAGGGTCTCAGAGAGAGTCAATGATTTCCCAAGGCATCAAAGCTAGATAGATGTGGTAAAATCAAGAATAACACTTGGATTTTTGATTTCTGCAACCAATTCTCTCCCAGTGTTATTACTCTTCAGCATACCTCAAACCTTGTTGTTTCCTGGCTCCCCTTGGACTCAAGGACTTGGCAGGTAATAAGGCAATAGAGAAGGTGAGGAGATGAAGAAGTAGAAAGAGAGCTGATCAGGAATCAGTTTCATGTCACAATTCCTGCATACTAGGGGGCAGGATGGGTTCATTCCTTTTCCAAACTGTTTCTCACAGGGCTTCTTAATGGTACGTGATGCGATCTGTGGGTACCACAGCTATAGGGTAAGTTTGATGGCCAGTGCCGTAAACACTCTGTGTTCTCATTGAGCACTTTTAAAAAGAAATGAAATGTCTCTATCTTCATCTTGGAATTTGATTAGAAATGGGCTCCTGACTCATCTGAGCCTGAGGCCTCATTCTAAGTACTCTCAACCAATAAAAACTTGAACCTTGATTATCTATGCTATACATTTCAATTTGTAAGTTTCTTAAGGAAGGCCCTGGAAAATACAAAATGCGCAATTTTTGAATAATCAGCCCCATCACTTAAGTCAGTTAGGAACCTGAGTTAAATGTATTACAAATTCTTTACTCATCTAGCTTCATATTTTTAGAACTAGCTCATTGGGAAAGAAGAAAAGCTCAGGGTATAGGCTCTGGCTTCAGAAGGCACAGGTTCAAATCCATGTTCTGACATTGCTAGATTTCTGACTTCCAACAAGACGACTGATGTCTCTGTGCCTTGGTCTGTTTTAAAGATTAAGTGAGATGGTGCACTTGTAGTTAATCAAACTATTACTTTTGCTATCATATAATCAAAGAGAATAGGGAAATATCTAGCATATTATGTCACTTTCTTATGATAATGGTGTTCTCAAAAAGTTCCTATGGTCCTTATTCGTTTATTAATTTAGCATTACCACCTTTTCCACATTTTCATATGACTTTTGGGTGATTTTCACCATATTAGTTTTGATGTATGTATTTATATTTTTGTATTTGTGTATCGTATGGGTAATGTGGGTAAAACCACATTTTCATATTTCCCAAAGTTTTTGAAAATAGAGAAAACAGGGTATTTCATCAATCTACTAATGCATCTGCTATGTGATGCAAAGTAATTGCTTTTACTTTTTAAAATGTTTTTAATAGATGTAATTGATTTTTTTTACCTGATGACTGAATTGACTGGTTGCTGTTGGCATTTTATATACCTACTCTGAATTAAGCATTTCTGAAGATTGTTGGTTACTCAGTCTCTTAAAGCACCATTAGCACATTTTTCTGCCAGTGGCTTGAACATATTCATGCAGCCTTCAAAAATTTCTAATTTATTTCGAGGTAGGAGATCATATATTGGAAAAATCTGACTCAGCATGAAATATTTACAGTAAAAATTACTTTACCTTAATAAGTGTACTTAAAATGTGTTTGTAGAGAAAGTTTCTTCCCTTCTTGCAGCTTTATTTTTTATCATAGCTTTTTATTCAGCCTCTCACCTTGAACAGTTACACAGGGAGTTTTATGGAGAGCTGTGATGTACTGGAAATAGCTACCTGGTTGTCAAAGTTATCACTTCAATTGCAGAAGAGGAGCCTGAGTTTCACAGAGGTGGTCCTCTCGTATCCTTTCCCTACTCCTTCCCCTTGAGGAAACCATTCTAAAAATGTTTGGTAATTATTCCCTTATTTCAGCCCCTGGTTTGGTCCTTGGAGAAGGGAACATGCTATTGGTCATACGATTACAAAAATCTTAACACAGGAGCTGAAAGAATTCAGTCCGATTCATAGTTCCCAAATCAAATGTTGCACACACATCTAGAGAAAACTAGGGATGGCAGCTTTTACATCTTTCTGTCCTCCTCTTATGTCTATTGTTTTTGAGTTATTTCAACCAACTTTTCATTCCTTTCATGTTCAGAGTTTCAGTGAGATCCATCTCTTGCATGGTAGTAGTAGAACAGAGCTTAATGAAGTGGCTTGGAAGGCTACGTGAGTCATAAATTTAAACAGGCTGACGTCTTTATGAAGCCATGGTAGGGACAGTGCTGTTAAGGAAGAAATTCTTAAAACATACACTTCCCTTCAGTGGCTTCTGAAACGTGTTGTTCTATGAAGTGGAAAACAATGTTTTATATTTCTTGCTGTACTGGGTGACAAAGCAAAGTGTAGTATATTATTTGATGTAGTTAACTGAAAAGTGATCCTACTCCTATTATAGATGCTCAAAGGAGGTGGTCTACAATTGTTGAAGTAGCCTCAGGGCTTTCTCCTGAGATACCTCAAAGAGTCTGATGGTATGTCTTTGTGAGATCGCGAGTATTTGGAGAAATCTTTCTTTCTTTGACTTTATGATTCCACATCTTTGGAGTTTTATTTAAAAGAGGCCTCTTTAAAATTATAGACTTGTTCTTTTTTAAATGGCAGCATTTCCCTTTCATTCATCCCTGTACATTTAACATTCCTTGCTTGAGCAACATGTGGCGGGAACTTTGTTAGGCACTGGAGGGAATAGCCTGAAATGGAAAGAACCTGCTTTCAAGATATTTATTTAACTTGGAGGTAAAATACAGTTGGCGATCACTTCCATGTTTGTTTCCTGTCATACATTCATGTGATAGCATTTAGTTTCTCACTTTCAGTAGTCAAGTTAAGAAAATTAAATCTAATTTATATTCTGTGAAAGTAAGATTATCTTCATGTAATCCAAGTGAGTGTGCTTTTTGAGTTATTTTGGTAATTCCTCTCCCATTCCAATTTTCAAATGCAAATTGCCTATTCCAGTTACTTTTTTAACCCTATGTTAACACCTTTTTATTGTGGTAAAATACACATAACATGGAGTTTACTATTTTAACCATTTTAAAATGGCACTATTTCGTGCCATTTCGTTTTCACAATGCTGTGCAAGTCACCACTATCTAGTTCCACACCAGCCTCATCATCCATGCGCATTAAGCAATTATTCCCCATTCTCCTTTGCCCCTAGGCCCAGACTGCCATTGGTTTGCTTTCTGTCTCTCGAGATTTACTTATTCTAGATATTTCTTGTAAATAAAATCATATATTATGTAGTCTTTTGTGTCTGGCTTCTTTCACTTGGCATAAAGTCTTCAAGGTTTATCCAGGTGATAGCATGTATCCATATTCATTTTTTATGGCTGAATAATACTCCATGGTATGGCTATACCACATTTGGTTTATTATTGTTAGTTGATAGACATTTGGTTGTTTCCACCAGTTGCTTTCATAATGGATAATACTACATACTCAAGTGAAATTTATGTGAGTATATTTGCTTGCTTCAACTAGTATAGTAACAATCAAAATTCATTTGAAATGAGATGGGAATGTTTCTATGTACCTTGGACCCTTCTACCTGATTCTAAGGAATCTGATTTAATGTGGTATATGAAATATACACCTGGTCTCTAATCAATGGGGGCTGCTATGCCTCCTCCCTACAAAGTCCTGTGTTACTTAGGTAATGGGTTCTCAAAAAGCATTTTGGTAGACATCTAAAATTTAGCTATAACAGAAAAGTTATTTCTCATCAAATTACCAATATGTCTATCCCCATTACAACATTGGAAAACAGAATGAAAAGAGATCGCATTATGTTACATAATTTGAAAATAGTGTAAAGTGAAATTCGCACTCATTGTTTTGATTCTGAGGATTCCACAGCCTATGGAAATCAAGTTGGCATCTTCAGATAGGAAGCAGTATCTTACCCCCAGCCTTGTGTATTACATGTTTTGAAAATGAAGGTCAAGGCTCTGAGGTTGTCCCATCCTCTTTCAGAACAGCAAGATGCGATCTTTAACCCCACTTGAGCAACCACTAGAGGCAAGCGGATGAGACCTCAGTTTAATGTCTCAGCTGAAGGGCAGACAGGCAGAGCCATTATTAATACCTGACAAGTCGAGAACTCTGCCTCAGTGCAGTTAAAACCTCAGCGAAGGGCAGCAGCACTTTATAATTTATAAGGATGGAAATGGATCGAGTCTCTTTTTTTCTGGGAAGAAAATAAAGTCATAATGCATTTTCAACTGATGCTTAGTTGCTTTTAAGTGCCCCCCCCAGGGCATTCCATTAATGAGGATCAGGGATCACAAGAAACAGATACGGATATGTAAAAATGTTGAATTAACATGGTTTTCCTTTCTTTAAACCTGAAAAAGCACATAATGTCCTTTCAGCATATTTAACAAACATATACTTAAAGCTAAAACTGTTACTTACAAAGCCATAATAGTATGTGAAACCATATGGTAAACTGTCTATCTTGGTGATTACAAACCCTGGTTTTATAGCACCCTAGGGATATCATAAAAATTTGAAAATTATTTTTAATTAAAAATGCATAGTAATTTCAATGTAACAAATTCTCTGTAGACCAGAATTCTCCTTAAAATAGATCTAACTTAGCCTCTGCCTAGATGGGCTTTGTACCAAAAAGACTTCATGTTAGATGCATTTATCTATGGAAACAATTTGAAGAATTCACTTTGGAGCCCATATTAAATTGTTTACTCACATGTACAAAATCAAGTAGCAAACAATAAGATATTATTGAGGGTGATTAGACCAAGAATCATATATTTATTTTTATATATTATTTTTTAAATGTGTCTTAATGCCTGTTTCATAAAATTAGAAATTTGATCTTTTCTCAGGAAGAAGATGCAATTGCAAATCACATTAATCATGTGTGCATGTATGTGTGTGTGTGTATCCTGTTTAGAACCAAAGGAACAATTTCATTCTCTCTTTGTATAATGAAAACTAAGAGGCATTCTTGGAGATATTCTTCCTCTACCCAAGTCAGTTTTAATTTTAGATGTGCTTCTAAGTTATTCAAAAAATGTATAAATTTTGGTTGGCTTGATCCACTTCCAAGAGAGACAAAATGAAGTCCTTCAATCTTTCGAGTGGTATGTCAGAATCACCAGTAGAGAGACAACAATAAATTTAAAAGAAATGAAACTAAGAAATATTGTTTGCTACAATAGGCAGCTCTCAGACAAAAATCATCTTACAATACTGATGAGTGAATGAAGAAAAGAAACTTTTCTTAATAGATTTCTCAATTTAGCCACCTATTACAAGAGAAACAAAAAATAGCCTGAGCCTTTGCAGCCATGGTTGTTCTAAGAAGTAATTGGGAAAAAAACCATTATGTGTGTACTCTTACCATGTATATGCATGAAGGTCTCACCAGGAGCCTGAAGGGACCAGAATGTACTATGTGAGCACATGTCGATCCTTCCCCACTTTGATGTAAACATCCATCAGCCTTTGGAGCAGCAGCCAGATGATGAATCATGGGCAATATGTTTCTAAATTGGTGTCATGTACAGTTTATTTATATTTTAAGTTATGGTCGTTTTTAAACCATGGAGCAATGATTTTTAACCTTTTGTATATTTTTTTTCTTTCACTCATAGGGAAGATGGCTCATTCCCAGCAGACAGAAGGGGAGAGCTTCAGGAGATAAATATTAAATCAACCCTACAAACACGTGCTGCTTATTCAAGCTGATGTCTGTTCCTCTGTCTCACATTCACACAGTGTATGAACAGTGGCACCAATCCCAGGACACTAAAGGCATTGATCATACCGAGCCATCAATCTCTTGCACTTTATTCCCAATCATTGTACAAACATTGTTGTACTTCTGCTTCACGGATTCTCAAATACATATTTGATGACACTACTCCTTGAGCATTGAGAAAACAGTCTCTGATTCTTAAGGCACTTTGATTGTATTATTCACTTATCCACTTATCCATCCTTCAGTCACTGTCTGCTTTACTGATAATGTGCTTGACATTGGGGATTTAAAGTAAAACATAGTCTCTGACTCCAAAGTGTTTTCAGGATAGTGGAGGTGACAGACATGTTAAGATATAAGAGGAATAAATTATCATAGGGTCTGTCATAGAAATACATGCACAGTGGAGAACAAAGAAGGGAAGATTCATTTCTACCTGCAGTTGAATAGGAATGAATAGAGATGAAGAATAATATTTAATGGGTTTTGACAATTGAAATAAATGAGCAAACAGAAGAAAAAGTAAGTGAAAGTTAGCACCCCAAGGAGAAAAAGAACCTAAAAGAAAAAAAGAAATTTAAAGGAAAGAAAAAGATGGAAGAAAGACTTATAAGGAATTTTTAAAGGTTATTAAAAATAACTGAAAATGACTATTCTGATAGGATGAACCTTAGAATTTTAAAAATTTTATGCTAGAAAGATATTGATGATTTGGTTATAGAATAGTCTCATTGAAATGTATGTAATGATTCTGACTTACTTTTCCAAACACAAAAATCAATAACTGAAATCAATAACTTCTTCTTTAGCAGATACATGATTTTAGTCTATTTGTCAATTTTGTAGTAACAACTAATTATCACATTGGTGGACTTATATAGAATGCAAGTTAAAATACATATGTGCTTTAAACCCATTAGATTAGCATACTGATTTTTTTTAAGTGGCTGGTTGGATAGTCTATGAAAAAAATTAATTAGCATTTTATAGTCAGTAACATCACACTTCTTGCATTAAATATAGTCATGCAGGATACTGGATATGTAGTACTGGTAGGAACCATTGATAACAATTGGAACAAGACATGACTTCATTTAAAGCATAGCTTTCTTGTTAAATGAGAGGAAAGACAGAGAGTGTTCCCTGCTACGATATTATTATTTTTTATTTCTATATAAATTAAACTGCAGACCAAATCTTAAATGTCAATTTTTATGTCAAATATACTCTGGAACTAGGTAACATGTATTTTTAGAACTTTTTCCAATGATAATCTTTAGGATTTTGCAAAATTATGGAAAACTCCCCAAATTTAGTCATAATCCATGGGCTGTTTGTTATGGGGTTGAGTCATGGAGTACCAGGGATGAAATCTTGGAACTTAATTGACATGAATGAAACTGTCGGTAAATTATATGGTCTACATTTTCTTTTTTTACTCATATTTCCTTTTGTTCACAATTTCCTTGCATCTGGGATCTTTTATATGTAAACAAACATGCTATTGAATACAGACACTATGGGAACTGACGTAGAGAAATAGTAACAAACTTAATGGAAATTAAACCTGTATATAGTATATGAATTTTTTTAATGTTTATTTATTTATTTTGAGAGAGAGAGAGTGGGGGAGGGGCAGAGAGAGGAGAAAGAGAATCCCAAGCAGGCTCATGCTCAGCAAAGAGTTCAATGCAGGACCATGAGATCATGACCTGAGCTGAAATCGAGTCAGATGCTTAACCAACTGAGCCACCCAGGCACTCTTAGTGTATGATTTTAGCAGTTTTAAGCAACAGGTCAAAATGCAATATAATGCTCTACAAACTGAAGATCTAAGGGCTGAGATAATGAGTCAAATAGAATAATTAGGATGGAGTAAGACTGATTTCTGAAATGTTCAAAGAATTGTTGGATTCTGTAGCTTAACATAATAATACCCATGTGCTCTGACAGTTTTACACATCAACTTAATTACATGGAAGTACATTTCTTAGTTTTCCTTTTCACTTTAGGATCTGCCAGAGGAGAGATGTGTGTGTGTGAGCTTTGGAAGACAGAAGTGAAGAAGCAGCCTTTACCCTCTGAAAGTCAGCACAGGGGGCAAGCACACTGCAGCTCACCCACTTTGTCACTGATCATCTGTCTTACACCAGACGGTGTGGGGCAGCGGGTGGGATTGCAGAGACTCCAAACCCCTCTGTATCTACCCCTTACTTTCTTCAAATCGTGGGCCAGAGAAAGAGCTTTCATTCTTTTACATCTCACTGCACTATCAAGATGGGAGGCCATGAGGGATAAAGGTGGGGTCAAGTATGTCTTCATTGTTTACAGTTGCTCTTGCTGTCCCCTGCTTCATGCCTCACTTTTCTTCTTGACTGTTCATACTCTTATAATATACAAACTCAACAACTTTCCATAGCACCTATAATTGCACACAGTGTATTCCCTATAGTTGGTCTACTATATCACTCAGAGCTGTTCTTCTACTCTGACTGAAACTTAAATTATAGAGAAATTCATACCAGAAAGTTCTAGAGGAACAGAGCCTTTTGAAAGGGTACTTTGAAATGTCTCTGGGCTACCTTGAATTTGTTATTTGCTTTAATTATAATTCAAGACATTAATGACCCTATGAACAGTGGTAATGTACACATGGTTAATACATGACAAAAATGTTACTTAAAATATCATCTGTAGACACCTGTAATCAACTGTTTATAGAAGGAATGGTTTTAGAGGACCAGGTACTTTTTGCCACCGAATATTTTATAAAAATAAGAAGCATAATTGGTTTGGTTAGTGGCTTCTAAGTGTGCCAGAGGACTTTCCCCAGAAAGTACTTAATGAATTCAGAGTTTTAACTTTCCAGTCAAGGATAAGATAGGAATATGCTTCAATCTATGTCAGCCCTGAAATAAACTGTTATCTCCTGTAGCTATAGGACTGAGACTTCTGAAAAACAGCCTAAAACTGTTTTTGGCTACATTAAAAATCAATTAAATTTACAACTGCAGAATATCTCTTATGTTAAAATTAGGACATTCATTAGAAAGGAGTCTTTATGTGAATTTATGAATGGGATTATATGGAACAGATCCTAATAAAGTTGGGGAACTTGATTCCTAAATACCTCTGAGTCTCCTTTGCCTATAGAAACAACTTTTTCTCCTTTTTTTGAAAAAGCTAATCTCCATCTACCTAAGAAATCTGTAATGGCCTCTCCTGAAGTGGTGGAATTACAGGGGACTGCTAATCCTCTTCAAAACATGTTCCATAACCTCCTGTTGTTTCTAGACCTATAATCAGACACTAGGTCCAGACAGTGAGGTTAAAAAATATGTAGCTTATGCATAAGTAGAAACCATACTGAAGTGATTGAAAATTTTGACAATTTGTAGTATCATGAAGTAGGGGAATGGGTATGGAATGGATCCTTATGGTTGTTGGATCAGGTTAAGAGGCATAGCATGTAGGACTTAGTTAAATTTGTTGATATGGATATTTGAGTGGAGAGATTCTCGATTCAGTTTGAAATCTCACATGGCTGAGAGTGGCAGATAGGTTAAAGAACTCATACAAAGTTACAAAACAAATACATAATGAACCAGGATCTGAGGCCAGAGTCAGGCTCCAAAGTCCTTGTTATTTATTTATTTTTTAATGTTTATTTCAGGGAGAGAGAGACAGAGCATGAGCAGAGAAGGGGCAGAGGGAGAGGGACACATGGAACTCTAGCAGGCTCCAGGCTCTGAACTGTCAGTACAGAGCCCAATGCAGCCCTGAACTTATGAACCATGAGATCATGACCTGAGCTGAAGTCAGACGCTTAACCAACTGAGCCACCCAGACGCCCCTCCAGACTCCCTGTTCTTAAGGGTTATGAGGTTAGAGACAAGAGGCTGTGGCTTCAGATACATTAGAGACCATAAATTTTAAGAAATAGTTATTATAAATGAGAGACAAGAAAGAAAGATTAGGATTTAGTTGATAAACCTTCGAGTTGATTTTTCCTATATCCTCACAACACTTTTCTTCTAGTCTATATACATGTCGTCAAACGGTTGTCCTTTTCTAAAGAACATATTATATTTATTAGTGACAAGAAAAAATACTCCCTGAATCCTCATCAGATATTGTTAAAGAGGGGATCTGCAATGGACTGATAATATGATATAAATCTTCTGATGAATGACTAGGGAGCAGATGAAGTGTTAAATCAAGGGACAAAAAAAAGAGAGAGAGAGAATGAGCAAGCATAAATCTGTTCTTAAGCACTTGAAACACATTTTATATTTTCACAGGGAGACACACAGACACACACACATATGTGTGTATGTGTGTATACATATATATATCCACATATGTGTGTATGTATATATATACATATATATATGCACATTGTGTTGTTACTCTGTCCTATCCAATTGAACTCTTTGAGAGAGAGGAAACATAGGAAAGCATTAAAAATAACTGTGTAAATGGCCAAACCCAGACCAATATACATAGTGTTCCAAGAGTGAGAGCTTTTACCTTTTCCTATGTTCTAGGTAGAGATGCTGAGTAGAATGGGCAAGATAGAAATATACTACTGTAATATGCTTTTCTAAACTGGAAAACATATAACTGGAAGACATATAACACTTAGGCTGCATTTACATGTTCTAATAGGTACACATATGAAGTTGATCCTTATACATAATAGCAAAGTTATTTCCCTTTATAAACTTAGTATTCTGTGACATCACCTTGTCTAAATTATTTAGATATTCTTTTTTTAGTGTTTATTTTATTTTTGAGAGAGAGATAGAGAGTGCATATGAGTGGGGAGGGATGGAGAGAGAGGAGGACAGAGGATCTGAAGTGGGCTCTGTGCTGACAACAGCATGCCCAATGTGAGGCTTGAACTCATGAACCATGAGATCATGACCTGAGCTGAAGTTGGATGCTCAACTGGCTGAACCACCCAGGCTCCCCTAAATTCTTTATATTTTCTAAAGAGGAGATAATAGACATAACAGTCTCCACCTCTAATTATGTTTTAATGTTTTAATTTATTTTCATAGAGTTTTCCTCATTATTATATCAGTTTTATATTTCTGCATACAAATTACCACAAAATCAGCAGATTAAAATAATAAATGAAAAACCATTTATTGAACCATATATATTGCCATATATGAAAAACCCACAGCTAACATCATACTCAATAATGAAAGACTGAAAGCTTTTCCTCTAAGATCAAAAACAAGACAAGGATGTCCACTTTTGCCTTCTTTGTTCAGCAAAGTATTGGAAGTTGTGGCCAGAGCAATGAATCAAGAAAAAGAAATAAGAGCATCTACACTGGAAAGAAAGAAAGAAATAATCCCTGTTCTTAGATAATGTGATCTTATGTGTAGAAAATCCAGAAGATAGCACAAATTCAACAAGTTGCAGGATACAAAATCAACATACAAAATCAGTTGTTTCTACATATTAACAATGGGCAATATGAAAAGAAAATAAAGAAAACCATTTCATTTACAATAGCACCAAAAACAACAGAATACTTAGGAATTAGCTTAATCAAGCAGGCAAAAAAAAAAAAAAAGACTTGTACACAGATAACTATAAAACACTGCTGAAAGAAATTAAATAAGACATAAATAAATGAAAAGATATCCTGTGATCATGGATTGCAAGATACAATATTGTTAAATGTTGATACTTCTCAGAGCTATCTACAGATTCAATACAATATCTATCAAAACCCCAATGATGATTTTTGCAGAAATAGATGGAAAAACCTATTCTAAAATGCATATGGAATCTCAAGGGAACCCCAAAGCCCAAACAATCTTGAAAAAGAACAAAGATATAGGTCTTATACTTTTTAATTTCAAAACTTCCTACAAAGTTATAGTAATCCAAACTGTGTGGTCCTATCATAAAGATAGACATATAGACCAATGGAACAGAATAGAGAGCCCTGAAATAAACGTTCATGTATTTTGTCAAACGATTTTTGACATGGTTGCCAAGGACATTTGATGGGGACAGGGCAGTCTTCTCAGCAAATAGTGTTCAGGAAACTGGATTCACACACATACAAAATAATGAGGTTGGACCCTTAGCCATATCATATAGAAAAATTAAAGTGGATAAAAGAACCTAACGTAAGAGCTAAAACAATAAAACCATTAGAAGAAAACATAGGGGAAAATCCTCACAACATCAGATTTGGAAATGATTCCTTGGATAGCACACCAAAAAGACAGGCAATAAAAGAAAAAAAAAGAATAGATCATTTGGATTACATCAAATTTAAAACCTTTTGCATCAAAGGACATTTTCAAAAGAGTAAGAGGGCAATCCATAGAATGAGAGAAAACATTTACAAATCTTAAATCTGTTAAAAAATGAACATCCAAAGGTGCCTGGGTGGCTCAGTTGGTTGGGCGGCCGACTTCACATCAGGTCATGATCTCACAGTTTGTTAGTTTGAGCCCGGCATCAGGCTCTGTGCTGACAGCTCAGAGCCTGGAGCCTGCTTTCAATTCTGTGTCTCCCTCTCTGCCCCTCCCCCACTCACACTCTATCTCTCAAAAATAAATAAACATTAAAAAATTAAAAAAAAAAAAGAAATGAACATCCAGAATATATAAAGAGCACTTACAGCTCATCAATAACAAAATAACTCAATTTCAAAATGAGCAAATGACTTGAACAGACATTATTTCAATGAAGATATATAAATGGCCAATAAGCACATGAAAAGATGTTCAACATCAGTAGTTATTAGGAAATGCAGATGAAAACCACAATGAGATTATACTTTACACACCTTAGGATAACTATTATTGAAAAACAATTTAAAAAAATAAAGAAAAAAAAAGAAAAAAGGAAAAGAACCACTGTTGTGCAGAATGTGGAGAAATTAGGACTCTTGTGCATTGCTGGCAGGAATATAAAGTGATGCAGCTACTATGGAAAACTCTGGCAGTTCCTCAAAAAAAGAAACATGGAAATAACATGTGATCCAGCAATTCCAGTTCTGGATATATCCCCAAATGATTTGACAGCAGGAACACAAACAGATATTTGTATACCAATGTTGAAAGCAGCATTATTCAAAATAGCCAAAAGGTGGAAATAACCCAAATGTCGATTGACAAATGAATGGATAAATAAGATTTGATATATACATACAGTGAAATATTATTCAGCCTCAAAAAAAATGAAATTCTGATACACGCTACAACATAGACAAATGTGAAGACATTATGATAAGTGAAATAAGTCAGACACAAAAAGACAAATATTATATAATTCCTCTTATATAAAGTGCCTAGACTAGTTAAACTCAGAGAGATAGAAAGTCAAATAGTGGTTGCTGGGGCTTGGGTGGAGGAAACAATGGGGAGTTCTTGTTTATTGGGCACAGAGTTGCAGTATGAGATAATGAAAAGTTTCTGGAGATGCACTGTGGTGATTCACAACTCTGTGAAATATATTTAATGCTAGTGAACTTTACACTCAAAATGGTTAAAATGGTACAGTTTATGTATGCATATTTTATCACAATTAATGAACACAATATACCATTACTGTCTCACAATTCTATAGGTTAAAATTCTCAGGTTAGGTCTTATATGACTGAAATAATGGTGTTACTTAAGACCATGATCTTAAGACCAAGGATCACTTGCAAGCTCATTCATTGTTGGGTTAAGTCAATTTCTTGCAGTTACACAACTGAGGTCCCCATTATCTTATAGATCTTCAGTTGGGAGCCGTTCTCAGCTCTTATAGGTTATATATTCTGCCCTGCCATGTGACATCTTGGAAACATGATCGTTGGCTTCTTCTAGGCTAGCAGGAGAGTATCTGTCTCCTTTAAAATCTTGCCTGATAAATTGGGTCCATTCAGTTGGTCTCTAATCAGAAACCCTATGGAATTTATGATTAACTCTAATTCAACTCAGTAGAAACATTGATTATTTGCAAAATCCCTTTTGCCACAAAATATAATTTAGTCTTGTGAGTGATATCCCATAATATTCAAAGGTCCTGCCCACACTCAAAGACAGGAGATATTATACAAGGTATGTTCCACAGGAATGGGACAGACATCTTAGAATTTTGACTACCCTATTATTAGGGCCATTACTATAAGAGAGGTCCACTTTTAATTCTAAAAGGTACAATTCACAATACAAATATAATATATGTCTATTCTAAATAACAAAACAGCTATTTTATAAGGAAAAAATAGAAAGAGAAGTTTCAAGAAGACAGAAATAAAAGCAAGATAATAAGAAGGGAATTTAACATATCACTTTCAATACAAGACAGTCCAAGTCGACAAAAATAAGAAAAGTTATAGAAGGCTTAAACTTCATCAGTAAGGCAGAGCATATGGATATATATTGAATTTTACATACTGATAATGGAGTGTGATATCGGAATACACTTTCTTCTCAAGACAATAAGCAACTTTAAAAAAATTGATAGTGTTTAGGTCATCATGGAAACATGAATAATTTTAACAAATTAGAAATATTTTAACCATTAGCTGATGACAAAGCAACAAGTTAGAAATTATTAATGAATAAAAATATCTTTCCAACAAAGAATATTTTTAAAAGCTTATTAAACAAAATATGATTGAAAAGAGAATCACTAAAATGTAAAAAAAATTAAATTTAAATTAAAAATTTTAATTTTAAAATTCCTAAAAAATAACAACAATAAAAACATCCATATAGTCATCTATGAGCTGCATTGAAATCACTGATCAGAGGAAAAATAATAGCCCCAGGCACTCATCTTATTAAGATTAAAAAGTGAAAATAAAGAAAATAATTCCCCAAAAATTATCTAGAAAGGAAGAGCAAAAGAATGTATAAGGAATTGGTAAAAATGAGAGAAATTAACAAGGTAGACAATAGAGAAATTATATAACAAATGAATAAATCAAATTCTAGTTTTTTTTTTAATTAACAAAATATACAAACCACTACATAACTTGGGAGAGAAAAGAGAAGATAAAGATATACTAAAATACCCCTTGGTCCTAAGACCAGCACTTTATTTTTTTAATGTTTTATGTTTTTTAATGTTTTAATGTTTATTTATTTGTTTGTTATGTTTATTTATGAGCGGTGGTGGGGGGTGAGGGGCAGAGAGAGAGAGAGAGAGAGAGAGAGAATCCTAAGCAGGCTCCACACTGTCAGCTTCACTGACTGACACACTCAGGAGACCCTGAAAGCACCTTACATAACATGGAATGAATAAAGACTTCTCCACTAAGATTAAGAGCAACCTCCATTGCTACTCAATACTGTACTGGAAGTATTAGTACAATTAAACAAGAGAAATCAATTAGAGGAATGAATCACTAGAAAAGAAATAAAATTATCTTTTTTTAAAGATGATATAATAGTAAAGCTAAAAAATGAATCTATTATACAACTAACTCAAGAAATATAAGAACGCAGAAAAATAGGATATAAAATTAACATACAGAAATCAACATCTTTTATTTACATAATTAATAACTTGTCAGAACATATAATGAAAGAAAGAACCCCATTTGTAACAGCAGCAAAGATAGGATATTTAGTAATAAAATTAACAAGAAATGTAAAAAAATTATATGAATGTATATGATGAAATTGTTTTAAGCTGTGAAAGATACAAAATGATAATAAACAAAAGTGAAGACATTTATTGGTTTTGGATAGAAGGACAAGCATCATAAAATTTATGTTCTGCTTATTTTATAAATTTTATACAATCCAAGTAAAAATAATACAAATTATTATTATTATTATTATTATTATTATTATTATTATTTTGGTGGAGTTAAGGTAATATGAAGAAAAGCAAACTTGTAAGAAAAAACAGGGAAACACTGGGGAAAAAAAACTATAAGGACATTTAACTTTCCCAGGTATTAAAATATAGTGTAACTTCCTTAATTAAAATATTATTGTTCTGGGGGTGCCTGGGTGGCTCAGTTGGTTCAGTGTCCAACTTCCGCTCAGGTCATGATCTCACAGTTTGTGGTTCCTGGATCTGAGCCCCGCGTCAGGCTCTGTGCTGACAGCTAGAAGCCTGGACCTTGCTTGGGATTCTGAGTCTCCCTCTCTCTCTGTCCCTTCCCTGTTCACACTTTGTCTCTCTCTGTCTCTCAAAAATAAATAAAACGCTAAAAAATTTTTAAATATTGTTGTTCTGGCATATGAATGGACAAACTTTGCATCAGAACAGAAGAGAAAAAAAACGAAAGGAAGAAAAAGTCTAAAAATAGACATAAGTACACAATTAAAAATACATAAAAAAGGCCTTTAGGTCACTCACAATCAGAAAAATAAAAATTAAAACATATATCACATCTATCAAATTGATGCACATTTAAAAGAATGACAACACCTTTTATTGGCAAGTCGGTGGGAAACCAGGCATTCACATATAGCTTCTGGTGGCCACGCAAATTGGCTTAGTTAAGCGTCTGACTTTGGCTCAGGTCATGAACTCACGGTTCATTGGTTAGAACCCCGGTTGGGTTCTGGGCTGGCAGCATGAAGCCTGCTTCAGATTCTGTGTTTCCCTCTCTCTCTGTCCCTCCCCTGCTCACACTCTCTCTCCTTCAAAAATGAATGCATTTTAAACATTTTTTAAACTTTCTATAGTTGAAAATATTAGAACAAATCTTTCTAAATATTTAATAAACTACTTTTAAAGATATTTATTTATTTGTTTATTTGAGAGAGGGAGAGAGAGCGTGAGCATGCACAAGCAGGGGAGGGGCAAAGAAAGAGAAGGAGGCAGAGAATCTGAAGCAGGCTCCCAGCTGTCAAGGCAAAGCCCACATGGAGCTTGAACTCATGAAACCTGAGATCATGACCTGAGCTGAAGGTAGACATTTAACCGACTAAGCCACCCAGGCACTCCTAATATTTAATAAACTCTTTAAATCCACGCTTTATTGTATGTAAAAGTAGTCCATTCTCTGGGAGAAAAAAAGCAAATAAAGTATATTTTATTATTTATAAATGGTTATTTTATTCATAGCCCTACTTTATTATCTGCCAAATATATATGTTATATAAATATTGTAACTATAAGCTTTAATCACTCAGTTTTATACCTGTATAACTATGAAATATCACATACATCAATGAGTGGTTTCCATCCTAAAGTACGGTAGTAACTTGTTCGTTACGCCCCATTAGTGAATCTATGCTTGAGCACTGGTTATATTCAAGCAGAACTGTTTAAAAGTTATAGGAATATCAATGTAGAAGATAATTAAATGTGTACAGAATCTATTAATGTGTATAATTAAGATAGAACATCATTGTAGTTTATTATGAAATTATAATATCCTGTAATCATCCTGAAAGGGACTGCTTGTCATGTCGTATTATTTAATTATGGCCAAGTAGTTCATATAACTTGAAGTTGCAGTGATTAAAACAATTAGTATAGAGTTAGGCCAAGTTATAAAAGTTATAATAAAAATATGAACAAATCAAAATGTGAGCATAAGACCTAGATTTTAACATGCATCATTTCTTTAGAAATGGATTAAATGTATTCTATTGCACTGTTCTCAATTAGCAGTGTTCCATCCCACTTAGTAGTTGTTAGTGCAAAATATTTGAAAATACTGCTATGTACTGTAGAACTGCTAAATCTGAATGAAAACTTATGAGAGGAAACATGTCAATAAATGTATAAATAATGTCTCTTACTGGCTATGTAATCAATCTCTCTATGCCTCAGAGTCCTGATAATCCTCAAAATGTTTTATCATGAAGATAAACTAGATGGATAAACTAGATAGACAGATAGACAGATAGATATGATAAATAGTGAGTGTAAACTATTATCGTTGTTGCTATTAATATTATTACTATTACTACATACTATTACTACTATTACTACTGATTTTTTATCCTGCTTCTTTCTTTTACACATTTTATTTGTCTATCTGCTTAGAACTCAAAAAACGACATTTTATTGCCTTACTGATTTAATGCACCAGGAATGCATTCTTTCCTTTCATTAAGTGTAATGACTAACAGGATATAGGACTTGAATGATCCTTGAAGTTGAGTCTACAAATGATGTGTGAACTAAATGATTGCTAAAATAATTGTTCTTCCTTTGTGTTGTGGTCACCGTTATACAAAGAATAGAAGTGATCACATATGGCTCCATTGGTCTTCACAGAAACTCATTCTTAAACTCACACATGATGTTTAAAATCTTATTTCAAGACACTTTTAGAAAAGGAGACTCTATAAATGCAAGGAATTTCCTCCTCTCTCTCCTATATCATCAATATTTCTGTTCCACTGGTGGTTTTGACAAGGGTGGTCTTTGTGGAGTGGCAGGAATACAGCTATGAATGCAATGGGTTCAAGAGAGAAGGGGAAAAAATTGAATTCAGTATGTGTGAGCATTATTTTGTGAAAATTACTTCTAAAGGCAAGAAATGGGAGGCAGAAACATTTGTAGAGTAAACAGAGAGGTTTTGTTTGTGTTTGTTTTCTAATATGTTTGTCTTCACAGTGAGAGTAGAAGAGACAAATTCATTTGGTATGAAAGTCTTGTCTGGAAAAGTCTTGTCTGGAAGTCTTGTCTGGAAAGGAAGTCTTGTCTGGAAAGACTGTGTATCAGAGTAGTCCACGAAAATGACAAAGAAGGTGGGCTTAAATGCCCAGCTCTTTCCCACTTCCCACTTGTCAAAATATGTCCCTAGTCTTTCTCAGTCCCCCAGCATCAGAGGACTGTATCAAATGTCCCCTTAGGGTATTGCTCAGGAAACCAGATCTGCATCCTGAGATGTGAAGTTTCATCCAAGACAGAAGTGGCAAATTGGAGGCAGAACATTAATAAGAAGGAAAGATCAAAGGAGTCTCAAAAGTTGCAAAAGTTTATAACCCCAACAGTGCCTCACATTGTGGGACCCAAGGAAGTTAACAAAAATTCCCTACCCCTGGCCAAGCAGAGCAAGCCTAACTCTATTTTGTGCTACACCCACCATCTCATGTATAACCCCCACATGACCTACTTATTGCTTAAGACACTCCCCCACCCTAGTCAAGCTGCTGAGCACACCCTTACTGGAAACCGGCTCATATAGGAATGCGGAACCCCTAACCGCCAAAGAATGTAAACCCTGCCTTTTGCCCACCAAACTTGGGTGCCAATTCTGACCAGAGTGATAGGCTAGTTCAAACAGTTACTGTAGGGTAAATTGTAATTCAGTTGGCCACCTGCGTGTGGACTGGCATGATTATGCCACTTTCTGTGTGTGTTACAATCTCATTGGCCACTGGCCCCTATAAAACTGCTACGCCTTTTAACCTAGGGTCCAGGTCCCTGCTCTGCTGTGTTGGGTATACTTGGGCCCAACCTCGAGCTTGCAAATAAACCCTCGTGCGTTTGCACCGGTATCGGCTCCTTGGTAGTCTCTCGGATTTGAAATCAGGGGCATTACAACATTTAGCCTGTCTAATTCTCCTTCCCTGTATTATTTTTCTCCTCAGCACATACTGATTTGTGAATGTCAGCTCCACTAGCCAAGGCTGGGGGACCATGGTATTATTTGTTTTTGTTTTTTCATTGCTGTATATCTAGTTCTTGCTGTACATTAGGTGCTCAGGAAATATTTGTTGAAAGAATGAAGCACTCTAGGAGATTCACTTGAACTTACCCATATTGAAAAGGATGTATCAAAACATCAAATCACATGCAGATGAACTACAGGGCAGCAAGACCAACAATACTAGGGAACCAACTAAAACAACCCCCACCCTACCTCAGATCTTCAAATCAAACATTTACTTACCTATTTTGACAATATTCAGGATTCTCACATTATAGGTCCATGGCAAAGAAAAAAAATCATGAAAAAACAGATTATTCCTTCTTGGTTTTGGTCTGCAAAATCTGAAAGTTATCTTGAGTGTAGCTTATATAGGGACTTATAGAAGCAGAGGTGAATTTCACTTTGGTAGGTTTCTGAAATATCGAATGAGTGCTTAAAATGCATTCAAATGTGGCAAAAGCAATTCCTATTGAAACAGTATCTGAAATAAAAAATTTCCTCTGGTTTTTGCCCAGATGAATTGAGTCAGAACTGCAAATTCATGTCTGCTTCCTCTATATGTCTTGACTTTGAATTTTAACTGTGAAGATGTTTGTCACAGTATGTTTGAGACAGCCATGGTAGGAAATATCTTCCCATTTTGGCTTGACGTGGCACATTAGACAAGAGGATTCTATTTAACAATATACAGTGGTAACAGAAACTATGGGAATTCTTCCAGATTGATTATTTTCATAGGCCTCTGCGTCCCAACTTGGAAACCAATGGGAAGATATATTTATTTTAATGAGAACATGCTTTCCTGTAGTGAATTTTTATAGCAAGGAAATAGAGATGTCATTGCTAACGGGGGGAAAAAAAGACCTCTGAGGTCTCAGCTCATCCAGCTCTCTTGATTTGAGATGCCATTAACCACTAAATTAATGCAAATATAGCTTAATGAAATGTTTCTCATACTGTGATCATAAAATATCCCTGCAAAATGCCACTCTGCACTTAATAAATATGAGAGCCAAACCAGAATACCCCACATATTGATTTTCAAAAAATATGAATATTTCCCACAGGCTTCTCAAACACTCAGAAGATCAACACAAGCCTCAAAGGTCAGTCTAATTATAAGATGAATTTGGATTGATTTAACATCATCTCTGTCAGATGGATAGCAACAAATTCAATGATGCTAAGTTTGATTACAGGGAGACCATATATCAGGACGCCAGATAAAATCTATGTCAGAAACAGTGTTAACCACATGACACTGATTATGGGACCCTCACTGAAGGAAAAGTTTTTTCCCACTCTGTTTGACCAGTTTCTGTGGGCATATACAAAACCAAAGGCACTTTACATGTGTTTCATACACTGGTGAGGTACTGACATTTAGAGTAAGCCTTTAAAAACTTTCATAGCAGTTTGACATTGCTACACCAACTAAATATCATATTTCTCCTACTAACTAAGTTTTTAGCATTTTAGAAAAGTTTTGGAATGGACCGGATTGGAGACCAAAAAGTGATAATAACTCTTAATCAAAGATGTCTTGAGAAATGCTGTCTTAGGGTTTATATTTGCTTTAGGGGCAAACTGAAGAGCACTCACTGAGGGTAAATCAGAGATGGCTTGCCTGAAATGTGATGTGGGATATGAGGGTGGAGAATGAAAAAACTCTAACCTCAGCCCCCCAAAGCATTATGTGGTTGGTATTAGAGGCATAAAACTCTTAAGATCAATCCAAACTGACAAGAGATAGTAACATTTGAAGGATACGATCTTGGAAGTTACAGTACTTTTGATTTCACAAATATTTTCTTTGTGTGGATGTTTGGGATCAAAAGAGGAGAAAGTAGTGTACATTGGGTAGAAGGAAGAAGAACATTATCATAGATTTCAAGAATATAAATATTCTCTGAATATAGAAACTATGTTACCTTCTCAATGTGTAATGAATGATATTAGCCAGCTGTTCAATTCACCAGCTCATAAAAACTGAGTAGATTTGGGATTTCTGAAGCCTTAACAAAGTGTTTTGGGCATATGAAAAAGTATTATAAATGAAAATAAAATCTAACAAAATTAATTATAATCCCCATGGCAGGAATGATTTGTATAGAGTATAAAAAGGAACTTTGAATATTCAGCTGTACCCTGTACTAGATGGGTGTGATAAAAAGAAGATTCTGGATCTGACAATGCCTCTCTTTGTCCACCATGTAAAAATCCTTTATCCTTCAAATTTTAGATCAAATGTTACCTTCTATGAGAAACCTTCCCATAGTATCTTGGGCAGACTTTCTGCCCCTTTAATATACCTCCATTTTATCAGTTACCTTATCCTATTATTATCATTTACATATATATTTTTTCTTTTTAATCCAGGCTGTAACCTGGCTGCAGACAGGCAGCTTTTCTCTCTCCTTATCTTTGTAGTTCTATTTCTACCATATGGGGATTTCTTTGAAGTTGGTTCCTGTTAAATAATTGACAAGAGTGTTCTGGCCTTTGTAGAGCAGGAGTGGTACTTGGGTTTGGATAAAGGGCTATAATATTAATGATGATTATGATAGATAACATACTGATCACTTAACATATGTTAGACATTGTTCTAAGGAAATTATTGGTATAAATTCATTTAATTCTCCTACCTGTTAGTGACAGAAACTCAAAATAAGTGTAGTTTAAACAAAAGAGAATATTATTTCTCTTATATAAAAAAGCCAAAGATGAACTTCTATAATGGACAAGTGGTAGAATGAAGAGGTTTAGTCAGTCCCCCACAGATAATAGATGCAATCTTGAGAAATATATACCGTTTAAAACAGGGATAAAAGACATGAGAAAGCATTTGAAACATACAGGAGCCAGAACAGTTTACTCTTGAAACATTTCAATTAGAAAAGATACATAATGCAAGCTTGCACCTTTCTTGGCCAAGGGCACTCCCTAGAACTCATGGCTACAGTGGATAAAACCAAAGACTGACTTACTCCACTTGAGGAGGCAGAAATGAATTTTAGGGCTGAAAACACAGGTGGAAAGTTAAGAGAGATATCCTAATGCAAGAGAGCTCCAGGAGAGCTGACCCAACCTGAATGACTGTTCAATTAAGCATACACAAGAACGTCTGCTGAGAATTGGGTAAAGACAAACAGAAGAACAAAACAGGGAAAGATCAGAAAGGATCTCAGTTTAAATTAATGCATTTGTTCCATTGTTTTTCTTCTCTTCATTGTTTTTAACTGAATGCATTCCCCAGCTATTTGCAAGTTGGTTAAAGCAAAGTTGAAGAAACCTTATTTTCTTGAGGTATAGAAAGACAAAAGCAAAGGCTGACAGAGACATCAGAAAATTAAAATAGATTCCCAAGAAGTAAGAAAATCACAAACATGATGATATCTGAAATATGAGTCTACAATCTGCCCAAATCCCTGGTGGATGTCAAATCATGCAAACCTAAGGGAGATCATCAAGGAGAAAGGGTAAATGAAATAAAATAAACCAGAGACCGATTCTGTAAGAACTGAGCAGAGATATCAGCTACTGCACACTTGGTGGGACAGAATTTCTAGTTTGATTCTAAGCGAATTAATTGTTAATAGAATAATAATAGAAAGAAAAAGAAGAATCAAAAAGCCAAGTCTTCTCTAAAGAACACAGAAGGATAGACACTATATTATCTGAAATATATAGTTTTCAACCAAAAATTACTAGACATAAAAAAAAAATAAAGAAGGGGCGCCTGGGTGGCGCAGTCGGTTGGGCGTCCGACTTCAGCCAGGTCACGAGCTCGCGGTCCGTGAGTTGGAGCCCCGCGTCGGGCTCTGGGCTGATGGCTCAGAACCTGGAGCCTGTTTCCGATTCTGTGTCTCCCTCTCTCTCTGCCCCTCCCCCGTTCATGCTCTGTCTCTCTCTGTCCCAAAGGTGAATGAACGTTGAAAAAAAAAATTAAAAAAAAAAAAAGAAAATGTGATGCCTATTAAAAATTAGTAAAAATAACATTAAGGCAACTGCTATATTGTGTTTGAATAATTTTAAAAATGACTCCAATAAGGAAACAGATGGGAAACCACAACAAAGAAACTGAAACTTGTTTAAATGGAAAATTTGAAGGTGAAAGTATAACTTAAACAAAAATTTATGAAATGTTCTCAGCAGTAAACTGGAGTTTTCAGAATTAGTAAAGTCAAAGTTAGATACATACAAATTACCTACTCCAAAGAATAGAGATAAAAAAAATATGGGTAAACAGTACACAAAGCCACAAAAATGTGAAGAATAGTGCCAAACAATATAACATGCATGTAACTGGAGTCCTAGGAAAAAATGGAGAGATATAAAAGGGTAGGAAAAACATGTAAAAATAATGGGTGGAAATTTGCCAAATAAGATTGAAAACATTAATTTATAGAACCAGAAATTCACTGAACCCTTAGCAATGTCACCATAAAGCAAAACCCTCCTAAATACCTCAGAGTTAAACTGTTGAAAAGCAAAGATAGTGAGAAATTCTTAAAAACAGATAAAAGAATTTATATAACAGGGGATGATGTTTGATAAATGACTTTTCCTCATAATCAGTGGAGGCCAAAGATATTAAAACAACATACTTAAAGTATTGGTAACGAAAAGCAAGGCTGTCAACCAAAAATTCTATATCCAGTGCAACTATCTTTCAAAGTGAAGATTAAAAAAAGATATTTTCAGGTAAACAAAAATGGGTAAAAAATGATGTAGACAGTCATGTGAATTGATAAGGGACATTCTTCATGTTCAGGGGAACTGGGAACAGATAGTGACCCATATTTCTAAAGAAGGGATGAGAAACACTAGAAACACTAAATGCATGAGCAAATATAAAAAGATATATCTAGGAAAACATATTGGTAGTTCCTCAAAGTAAAGAATTAACATATCACCTAGAATTCTACTTCTAGATATATACACCAAGGAGCTGAATACAGTTACTCAAACACATGTACACACATGTTCATAGTAGCACTAGTCACAATAGCCAAACAGGTGAAAACAATCCATATACCTACAATGGGATATTACTTTCCCATAAAATGGAGTACAGATACATGCTACAAGGTGGACCAACCTCAAAAATATGATATTAGAGGAAAGAAGTCAAGCAAAACAGGTCATACATTGTATGAGTCTATCTATATGAAATAGTCAGAATAAGTACACCCATAGAAACAGAAGCCAATTAGTGATTATCAGGGGTTTGGGGGTCAGGAAGAAAGAGAGAGACAGAAGAACCATTGGCTCAGTTGTGACCATGTGATGTTCAGCATCACATACTATTCGTATTGCAAGACATCACTCATTTAATAAGTTAAAATTTATTAGAAATGTTTGTTCATCTTGTGGAACACTAGCAGAACAAGTTACTCTAAATTCAAGGTTTTACTGTATGGTTATACATTCAATCTATTATAATACAATAGACTGGTTTGAATTGTATGAAGAAAATATTGTTTCAGATAAGTGGTTAGAAAATGAATATTTTATCAGCTTTTTCATGTAACTTTTAATATTCCTCTTTGATTGAAAACCAAACTCCACAAGTGATAGTGACTTAAAGGTTCATTGCATTGTCAAATCTGAAACCACATGATGAAATTTTCAAAATTCATTGGTCTATTTTGCACTTTGAGTATTTTGACACATGCATGTTTTGTAGCAACAGGCATTGGTGATTTGGAATATTGGGTCATTGAGTGATGTAAGATTTTCAAATATTAACACATTTATTATATGACATAAAAATCATATTTATTAATACAACCATTAGCTTCATCGGAGAATACTTTATATTGGGGTGGCTGGGTGGCTTAATTTTTTTTTTTTTTAATTTTTCTTTTTTTCAACGTTTATTTATTTTTGGGACAGAGAGAGACAGAGCATGAACGGGGAAGGGGCAGAGAGAGAGGGAGACACAGAATCGGAAACAGGCTCCAGGCTCTGAGCCATCAGCCCAGAGCCTGACGCGGGGCTCGAACTCACGGATCGCGAGATCGTGATCTGGCTGAAGTCGGACGCTTAACCGACTGCGCCACCCAGGCGCCCCTGGGTGGCTTAATTGATTAAGCGTCTGACTCTTGATTTTGGTTTGGGTCATATCTCCTGGTTCATGAGGTCAAGCTCTCGATCTCAGTGTAGAGCCTGCTTGGGATTCTCTCTCTGCCCCTCTCCCACTTGCTCTCTCTTTCAAAATAAATAAATAAACTTTTAAAAATAAACAAATAAATAAACTTAAAAAAAAGAAAATAAAAGACTTTAAATAACAGTATGTTATTAAGCTCATTGTGGCAGGTACAGGTTTTCCGAAATTCTAAATTTCATTTGGAAACTCAGTGTTGATCTTTAGCAGTAAATATTATCAATTGTTTTCCTTGAAATGACAAGCTTGATTCATTCATTTTTTTTTAATTTTTTTTCAACTTTTATTTATTTTTGGGACAGAGAGAGAGAGAGAGAGAGAGCATGAACGGGGGAGGGGCAGAGAGAGAGGGAGACACAGAATCGGAAGCAGGCTCCAGGCTCTGAGCCATCAGCCCAGAGCCTGACGCGGGGCTCGAACTCACGGACCGCGAGATCGTGACCTGGCTGAAGTCGGACGCTTAACCGACTGCGCCACCCAGGCGCCCCCATTCATTTTTAACAAAATATTTGCCAAACACACATATCTGGATAATAATAATGATAATGATAATAACAATAAACCCAGTACGCCAATATCTCTCATGAATACAGACACAAAATTTCTTAATAAAATACTAACAAAACGACCGGGGCTCCTGGATGGCATCCTACTCTTGAAATCAGCTCAGGTCTTGATCTCAGGGTTCCCTAGGAGTTCAAGCCCCAGGCTGGGCTCTGAGATGACAAAGTGGAGCCTGCTTGGCACTCTGTCTCTCCCTCTCTCTGCTCCTTCCCTGCCTCCACTTTCTCTTTCTCAAAATAGATAATTAAACTTTAAAAAATATTTCAAAAATTAAATACTAACAAATTGAATTAAAATATATAAAGTGGATAATAAATTATGACTGATTGGGGTTTATCCTAGGAATAAAACATAACTTTAGAAGAAAAAGATCAACTGATATATTCTATCACATGTGGAGAATAAATGAAGAAAGCCATACGATCATCTCAATAGAGATGATCTCAATAGGCCAATTATTTGACAAAACTTACCACACATTCATGATAAAAACTTTCAGCAAATTAGGAATAAAAGAAACTAGCTCAGCATGTTAAGGAGCATCCACCAAAGCCCCACAGCTATCACTCTTCTTGGTGAAAAAGACTAAATGCTTTTTTCCTTAGATCAGAAGATGTGATGTTCTTTTCCATCATTTCTATTCAAAATTATACAAGAGATTCAAGCCAGGGTAATAAAGAAAGAAAAAAAAAAGGAATACATATTGTAAAGGAAGAAGCTAAACTACCTTCAGTTGTAGATGACATGAACTTATATCTAGAAAATGCTAAACAATCTACAAGAAAAAGTACAAGAATGAATAAGTTTAGCAAAGTCACAGTATATAAAGTTAATATACAAAATAATTGTGCCAATTTATTAACATTAAACAGCTATAATAGGAAATAAAAATACATTTCCATATTTCAGTATTCTGAAACACGGAATACTTAGGAATGTATTTAACAAAATATGCATAGATATTATACACTGAAAACTATAAAATATTGCTAAAATAAAGACCTAAGGAAATTGAAAGATATACCATTCCTTTGGAATCAGAGACAGAATATTAGTAAGATGCTATTTTCTCGAAGTTAATCTTTAACTCTTTGGATTTAATGGTAATCAAAATAATTTTGAGCATTTCTGAGGAAATTCACAAGATGATTAAATTTACATGAAAATGCAAATGACCTGGCATAGCAAAGCCATGCTGACAGCAAAGAACAAATCTGAAGCATTAACAACATCAGATTTCACGAGTTACTATAAAGTTACAGTAATGAATATTTGCAAAAGAGTATTACTATAGATCAATGGAGTAGAATAGAGTCCAGAAATAAACTCACTCACGTGATAAATTAATTTTTTTCTTTTTTTTTAAACGTTTATTTATTATTGAGAGACAGACACAGAGCGTGAGCAGGGGAGGGGTAGAGAGAAGGGGAGACACAGAATCCGACATAGGCTCCAGGCTCTGAAATGTCAGCACAAGCCCGACGAGGGGCTCAAACTCAAACTGCAAGATCATGACCTAAGCCAAAGTCGGTCACCCAACCAACTGAGCCACCCAGGTGCCCCTAAATTAATTTTTAATTAAAGAGTCAAGGCAATTCAAATAGGGAAAGTATTCTTTTCAGTAAATAGTGTTGAAACTACTAGATACTGATTTCGGGGCACCTGATACTGGGTGGCTCAGTAGGTTGAGCGTTCGACTTCAGCTCAGGTCATGGTCTCGAGGCCCGTGAGTTCGAGCCCTGCCGTGGGGCTCTGTGCTGACAGCTCAGAGCCTGGAGCCTGTTTCGGATTCTGTGTCTCCCTCTCTCTCTGACCCTCCCCCATTCATGCTCTGTCTCTCTCTGTCTCAAAAATAAATAAACGTTTAAAAAAAAAAAGAAACTACTAGATACTGATATGGAAAAAAAAAACATAGACTTATCTCACACAATCTACAAATCTTCAAAAGAATCATAGACGTAAATGTAAAAACTAAAACTTTAAAAATTCTAGAAATAAATATAGGAGAAAACCTTTGTAACATTGGGGTACACAAAGCTTTCTTGCATAGGACAGAAAAAACACAAATCTTACTCTGCTCTTTGAAAAACACTATTAACACTACAAAGTTACAGACTGGGAGAAACTATTTGTGCTACATAGATGAACAAGGAATTTTTGTAAAAAATAAATAACTCTTACAATTCAGTAAGCACGCAACTTCAAAATGGACAAATTGTTGAACAGACACTTTACCAAAGAAGATATATGAATGGCTATTAAATACATAAAAGATGTTACCATTGTTATTCAAGGAAATGCAAATGAAAGCCACAATGATAAAACAGCATAACTAAATCCTAGTAACAATGAGATTCCATTACAATGACAAAAATGAAGATTAACCATTCCAAATGTTGGTAAGGATATGGAACAACTGGAACTTCAGTTGTTGAAATGTAACATAGCATAACTGCACTGGAAAAGAATTGGACAGTTTCTTAACAATGGAAAGTTAAGCATACACTTAGCATAAGACACTCACTCCTATTTATACAGAAAAAGCAAAACTTGTGTCTATTCTAAGACTCGTACTTAGAATGTTCAGATGAACATAGGGGAAAGGAAGGAAAAATAAAAACAGAGGGAGGCAAACCGTAAGAGACTCTTAAATACAGAGAACAAATTGAGGGTTGCTTGCAGGGAGGTGGATGAGGGATGGGTTAATGGGTGAGGGGCATTAAGGAGGGCACTTGTGATGAGCACTGGGTATTGTATGTTAAGTGATGAATCACTGAATTCTACTCCTGAAACCAATACTACACTGTATGTTAACTAACTTGAATTTAAATAAATAAATTATAAAAAAAAAAAAAAGAAGGGCGTCTGGGTGGCTCAGTCAGTTGAGCATCCGACGCTCAGGTCATGATCTCACGTGGGTTCAAGCCCCGCGTTCGGGCTCTGTGCTGAGAGCTCAGAGCCTGGAGCCTGCTTCAGATTCTGTGTCTCCCCCTCTCTCTGCCCCTCCCCTGCTCATGCTCTGTCTCTCTGTCTCAATAATAAATAAAAACATTTTTCAAAAATTAGAAAAAAAGAATGTTCATAGGAGTTTTATTCACAATAGCCAAAACCCAGATATAACCAGGTCATCAACAGAGGGACTGATAACTGAATTGTAGTATATCCATATCATGAAAGAGTCTTCAGGATTAAAAGAGGCATGCATACTCTTGATGTATGAAACTTCATTATGCTGACTGAAAGAAGTCAGGCACAAAAGACTACAAAGTCTATTATTCTCTTCCAAGAAATCCCAGAAAATAAACAGTAATCTTTCTTGACAGAAAGCAAATTTGTGTTTCTGTGGGAGGAAGTTTGTGGGGAGAATGTGTGGGATTGACTGCAAAATCACTTGTCAAAACTTATCAAACTCCGTGTTTAAAATGGGTGTGATTCATTGTATGTAAGTTATGCCTAAGGAAAGGCTTATATTTCTTAAAGGTAAAAAAAATATGATAAAAAATAAGAATAGAAATGTATAAAAATTATTCAAAAATAAATCTAAATATAAGGAGATTCAGGCTACCATAGTGTTGCCACCATCACTGGGGACCTATGTACCTTCAATCTTTTACTTCACAATTCTCAACATGCTTTCTTCTCATGAAATCTGAAGTTTCCTTGAGCTTCAGTTTTCTCATCTATATTCCAGGCAGTCCAAAGAGCAGAGGAGGGCTTGTTTTCTCCCTCCCTCTATAGACATGTCTTAAAATTGCTTACATCACTTCTTTGTCTATCCTATCAGGATGGGAAGTGTAATGTTTACTCTGGATGGCCATTTACTCAGCTAAAAATGTGGAGTTCATTGCCAAAGATGAGGGAAATACTATATGGGGGGAGTAGAAAATTTTGTTATCACAGGTTTACTCCTTCAGACTTTTTAAAAATATATTTATTTATTTATTTTGAGAAAAAGAATGCACCTGTGTGTGTGAGTGGTGGGAGGGGCAGAGAGCGAGGAAGAGAGGGAATCCCAAGCAGGCTCTGTGCTGTCAGCACAGAGCCTGATGTGGATCCTAGGAACCATTAGGTCACGATCTGAACTGAAATCAAGAGTCAGACACTTAACTGACTGAGCCACCCAGGCACCCCTCTTCCTTCAACTTTTCTACACGTGGATGTCATTTACCAATTTAGACTAAGGTAAAAACAAAAAACAAAAAACTTCTGTGTGTACATCCTTGCTACAAGAGTCCATATTTTTCTATAAAGTACTACTTACCACAATGTATGTTATTTGTTAAACATCTTTCATGTTTAGACTACTGGATTTTTAGGCAGAAATTGTATTTTACTCCTTTTTTTTATCATCGGTACTCATCAATATTTAGATAGTGGACATTTAGTGAATGTTGCTGATGTTTTTCTGACCAAATGAAATTTCTGGGCCCACAATACTGAGGACAATTTTTATCTTAGGAATGGCTATCATGTACAGTCCTATCACAGACGCTAAATGGTCTTCCTTACTGCAATTTTTATATGCAAGAAAGATCTATTGACAAATATTACTAGGTGTGAACTGATAAGACAGTTCTTGGGTCAATGAAACAGGATTTTCAGATCTAAAGTCTAAGTAAAAAATTCAGTGTGATCAGTATACACATAAGGCAGCTTAGCAACATTCTCCAAAGCAGAGAATGTCCCAGGATTTTACACTCAAAATCATGTAGTTGTTCCTGGTAACAGCCATATTAGCAATTATTTCTTCAAAAGTTCTGAAATATAGTCAAGCTGGAGCAGTTCTGCACATGGGTTGTTATGGATATACGGTGGGATGATTATATATCTTGATTAGATGTACCATCTTAAACTCAGCGTTAAATATGTATGTATGTGTGTGTATACATATATATATGTGTGTGTGTGTGTGTGTGTGTGTGTATATGTATACACACATATGTATATATGTATATATATATATACACACACACAATACAACAAAGAGTATAGTATGGTAAACAACAGTACATACAAACAGTAACACAGTTCCTATGACTTTTGTTTTCCCCAGGATAACAGAACTTGACACAAAGATGTTCTTATAATTATTGCCATAGAGCTAGAAGAATTATCTCTGGGTGTCTCTAGACTAAAACTCTCACAGATCAGCCACAGAGTCTATACAGTATGTGTTCTTTGTTTTACTTCAACATAGATATTGTTTTAAAAGTCAGGAATTGGTAACTTATAGATAAGGTGATTTAATGACCATACAAAGCCTTGTATACACACACACACACACACACACACACACACACACACACACACACACCCATGGGGAGAGATATCTGGGTGATTGGCAATGGTAATTGTTAGAAAGCAAAGGGTGAAGCCTGGAGGAGGCAGACACTGTGGAGAGCAGAGTGAGCCATGAAAAGAGGCTTGGTTTAGAATAGGGAGGCATTTGAGTGACATAGTGACTTTGCTTGCTATGTGTTATATGTTATATATTATTCTATTTTTTTCCTGTTGAGAGTCCTTTTTCATTCAGGAAAGTGAGAAAAGTTCTAGAATTTAAAAAATAGAAATGGGAAAGAAGCACATGTAATACAGTTCTAAATGTTTTACAGCTTCCATATTTGAGAGCAAATCTTTTTAAGAAGATTATTTCTTAGAGCTTGGGGAACATTTCAAAAGTATTTTTTATGTGTAAAAGTCTGTAAACCTAGATTTGGGGCAGAGCATAGAAATCTATTTCTATGGGAGAGGAAATTTGGAAATCTTTTCTTATAAGGGAAAGACACCAAAGCCCCAGTATATAGCACATATTGCATAAAGAAGACCCTTAAAGACAAGGTCCATGCCCACCTCTAAGGGCATTTGGAGAGATTTAACTTTGCAGAGCTATTGAGAGTACAGTTAAAAGACAAACTGCAGTGTATTAAAAATTTTAAGAGTTTATTTGAGCAAAAATAAATTTGAATCAGGCAGCATCTAATCTAGCAGATAGAAAGGCGCTGTGAGGAGTTAGCTGTACAAAATGACAGACTTCATAGCCAGAAGGGAGTGGGACAAGGAAGTTATATTAGGCAAACAAGTGGGTTGGTTATTGCAAGGCCACCTTCCTTTGGGGGACGGCAAGGGTGTATCAGGCAGATTACCTAACTAGTGCTGATCAGGTGATTCCTGATTGATTGGGTTAAGATTCCACTTCTGGGAGAGGTGAAACTGTACATATGTTGAAGTCTGGTCATGTGGTACTTAGCATGAGTGACTCCATTTTGAGCCTGTTGTCTTGGTTTCAGCAGTATTCGTGCATTTTATCCTTTCTTAGATTAAAGGGCATGACATCTTAGTATCAAACAGGAAGCCAGATGTTAGGTTTTCGTTACTCTGATTTTAACTCTTAGAGGTACTTAACTTACTTTTCAAAAACATACTGTGGCCTTGGATTTTGACAGTTGGATGAGATTAGATACAAACACAATTCTAAGATGTTGCAATTAATAAACTTTTTTTAAAAAGTCTGGGACTTAATAAGTTTGACAGCTGATACAGGCCCTTAAGAAGTTTTATTAATGACAATTAAGTCAGATGTAGTTAATTTTGTAGTTAACAAGAACTTTTCATTCCAAATTTATAAAAAGATTTTTTTTAACTAACAATTCCTAAGACATTCTACATTTCCTTTGCTTCTGTGTGGGAGGACAGTATATTTTTCAGGTAAAGAGAATACAGTCACCATTACTGGAGATACAGAAATCTCATGCATGGAGAGGATAAAACTCTGTGAATTAGAAAACCCATAGAAAGATTTCAATAACGTAGTCATCTCCCTGAGAAGATAGGATTTATCTTTCATCTGAGTGAATAGACACATGAAAGATCATACATTGATGTTAGCTCATGTGGAGTTTTTCCACTATGGAGGTTGCATTCAAGTCTGTCATCATTCGTGTCCATTTGGTAGCCCACTAACTACTGTTCCAGATATAGAAGCTGGTATTTTAGTGAGTATCTGTAGGAGATGCCAGACAAAAACAATCAGAGAATAGGACTATGCTCAGTAATTGCTAAGGAGATGACTAGGACAGTAGCATTTCAAATGAAAATGCTATGAACAGTCAACAATAATAGTGGATTTCCCAACATTTAACAATATGTGTATCAATGAAACAATAATAGGTTCTTGTCTGGGGATCTTTCTCTAACAAGGACGCCTCTGTCAGTAGGATTTTTGTCAATAGGATACACTCAAAGTAACTCAACTTTCAGGTCTTTTTAATACCTGCAGAAGAGCAGAGTAAGTGTAATGGAAATAACGTGGATTTTGACAAACTTGGTCAAAACTGAATCCACTGTTTATTAGTTCTGTGTCTTGGACATTCAGCTTATGTCTTTGAACTTCAGTTTCCTTTCAGGAAAATTGGAATAATATTAAATACCCACCATGGTTTCAGGGGATATTATGTGAGGAGACTGCCATAAAAAGTTTAGCACCCTAACTGACTCAAAGAAGTTTCCCTACCCTTAGAGGTAATTGACCCTATATAAATGATCTAGTCTGGTGAGCTTTTTAAAAAAGTTAAGCATTTTTTAAAAGAAGCATTTTACAGAATTGCAAGATTAATATGTGAAACAAATCCACTTAGCCATCTTTTCTGTGTATCATCACCTGAATCTAGAACAGTATGAAACAAATGTGTCTAGCATTCTGCTTTCAAACTGAGGAAACTGGGGCATTTTAATGTTTAAAAAATTATCTGCAAATCCCCATAGACAGTAAAGCCGCATATCCTTCAGTTCAAGGCCATTTGTCCAGCAAAACACTGTGTTGTATCTTATATTCAACTCGGATGGCCTCTCTTAATGAATGAGGTCAAAAAGAACCATCTTGTATTTGGAAACCAAATGAAAAACTGGTTTCATAGAACTCCAGAAACTTTAATACAGCAATATGTAATGTGGTTTTCTTTTATTTATATTTTTCCATTACAATTGCCATGCTTAGGCATGGATTTTGGAGTCAAATTCCAATGTCATGTCTGCCATTGATGGGACTTAGGGCATATTTATATCTTCATAAGCCTGTTTCTTTATTTGTAAAATGGGACAAATAATGTATCATTATAGGGTTGCTATGAGAACTGAATGATATTTACATATAAAACACTCAGCATAGTGCTTGGATAGAATGGATATACACACTCACACAATTTCACTGGGCACCCAAAACAGTCTTTAGATATTATTTATGATTGAAACATTTGTAACAGGCAAAGAGGTAACAAAATGACAATTCTTATATTGCCAAAGTAAAATTTAGAGTGTCTCCTACCCTCCTTACAATATTCCACATAATTACATTGATATCACTAAACGTACGATGAGCATTTCAATTCAGTATTCTGTGCCTCTAATTGAGGAATTCTTGGTTTTGAAGGCTAAAGGATCTATGTGGATCGTGTAATGGTACAATGAGTACTATCACCTTGAGTGAGATGCAAATTAAAGGGTGAGAATGGGAAAGAGAGTTAATAATAGCTAATATATAAACTTATCTGGCATAGGGCATACTGTGTGCCATTCTCTGTTCTGAGTTATTTACTTGTATTAAATTATTTAAGCATTCAATACCCCAAAAGCCCTCTGAGGAAGTTTTTATTAATGTAATAATAATTTTACATATATACAAATGGAGGCATAGAGAATTATAAAAACTGGCCAAGATTATGCAGCTAGGAAGAAGCACAGTCAGAATTCAAAGCCAAGGAGTTGGATATCAGAGACAGCTGGTAACAACTATACTAAGTGGCCTTTCCAATGAGAAACCATTCTTGCATCAATTTCTCAAATTAATATCAAAGCATGCATTCATATGATTAAAACTAATAAAGGCTGAATCTCTTAAAAATAATTGAATCTGACTTTATTAACCTCTTATCTTTTTTTTAGAAATCAAAGTGATCATTTTGTTGCTTTTTTTGCCACTACTTTTATAATAGAAGCATGTCTTCGGAAACTTGTTTTTTGCAGAAATTGTTTTCTGGAATGAAACGTACCAGGTAACATCTTCATTCTTTTATTTGTTCTCAGAGAGGGTGAAACTCTTGTGGCCTAGAAGCCTCAGGAAGGGAAGAGGCAGATTCTCAAAGGCCATTTAACTGACTAAGAGACACCCTCTGGCAAGCACACAGGCCTCTCAACCTCTCTCTGCTCTTAAACCCCCCTGGAGATGGTAAGAAAGGATGATTTGAGCCTGGGAGGAAGATAATCTAGGTTGTTCATTTTGTGCTGGAAGCATTTCTTCAGAGTTGAGCTGAATAATGAAATGAGGTTGCCAGCAGAACATAGTCTCTGGACATTGACTTTGATGATAATGTTAATAATTTAAATGTTGTAAGGGACTGAGTCTGGCTTTAAATAATATAGGCCCTTTTTGCCCTACATTTTTTTTCTTCTTGTAATTTCTTATTTGCTAGGGAGAGAACACGATTTGATAGGAAAAATTAACCTTGTAAGCTTGTAAGGGATAGCACTGTAAATGTTTAAGTAGAAACTTGCTTCTAAGTTATTTTTTCTTGAGTTATAAAATTGTTTCATGTCAATCACTACATAATTCTAGTGAATTTTAGAGTCATGTGCAGTAGATGCTGGAGAATACCATATTGATTTGATTTGTCTCCTGATATTCTTCTTGATACATCTTGATGCCTACCATATATGTGGGGTATCTCATGGGCTGTCTCAAGGCAACATGCCCAAAAGAAAACTTGGATCTCTTTTACCAAAGTCCCCTCTGCCCCAGTTGTACCATGACAAGGAATGGTATCACAATTCACTCAGTAATTCTTGCCCTAAAACTGTGGAGTCATCCTTGATTTCCAATGCCTCCCTTCCTCTCCAATGCCACTTCCAATCCATCGGTAAGTTTTCACACCTCCATGAGCTCTTTGGCATCTCCTTACCACCCCCTTCATTATCACCATGGTCTATGTCACATGGTCCTGTGACTGATGACACCAGACTTCTATAGACGCCTTGCTGTCACTTTTACTTCTCTATTTGACACCAAGAGTGACCTTTTTTTATTTTTATTAAAATTTTTTTAATGTTTATTCATTTTTGAGAAAGAGAGAGAGAGACAGAGTATGAGCAGGGGAGGGGCAGAGAGAGAGGGAGACACAGAATCTGAAGCAGGCTTCAGGCTCTGAGCTGTCAGCACAGAGCCCAACACGGGGCTTGAACTCATGAACTGTGAGGTCATGACCTGAGCCAACTTGGGATGCTTACCTGACTGTGCCACCCAGGTGCCCCAAGAGTGACCTTTTTTAAAAAAGGAGTAAATTAGGTCACCTTACCCATCCTGATTGTAACTCTCAGAAGACCTCTAATTAGGATTTGACTAAATCCACATATCTTATCAATACTTAGTGGGCTTTTAAAAAATGATTTGGGCTCTCCTATGTCATCCACTTTCTCTCTTACTTTATTTTACTCTCATTAGATTCCAGACACCATGGCCTTCCTTCCTTTTCACAAATAGGTTAAACTTTTCCCATTTCAGGACAAGGACACTAACCATGGTCTCTGCTAGGATATACTTTCATACTTTCTGCAGATTTTTGCATAATTCATTCCTTTTTATCATCCGTGTCTCTGCTTAAATGTAGCTTCTCCTGAAATGACTTCCCTGAGCACTGTCCCTAAAAGGGACACTAGCTCTATCCTTTGACCTACTCTCATCACCTAAAATTATATCATATTAGTTTTAACTTTCTTATTTCTGTAGCAGATCACGTTTTCTAAAAATGCCCCTGACATTGTCTCCCATCTCATATGTTCTCTAAATACCACTCCTTATCCATAGCAGTCTAATTTCCTTCCCCTTGAATCTGGGTGGGCTTGTGACTTCTTCAACCAATAAAGTGGGATGCTATGTGACTTCTGAAGCGAAGTTGGAAAAAGACACGCAGCTTCTGCTTGGTTCTCTTTGAAGGTCTCACGGTCTGGACCTTTTCTCTCTGAATCCAGCTGCAGTCCTGTGAGAGCCCATGTCCACAGAGAAGCCATAGGTAAGTCTTGTGCTTAGCAGTCCTCAAGTCCTACCCTACCGGTGCAGGAATCAGACATGTGAAGAAAAGGCCTCCAGAAGATGCCAGTCTCTAGCTTTTGAGTTTTCTGGGATAAGCCTCCAGACACTGTGGTGCAGAGATAAGCCATATTTTTTATATGTAGATCCTGGAGCATAATGAAGATAAAAACTTCTCTTATCTCCAGAGCCCAAGTTATTTTTCTCAGGTTCTATCATATTATGCATTATGTTTGTAACTCAAGAAGCAGGATAGTAGAAGGGGTTATGAGTGAGAACTGTGTTTAGTTCTACATCTCAATGCTATCGATTTATAGATGCCTGACATTGGACAAGTCACATTTCTTTGCTTCAGTTTCTTCAAAGAAATGGGAACAGTAATAAACATTTCAATACTGATCCTATTAATCCTATCTTATATTATCAATACTGATAGGCTTTTATATGGATAGAATGGGTTAGTATAAACATAGTACTCAGAATAGTTCCTGGAATACAATTAGTACTACCTAGTGTTGGGTTCTCTTACTTACTTAGTATATTTTATTCTCTACCTGTCTTTTTTTAAATTTCTGTTTACTTTCAGCCAACTCTACTTTTACCTTATTTTTTCTCTTATTGCCTTATCTTTCATTTATATTTTTCATAAAAGTTAAATGTCATGAATTTCGGTGATGCTGAAATGTAAATTCTTTGTACATTTATTTCTGCTTTCGTTTGTAAGGAATATGTTTCTGCTGGTTTTAATTCTGAGTTCTACTTCTTTAAGTTAGTGACTCTTAACAGAGGCCCCATACTAAATGATAAAAATTATATCTAGGCCAATATTTGTCCCAGAAAAAGAGTGAGAGCATCCTTTACTTACTTCAGTTCTACATATAATGGTTAAGAGCATAACCTCAGTTTTCTTAATTGTAAAATAGGAATCTTAAATGTTATCCCTGGTGTTTTTCTGAGAAGTGAATGATATGATGTATATAAAGTACTAAATGCAATGCCTTACATGCTTTTTTAAAAAATAAATAATTATTAGATTTTACTTATTATTCTTTTATGAAACCCCTTTAAATTTTAGGGTTGATGTCTAGTTAGTATGATAATAATCTAGTATTATGATAATGTGGAAGAAAGTCCTAACCTTTTGGAGGATCCTAGCAGAGAACATTTTTTTCTTCAAGGTTTCTGCTGTGTTAGGCAAATGTTGTTCAAGTCCCATATAGGACATGATTGGTGTCCTTGCAGACATTCCCCAGCTTCAATAATGAAAACCACATGCTTTAGAACAAGTTCCTAGACCACCATTGCAGACCTTTTGCTTGCTACAGTTACCAGAATCCCAAGAGCTGTTTTTCCCTCGTCCTGTTCAAACTGAGTAGAGCTATTCATACAGTTAGATTGACCAACTGGGAGATCCTTGAGAAGCAGAATCAGATGCATATTCACAGATAAAATTATTTTCACATCCAAAGACTAGATAAGACCATGGCTGAGAAAGGACAGGAAAAGAGGTAAAAAAAAAAAATAATTCTAATTGAAGCAGAAGGAATGATGAAGGTAATGCCATTACAAAGACAGGAAGCTGAGTGGAAGGAACTCAGCACCAAACTCGTGATGCTTGTGGACCAGGAAAATTGGAATGTGGAAACCACCTACTTGCACCTGTCTTGACTTGTCAATAATGTTGTGGATGACCTATGAGTCTTGGACATTGCTAGCTCCATAAAGCAGTGAATGTGAGACTTGCACTCTCGGTATGAGAGTGGAAAACATTCACAGCACATCAAAAGTGGGCTTGAGTAGTGACAAGTGGGAATTTTTCTATGGTCCTGATTGACAATAGATACAGATTCCTGTTCCTCCAGTACTTTCTTTTTTTTTTCTTTAAGAAAAAAAGATATGATTGGTGAGGAGAGCAGCATTTGGCTCAGTGACAACTAACCAAGAGGAAGACAAATATACACATATATATATTTTTTCATACAGTGATAGAAGGGTTAGGATAATAAGGCACCATTTCCAACACTTTTGTATCTAATATATTCTGGATTTCCTGCCAGAAGTACAGTGTTTGAGGCTAATTAAAAATAATATTTGCTTTTTAAAATAATAATAATGATGGTTCTTACTCTCTAAAGTCAGATTCTGATGCCTTGGTTAACACACAATCATAATGATTTAAAACTGTTTTAACAAATAAAATAATGCAGAAAGTGTAAAGTTATAAAATTATATATAATGATATACAATAATATATATTATAGGCAATATATGTAAGATAACTGTATGTTACAGTTTAACAATAGATCCATAGCAAATAAGTAATTTTAAAGACTACATTCTGTAGTCTAATATTTCGATTTTCTTAAAGCTGAGAATATAATATCATATTGAAAAACTAAATCATATGAAACAAACATATCTCAAGTAACATAAAAATCAAAGAGCAATATGAGAGAAAAATTATTAAGGTGATTAAGTACTTTATTGTACAAACCTCAGGCTTTTTAAAACCTACTATGAGGATGCTTAAGGTAGCATATCTTTTTATTATTGCTTTTGATTGCTTGCTGGCCAGTAATAATGCTTCATCATTGATAGAAAAGGAGATAAGAAAATTGTTTTTGAAATTGCTGTTTGAGTGGAGTGTTAAATGAAAAAATGGCTTTTGATAGATATATATTAGAGATTATTTTCACATTTGTATTGCATAGTTTAAATCATATATGATAGCCACCTTGAAGACCAAAATCCACTTTAACATAAACACATGCTTTTAAAAAATACATGTTTGTAACATATATTTTGAGTTTAATTTCTTAAATAGGAATGACAATTTAAGAAAAGGAGCAGTCATTGTAGTCACTGCTAATTAGTCTGCATAAAGTGTTTATTTTAAATTTAAATTGCCATGCCACTCCTTAACTGCTTTTTGTTGTGTTTTGTTTTGTTTTTTGTTTTTTGAAATTTTTCACATAATTGTTTCTGTTCTTTTTTGGAAGAAAATAGGACTGTAGGTCATGGACATAGTAAACAGTCCATTCAAACATAAACTCTGCTGTCTATATTTGGCCAAAGATCATGGTTGCAACCAGATAACAGAGAAGCAACGATTTTTTGTTTTCATGGGCTGTTTCCAGCTATGATCATGAAAGGGCCACTGATCACTAATCACAGCAAAATCTTCTGTATTATCTTCATTCAGCTATCCATCCATCTATTATTATTTAGGCAAATATGTATTAAGCATTTACTAAAGGTGGGGCACAATTCCTAAGCAACATACACTGAATTTGAATAGTTTAGAAGCAACTGATATGTTTTAAATTATCTGCTATTACTACTACTGGTCAATTCACATATCTATACAAATTCAGATGTCTTTAAGCCAGGTAAGTAGAGGAAATAGTGGCATAATGAACGTGAAAGATTATCTTCATCTTTCAGATATTTTCTTCCAGTTCTATTTTTGGCTGTGGCTTGTCTGTAACAAAGTAGGTAAATCTGTTTTTGTTTGTTTTCATATAGAGTTTCCTTATACTTTATTTTGTTATAATTATCTCCCAGAATTCAGTGTTTTCTTTTATCTTCTTGAATGCAGTAAGCAGATAAATGTGTCCATGTCTAGAATCTCTGGTGGTTTATTTCTGTTGTCTGTTGCTTCTTCTGGTTTCTGGCTCAAACATTTTTATAGACGTGGTTTTTACTTTGTTTTTCTAGTTATTTTTTAAATTGTATCTGTGCACTGTGTTTGTAAATGTGTTCATAGAAATAGTTTTAGAGTATTTCTACATTTGCTCCTGCCAAGTACTTGGGGGCAATAGAAATTCTGGGATCACCTTAGGAGAATTTCAGGACTTGGGCTCTGGAGCAGAATGCAGCCCCTGCAAAAGATTACTGATTTTTGGTTTGTGTTATTGTGAATGTGCTTATCTTTCAGGTCACAATACAAATAAAGGGAGGTTCAGCAGGACATGACCTTGTCAGTCCTAGATTCCAGCATCTGTCTTCCCAGACACGTTAGGTTGTCAAAGTCCTGCTTCGCCTTTCATCCATGAAGCCATCCTTTCTGGAGTTAGCAATTGTCTTAGGAGGACAAAAAGCCCCACAGCTGGATACACCTCCAGGGGCCTCTCTTTACTGGAATCTGATCCATTTATTTTTCATTATCACGTTAGCTCTCTGAGACCTTCACACTGATATTTTTTTCCAAGTTGCCCTCACTGGGAAAGTCAAGAAAAAATTACCTAACTTGCTGTTATTAAAAGCAGAATCCATTTCTTTGTTTTAAAAAATAACTTCATTTGAATTAATATTTAGATTTCACTACCTTCTAACTTAAAAACAACTGAAGTGAGATCATTTGGGGAGAGTTATTTACACAAATTACTTTGAAAGCAAATGCATCAGAAATATATTTTTAAATTGGTTCATCATAAACATGTTCCAAATATAGTCAGACATCTGTCTCCAGTGAGACCCATAGGTAAAGGAGAAAACAAAATAAATAAAACAATTTAACATAATACAAAAAATGAGGAAATACTTGGCAGAAAAGAATGATGTGAGCCCTGGGATATGAGAATTGTATCTGAGGACTGATTCTCCTAGGCATAAGCGTATAATGATCAAGAACATATGAAGGTTTCAAGTTGAACATTAGTCTGACATGCAGGTACTTTGCAAGACACATAAGTGGAGGGGAAAGATTAGAAGGGTGGTGCCCAGAATGCTGGTGAATATTTCTTAAGCTAGTTGGTTCAGGTATATATATGTTGGAGCTTGGACTATATTCAGAGGCACAGTAAAGAGTCTCCCCACAAAAAAGAGGAAAACTAGCAAAATCTAGGCAAGTACTTGCTCCTCATATTTGCAGAATGGGTAGAGAAACTGCAATGAAATCATGAATTAGGAAGGAAATCCGAGTAAATATACAAAAGGAAAGCATATGTGAAGAAAAGATGATACACTCTTATAAATAAGCAAATCACTTGGGGTAATGGTCCAGACCCCCTGGATATCAGACTTCAAATTCTTACCTACTTTGGTGGATGATGTTCTGAATATTCTTTCAGGGTTTGTTAGGTTTGGCTCAGGCAAGACTCAGAGCTATGTCTACAGGGGATGGTCTCTTTAACTGAAGATAAGGAAAGTAGGAGGGAGAGGTGGTAAAGTGCTATCTCCTCACTCCATAAGTTAAAACACACACACACACACACACACACACACACACACACACACACACACACTAGTTTAGAAAAGAGGTTTATCCTTCCGCTTAACATCTCTATACTGTTTGTAAATTTTGTTTATACTTTTCAGTATGTTTAGCTATATACTCTACCCTCATATTCCATGAACTATGTACAATAAATGCTTTCTGTGAGATCAGAATCACCCAAAATTGAATCTCAGCGACCTTAAAAATTGTTTTTAATAAGGAAATGGTAGAAAAAAAATCCTTCGAAAAGAGAATAAACACTTCAAAAATAGATTTATTTCAATCTGACAAGGGATGCTGGCTGTTTCTTTTTGAAAAGCCCCGCTGAAGGATTTATAATGAATATATTTGAAACACAAGTCACAGCCACGTGACTCCGTGCTCAAACGATGGTGGTGTGAGTGAATATTAATGACCAGTTTTACTAGGGCAGATAAAACTCATACGACCTTATGACAGAAATATTTACTCTCCCCTTATATATATGCCAGCATAAAATAAACTACTGTCATTTCAAAATGAAAGGTGAAATTAAGTAGCTTCACATTTGTTAGCTGAACACATCTAGTACTTGCTTCCCGATATTTAAGCCCTGTTTGATTCAAGTCTTTAATCACCGAATTTCCAGATCCTTATTTACCTTTCAGTCACTGTTTGAGGTTATAACTCATGTAAAATTCTCTTAAATTAGATCTCCTTTTCAGCAACTTTCCTAGATTCCCATGGTAAATTTACTTTTGTCTTGAAGATAGTCAGTCAGAAAGCACTCCAGTTTTACCTTATTTAGTGAGCATCTTGTAAATCAAATGCTTTTGCCTTCTTCTTTGACCCGAGGATACTGAATCATGTCTACTATTTGGCAATTCAGACATTTGGTTGAGGTAGGTGGGAGGAAATTAAATTTGGATTCATATTAAATTTCTTCAAATACACTTCCCCCAAAGGTATTCTGATTCTTTTTTCCTCCAAGTTCTCTAAAACTTGGAATTAACTCCTATTAATTTGGATCTATAGGCAATGGAATAAAATGGTAATTCACATTTATTGAAAATCTACCACATGAGAGTCAGGCTTTGAGTTAAGCCTGACTCTAAAGAGTCGTCATAACACTTTCATGAAATACAACTATCTCCATATTTTACACACAAAGAAACCAGCATACTCCTGAATTATAAACCACTTAGAAGAAAATATGGGGCATTTCCCCCCAAAGATATTGGGTATGAAAAATTTTCTTGAAAAGGGCACAAAAGACCAGAAATTAAGGAAAGGATCAAGAAATTAGCACACAATAATCTAAATATCACTAGACTGAACTAAATCATACAAATTAGATTGAAAAGATAAATAATAGTTGAGAATATATTTGCAACATCTAAAATATATAAAATATTAATGTTGACAGTATTCAGGAAGCTTCTGCAAACCAATAATGAAGGGAGAATCATTCCAATAGAATGACAAATGATGGCTCTGACAGAGGAAGAAGACTAAATGGCCAGCAGACATATTAAAATATGTTCAATTTTACTAATAATTAAGAAATGTAACAAATAATAAAATAACAAAATATATTTATGTGTATGAGTTTGGTAAAGTTAAATTTGATAGCTCAATATGTTGATAAGTGCACTTTGAAGTACAATTTGGAACTATCTATTAAAGCTGAAGATGTATATCCCCAATGATGTAGAAAGTCCACTTCTAAGCATTCGTCATAGGAAAGTTTTATTATATCTGTAGAAGATATATGTGGATGTTAACTGGAGCACTTTTTATTACAAAAAGCTAGACACAATCTTAAAACTCATCAATAGCAGAACAGTTAAACATGAATTAAGTAGATCTACATGTTTAAATGTGAATGGATATTAAAAAAAAAACAAGATGGAGGGGAACTTTGCAACTTAATATAATTTATAGAATTTTCAACCAGAGAGTGAGCTGTATATATATTTTATGGTTGCAGAAACCATGTATGACAACTGAATTAGGTAAATGAATGTCAGCTGACATAACAAACACAGAAGTTCACTTATTGCCCCTATAAAGCCCCAAACTGGCACACTTAGTTGGTGACCAGACTCCCCCAGGGTGACGACTCAGGAGAGAAGTCTGACATTGCTTTTAATTGGTAATTGCTAATTACAATACTAGATACTTATATTTCATTTACTATATGCCAGACACTTTTCTAAGTATATTACATGTTTTAACTTATTTATTCCTCCCAACACCTCCAAGGGGCGGGCACTATCATTATCAGGCCCATTTTCTACATTAAAAAATGGAACCACAGGGAGATTAATTGATTTGCTCAAGTTCACTCAGCTAGTATGTTTCAGGCCTGCAATTTTTAACTCATGCAGTCCACTTACAACGTGCTCAATCATTAAGATATCTTGCCTATTGCTAAAATATTTACTATTCACTGTGATTCCTATTCTACCATAACATATATAAACATGGTGTGTATAAGAAAATTTCAAATACAATCTGAAATTACTGTTTAGCCTTTTTCCTCCCATAGATTTATTGAAATTCTCCCTTCCCAACAGCAATGAAGATATGAAAAGTGTAGAAATAAACTTGGCAAATGGTCAAAGAGGAAGAGAAGAGACAGAATAAAAAGATGTATAATGAATAGTTACAATCTGCTAAATTTTACTTTGCATTCAGGTTAATTTAAAGGAACGATGGACTTGTTGATGGTTTAGCTGTGCATCAAACGTTCAATATTATTAGACACTCCAGTTAAAGAAAACATAAGATAAAAAGTTTTATTCATTATTCTGCCTTGGTTAGCCCCTTTTTTTCCTTAAGAGAGACATTTTAATGGCTTAGGATTTGCTGAGAAGTAACTAAAACTTTGGATAAAATGCAATCACAGAGAAGAAAAATGTCTGCCACATAATTACAGCTAGTGAAACTTAAATTCCTTTAGATTTTGCCTCAGCAATTCTTTACCTTCTTTTTCTTCCTTTCCTTTGGCAGATTAGTTTTGCAGTCTGTGGTTTGTTTTCATTCATTAAATACTCTCCATATATTTCTGAGAGTCAGTTAAGTTTTTCACTAGTCTATAAAGTAACTTGTTATTTATCACACTTGACTTTCTCCCTCTTCAGAAAGACCCGGGTACAGATTTTGCGATTGTTTTGCATGGTCTTTATATCTGTAAATCAAATCTGGATTCTTATTGAAGATACCTATCAGGCCTCTCAATTAAAGGAATGTTTGCCTAGAATCTTCTTCTGACTCTAACCTCAGTGGAGAGCCATTGATTTGGGGATTATAGTATTTTGATCTGTCTTTTAATGAGAAGGAAGAGCACTTCCAGATATTATACTTACCCATAATTGACAGGTCATATTTTAAAGGCTGTGCCATGAATGAATGAATAAGTGAATGAATGAATGAATGAATGAACGAACCCCTGTATTTACTTACTTGATTAGATTATTTCCCGATGAAGTATCTGTGTAAAACCTTTAGACATTTCCTTACAATGATCTGTTGAGTCTTTTTCTACCATCTGCACAAAGAATATCATGACTTTATTTTTAGCCACTACTTTGGCAGAAGATAAATATTTTACTCAATAAATCATTTCTCTAAGGAATTAGCCAACATATATAAACATTCTTTAGGTAGGATTGAAAACTCCTCTTCTTGCACCTTTGATTCCAGCTTTATTGCTTATTTACTTAGTCTGATGGGAATAAGCCTTTTCTTTTATGCTTCAAAGAGAGAAAGAGATTTTTTAGCTTCCTTGGGAAGAAAGGGGCTTTTCTTCACATTTGTGTAGAAAAAACTTTGTGAGGGACAGGACATTTTCTGAAGGCTGTCAGAGAAATCATAGAGATGTCAGAGCCTGGGAAGGGATAGCTGAATGTTTGCCAGGAATGTGGCCTATTTGGGCAAAAGTTTGAGAAACAAAGTTATGAATTGGTTGCAGATAGAAGCTGGCAAGCAGGAAAAGCAGAGTTAATTTATATTGACATGTCAGGTTATCCAAATACCACAACAAGACCATTAGTATTCTTTCATGGCCATTGGGGAGGCAATGTCAGGGTGAAATTTTACTTAGGCTAATAATATTGATTTCTTTTTTGGTGTTCTTTAAGTATAAGAAAGGAAAGATTACTTCTGTCATGGTGATATTCACAGATCACAGGAATTTTAGTATGAGGTTGATTTTTATTCCCTTTGTTTGATTTTTACATTATCACCATTCAAAAATGCCTTTCAATTGCATCTGGTTTTAGTAAACTTACCTCATTTTCATATTTCCCATCAGGGCTATTTTCTAAGTTATGATTAAATATACACAGATTAATTTTTCAGCAAATATTTATTGAGTACTCATTATATGTCTGCACTGTGTTAGGCACTGTGTATACAACAATGAAATCTGAATCACCCTTTAAGGAATTTATAATCTTCTCAGGGAGAAAAGGTAACAAGTGCTCAAAGAGAAGTATGGTTAAAGTGTTGTGAATATTTCAAAGAGCAACAGGCTACTTGCTGCCTGATGGATTGGCACCCTCACTTAAGAAGGGAAGCATTGAGCTGCACCCAGAAGGTGGGCAAGACAAGAGAAGGTGAGATGCAGAGAAGGAGGTTAGTCACTGCTATGTCTTCTGGGTCCAGATGCCAGACTCTAGAGTCCCACAGCTCCTAGTGCCACATCTATACCACTATGTGATGAAGCCAAAATATTCTCCTTCTCTCCTGGGGTTAAGGGAGATCATCTCAAGTTCATTGTTTACACATCTACTCAACCATTTCTTCTGCTCTCATGACAGTTCCTATCACTCACTTACCCAGCGTTTACTTGGGAGACCAGATGCAGCAGTCATCCCTGCCTTCAGATACATCCTAGAGAAGGTACGCCAATGTCTACTTCACAGGTTTTTTCCCCTTCCCTTCTCTGTTCTCAGGACTGAAGACATCAATTTATTTTTTATTTATTTCTTTTTTGACAGATGAATAAAGATTTAATTAAGAAAATGGCTCACGTGACTGTGAAGGCTGCTGAGTCTGAAACTGTAATGTAGGCCAGAAGGCTGGAAATTCAAGGAAAAGCTAATGCAGTTATGAGTATGAAGGCAGTCTGGAGGCAAAATTCCTTCTTCTTTTGGAAGCCTTGGACTTAATTAAGACTTTCAACTGATTTGATGAGGCATATCTATATTATGAAGAGTATTCTGCTTTACTCAAAGTCTACTGGTGTATTGTATTGTATTGTATTGTATTGTATTGTATTGTATTGTATTGTGTTGTGTTGTGTTGTGTTGTATTTAGTTAGTTAATTTCAGGTTTTTATTTAAATTCTAGTTAGTTAATATATAGAGTAATATTGGTTTCCAGAGTAGAATTTAGTGATTCATCACTTAATGTAACCCTCAGTGCTCAACACAAGTGTCCTCCTTAATGCCCATCATCCATTTAGCCCATCTCCGCACCCACCTCCCTCCATCAACCCTCTGCTTGTTCTCTATAGTTAAGGGTCTCTTATGGTTTGTTTCCCTTTCTCTTTTTTTTCTTTATCTTCCCAATGTTCATCTGTTTTGTTTCTTAAATTCCACATTTTAGTGAAATCATATGGTATTTGTCTTTCTGACTAACTTATTTCACTTAGCATTATACACTCTAGCTCCATTCACATTTTGCAAATGGCAAGATTTCATTCTTAAATTTTTTTTACATTTATTTATTTTTGAGAGACAGAGAGAGACAGAGCACAAGTGGGGGAGGGACACAGAATGAGACACAGAATCCGAAGCACACTCCAGGCTCTGAGCTGTCAGCACAGAGCCCAATGCGGAGCTCGAACATACAAGAAAAACATATAAGAAAAACTGAGGGTCAGAAACTGACTTCCTTTTTTAAAATTTATTTATTTATTTTGAAAGAAAGAGCAGATTGGGGGTATGGACAGAAAGAGAGAGAGAGAGAGAGAGAGAGAGAGAGAGAGAGAGAGAGAGAGAATCCCAAGCAGGCTGCACATTCAGCATGGAGCCCAACATGGGGCTCAAACACATAAACAGTGAGATCATGACTTGAGTCGAAATCAGGAATCAGATGATTTAACTGATTGAGTCACCCAGGTCCCCAAGAAACTGACTTCCTTAAAGGTGGTAGTTTGTGTTTTTCCATCTAAAGATTATATAAAGTAATACACAGATTACTTTGCATTGTTGAGACAATGATGGAACCTGATGTTTTCTAGTCAGAAACAAATATTTTTCCACATTTTCACTATATACTGTCCTAGACAGAGATTTAAAGGGCTGCCTGTGGTAAAATATATGCAGGCTAACATTAATTAGTCGGTGCCAGACTAATTGTCTTTTTCCCCAAATCCCCATTGCCTGTTCTGGAAAGAGGATCTTATTTAAATGCCACACAATATTTATCCAAACAAAGATCATAACTCTGCCAGGCAGAAATGAAAACTCTATTGTTTCCAAGCGCCCCAAATGAAAGCTTTCCATGAGAAATTTCACTCTCTAATTACAGGTAATTTTATTATAATTTTGTTTAGATCATTGTGGTGTCAGATGAAGTTTCAATATTTGCTAAAATCAGTATAAATGCACTGGCAAAGCCCATGTCCCTGTGATGCAGTTCCTTTTTAAAATCAGTGTTTGCTTTTCAGAGCTTATCTACAATAGTCACAGTCTTTATTTCACAAAGCCATTAAAGTAAAGGCATTTCAAAGGGAAGGCAGCTATAATAGCAGGGACCTAGATTTCATTATTAGCATAATTCACAATTATTTTCTAGTTTCAAGCAAGCAAAAAAAGAGAGACATTTTACAGTTATTCCAGCATTTCTGTCTCTGTAATATAATGTACTTAGTTCTATTATAACACTTACCAGCTTGTGCTATGATATTTATTTACATCTTTCTTTCTCTCACCAGGCTGAGAGCTTCAAAGGCAGGAATTGAATTGTTATTCTCTTTTTCAAGCCCCCCCACCCAAGTGTCCCATACCATACAGTGCTGACCACATTGTTGGGGCTCAGGAAAGATGTTTTAGATAAAATGGTAAGACACAAATTTAAGGAACTCATACATTTGTTTACTTAAACTTTGATTTCTTAAAGAATGTATAATCAACTAAATTTTAAATGCTACTATGTAGAAATTGGTATATCTGTGCTGATAACGTTTATGTTGTTTTAGCAACAAATAATCTTGTTTCTTATAAGGTATTTGTATTTATATTTTCTGTGAATTGAATGTTCATAGAAAATTAAAGATACTGGGATCCTGTATATAGGTGGATTTCCTATGTTTTTTTGATAATTTTGAAAATCACTTTTTTTCAATATATGAAGTTTATTATCCAATTGATTTCCATACAACACCCAGTGCTCATCCCAACAGGTGCCCTCCTCAATACCCATCACCCACCCTCTCCTCCCTCCCACCCCCCATCAACCCTCAGTTTGTTCTCAGTTCTTAACAGTCTCTTATGCTTTTTTTTTCCTTCCCCTCCCCCATGGGTTTCTGTTAAGTTTCTCAGGATCCACATAAGAGTGAAACCATATGGTATCGTCTTTCTCTCTATGGCTTATTTCACTTAGCATCACACTCTCCAGTTCCATCCATGTTGCTACAAAGGGCCATATTTCATTCTTTCTCATTGCCACGTAGTACTCCATTGTGTGTATAAACCACAATTTTTTTTTATCCATTCATCAGTTGATGGACATTTAGGCTCTTTCCATAATTTGGCTATTGTTGAGAGTGCTGCTATAAACATTGGGGTACAAGTGCCCCTATGCATCGGTACTCCTGTATCCCTTGGGTAAATTCCTAGCAGTGCTATTGCTAGGTCATAGGGTAGGTCTATTTTTAATTTTCTGAGGAACCTCCACACTGTTTTCCAGAGTGGCTGCACCAATTTGCATTCCCACCAACAGTGCAAGAGGGTTCCCGTTTCTCCACATCCTCGCCAGCATCAATAGTCTCCTGATTTGTTCATTTTGGCCACTCTGACTGCCGTGAGGTGATATCTGAGTGTGGTTTTGATTTGTATTTCCCTGATAAGGAGCGACGTTGAGCATCTTTTCATGTGCCTGTTGGCCATCCAGATGTCTTCTTTAGAAAAGTGTCTATTTATGTTTTCTGCCCATTTCTTCACTAGGTTATTTGTTTTTCGGGTGTGGAGTTTGGTGAGCTCTTTATAGATTTTGGATACTAGCCCTTTGTCTGATATGTCATTTGCAAATATCTTTTCCCATTCCGTTAGTTGCCTTTTAGTTTTGTTGGTTGTTTCCTTTGCTGTGCAGAAGCTTTTGATCTTCATAAGGTCCCAGTAGTTCATTTTTGCTTTTAATTCCCTTGCCTTTGGGGATGTGTCAAGTAAGAAATTGCTACGGCTGAGGTCAGAGAGGTCTTTTCCTGCTTTCTCCTCTAGGGTTTTGATGGTTTCCTGTCTCACATTTAGGTCCTTTATCCATTTTGAGTTTATTTTTGTGAATGGTGTGAGAAAGTGGTCTAGTTTCAATCTTCTGCATGTTGCTGTCCAGTTCTCCCAGCACCATTTGTTAAAGAGACTGTCTTTTTTCCATTGGATGTTCTTTCCTGCGTTGTCAAAGATTAGTTGGCCATACGTTTGTGGGTCTAGTTCTGGGGTTTCTATTCTATTCCATTGGTCTATGTGTCTGTTTTTGTGCCAATACCATGCTGTCTTGATGATTACAGCTTTGTAGTAGAGGCTAAAGTCTGGGATTGTGATGCCTCCTGCTTTGGTCTTCTTCAAAATTACTTTGGCTATTCAGGGCCTTTTGTGGTTCCATATGAATTTTAGGGTTGCTTGTTCTAGTTTCGAGAAGAATGCTGGTACAATTTTGATTGGGATTGCATTGAATGTGTAGATAGCTTTGGGTAGTATTGACATTTTGACAATATTTATTCTTCCAATCCACGAGCATGGAATGTTTTTCCATTTCTTTATATCTTCTTCAATTTCCTTCATAAGCTTTCTATAGTTTTCAGCATACAGATCATTTACATCTTTGGTTAGATTTATTCCTAGGTATTTTATGCTTCTTGGTGCAATTGTGAATGGCATCAGTTTCTTTATTTGTCTTTCTGTTGCTTCATTATTAGTGTATAAGAATGCAACTGATTTCTGTACATTGATTTTGTATCCTGCAACTTTGCTAAATTCACATATCAGTTCTACCAGACTTTTGGTGGAGTCTATCGGATTTTCCATGTATAATATCATGTCATCTGTAAAAAGTGAAAGCTTGACTTCATCTTTGCCAATTTTGATGCCTTTGATTTCCTTTTGTTGTCTGATTGCTGATGCTAGCACTTCCAACACTATGTTAAACAACAGCAGTGAGAGTGGGCATCCTTGTCGTGTTCCTGATCTCAGGGAAAAAGCTCTCAGTTTTTCCCCATTGAGGATGATGTTAGCTGTGGGCTTTTCATAAATGGCTTTTATGATGTGTATGTTCCTTCTATCCCGACTTTCTCGAGGGTTTTTATTAAGAAAAGTTGCTGAATTTTGTCAAATGCTTTTTCTGCATCGATTGACAGGATCATATGGTTCTTATCTTTTCTTTTATTAATGTGATGTATCACATTGATTGATTTGCGAATGTTGAACCAGTCCTGCATTCCAGGAATGAATCCTACTTGATTCATTTATATGCCGTTGAATTCGATTTGCTAATATCTTCTTGAGAATTTTTGCGTCCATATTCATCAGGGATATTGGCCTGTAGTTCTCTTTTTTTACTGGGTCTCTGTCTGGTTTAGGAATCAAAGTAACACTCGCTTCATAGGATGAGTCTGGAAGTTTTCCTTCCCTTTCTATTTTTTGGAATAGCTTGAGAAGGATAGGTATATCTGTGCTTTAAACGTCTGGTAGAACTCCCCTGGGAAGCCATCTGGTCCTGGACTCTTATTTGTTGGGAGATTTTTGATGACTGATTCAATTTCTTCGCTGGTTATGGGTCTGTTCAAGCTTTCTATTTCCTCCTGATTGAGTTTTGGAAGCGTGTGGGTGTTTAGGAATTTGTCCATTTCTTCCAGGTTGTCCAGTTTGTTGGCATATAATTTTTCATAGTATTCCCTGATAAATGCTTGTATCTGTGAGGGATTGGTTGTAATAATTCCATTTTCATTCATGATTTTATCTATTTGGTCATCTCCCTTTTTTTTTTTTGAGAAGCCTGGCTAGAGGTTTATCAATTTTGTTTATTTTCTCAAAAAACCAACTCTTGGTTTCATTGATCTGCTCTACAGTTTTTTTTAGATTCTATATTGTTTATTTCTGCTCTGATCTTTATTATTTCTCTTCTTCTGCTGGGTTTAGGCTGTCTTTGCTGTTCTGCTTCTATTTCCTTTAGGTGTGCTGTTAGATTTTGTATTTGGGATTTTTCTTGTTTCTTGAGATAGGCATGGATTGCAATGTATTTTCCTCTCAGGACTGCCTTCGCTGCATCCCAAAGCGTTTGGATTGTTGTATTTTCATTTTTGTTTGTTTCCATATATTTTTAAATTTCTTCTCTAATTGCCTGGTTGACCCTTTCATTCTTCAGTAGTGTGTTCTTTAACCTCCGTGCTTTTGGAGGTTTTCCGGACTTTTTCCTGTGGTTGATTTCAAGCTTCATAGCATTGTGGTCTGAAAGTATGCATGGTATGATTTCAATTCTTGTCTACTTATGAAGGGCTGTTTTGTGACCCAGTATGTGATCTATCTTGGAGAATGTTTCATGTGAACTTGAGAAGAAAGTATATTCTGTTGCTTTGGGATGCAGACTTCTAAATAGATCTGTCAAGTCCATCTGATCCAATGTCTCATTCAGGGCCCTTGTTTCTTGATTGACCGTGTGCCTAGATGATCTATCCATTTCTGTAAGTGGAGTGTTAAAGTCCCCTGCAATTACCACATTCTTATCAATAAGGTTGCTTATGTTTGTGAGTAATTGTTTTATATATTTGGGGGCTCCGGTATTCGGTGCATAGACATTTATAATTGTTAGCTCTTCCTGATGGATAGACCCTGTGATTATTATATAATGCCCTTCTTCATCTCTTGTTACAGCCTTTAATTTAAAGTCTAGTTTGTCTGATATAAGGATGGCTACTCCAGGTTTCTTTTGACTTCCAATGGCATGATAAATAGTTCTCCATCCCCTCACTCTCAATCCGAAGATGTCCTCAGGTCTAAAATGAGTCTCTTGTAGACAGCAAATAGATGGACTTGTTTTTTTTTATCCATTCTGATACCCTGTGTCTTTTGGTTGGCGCATTTAGTCCATTTACATTCAGTGTTATTATAGAAAGATATGGGTTTAGAGTCATTGTGATGTCCGTAGGTTTCATGCTTGTAGCGATGTCTCTGGTACTTTGTCTCACAGGATCCCCCTTAGGATCTCTTCTAGGGCTGGTTGGTGGTGATGAGTTCCTTCAGTTTTTGTTTGTTTGGGAAGACCTTTATCTCTCCTTCTATTCTAAATGACAGGCTTGCTGGATAAAGGATTCTCGGCTGCATATTTTTTCTTTTCATCACATGGAAGATCTCCTGCCATTCCTTTCTGGCCTGCCAAGTTTCAGTAGAGAACTCGGTCATGAGTCTTATAGGTCTCCCTTTATATGTTAGAGCACGTTTATCTCTAGCTGCTTTCAGAATTTTCTCTTTATCCTTGTATTTTGCCAGTTTCACTATGATATGTCATGCAGAAGACCGATTCAAGTTATGTCTGAAGGGAGTTCTCTGTGCCTCTTGGATTTCAATGCCTTTTTCCTTCCCCAGATCAGGGAAGTTCTCAGCTATATTTCTTCAAGTACACCTTCAGCACCTTTCCCTCTCTCTTCCTCCTCTGGAATACCAATTATGCGTAGATTATTTCTCTTTAGTGCATCACTTAGTTCTCTAATTTTCCCCTCATACTCCTGGATTTTTTTATTTCTCTTTTTCTCAGCTTCTTCTTTTTCCATAATTTTATCTTCTACTTCACCTATTCTCTCCTCTGCTTCTTCAATCCGAGCCATAGTTGTCTCCATTTTATTTTGCAGCTCGTTGATAGCATTTTTTAGCTCCTCCTGACTGTTCCTTAGTCCCTTGATCTCTGTAGCAAGAGATTCTCTGCTGTCCTTTATACTGTTTTCAAGCCCAGCGATTAATTTTATGACTATTATTCTAAATTCACTTTCTGTTATATTGTTTAAATCATTTTTGATCAGTTCGTTAGCTGTTGTTATTTCCTGGACGTTTTTCTGAGGGGAATTCTTCTGTTTCGTCATTTTGGATAGTCCCTGGAGTGGTGTGGGACTGCGGGGCACTTCCCCTGTGCTGTCTTGAATAACTTGCATTGGTGGGCGGGCCGCAGTCAGACCTGATGTCTGCCCCCAGCCCACCACTGGGGCCACAGTCAGACTGGTGTGTGCCTTGTCTTCCCCTCTCCTAGGGGCGGGATTCACTGTGGGGTGGTGTGGCCCATCTGGGCTACTTGCACACTGCCAGGCTTGTGGTGCTGGCAGTCTGGCGTATTAGCTGGGGTGGATCGGCAAGGTGCACAGGGTCGGGAGGGGCAGACTCAGCTCACTTTTCCTTTGGAGATCCGCTTTGGGAGGGATCTGCAACATCTCCTGCAGCACCAGGAGGGAGTCAGACCCGCTGGAGGGATGGGTCCGCAGAAGCACGGCTTTGGGTGTTTGCGTGGTGCAAGCAAGTTCCCTGGCAGGAACTGGTTCCCTTTGGGATTTTGGCTGGGGGATGGGCCAGGGAGATGGCGCTGGCAAGCACCTTTATTCCCCCAAGCTGAGCTCTGTCGTCCGGGGCTCAACAACTCTCCCTCCTGTTGTCCTCCAGCTTCCCGTTCTCTGAGCAGAGCTGTTAGCTTATAACCTTCCAGATGTCAAGTCCCGCTTACTTTTGGAATACACATCGTCCAGCCCCTCTGCTTTTGCAAGCCAGACTCGGGGGCTCTGCTTGGTGGGTTGCCGCCCCTCCACCCTGGCTCCCTCCCGCCAGTCTGTGCAGAGCGCACTGCCTCTCCGCCCTTCCTACCCTCTTCCATGGGCCTCTTGTCTGCGCTTGGCTCCGGAGACTCCGTTCTGCTAGTCTTCTGGTGGTTTTCTGGTTTATTTAGGCAGGTGTAGGTGGAATATAAGTGATCAGCAGGACGTGCGGTGAGCCCAGCGTCCTCCTACGCCACCATCTTCCCGGGATCCCCAAAAATCACTTTTTTAAAAAAAGTACACAGCCTTCTTCTGGAATATTTATTATGATGTTGATTTAAAAATAATGCTCTGCTACAATTTTCATTGACTCAATGAACTCCTGAATTTTTACTCTGTTATACATCTATAACTATGCTAAGTACTTATGATAAAAAGATAAAACCTCCCTGTCCTCAAAGATCTCATAGTCTAGCTTATGAAACCTGGCATACAGTGAATATAAAAGATGAGAGGGTGAATATTAAAATAGAAATATAAATATAGTTCTATTGGGAGCACAGAGGTCTGGTGAAGATTGTGGTGGAGAAGGACATAGGATCAGAAAAGACTTCATAAAAAGCTAATGTTTAACCTTATCATCAGCTCCCCAAAGAATTTAATATGCCAACTGGCTTTATAGTTACTAAATGGTAGAGTCAATATAGGAGTCTAGGCAAAATTGGCTCTGAAGTCTATTCTCTTTATACTTGGCTTCTCCCACTGTTCTCCAACTCCACAATATAATGACCCTTTCAAAGCTAATTCAATTTCATGTAGTTTGTACAGTGTATGATGGTCTCTTTATGTGATATGTTTTATGTGTCATTTCCTATATTTTTCCTGTTTTGGCATCGAGTTAGCAACTCCATGAGCAAGGGGCACTGTAGACCTAAGAACATCATGATGAATGATAAACACCTAATATTTCCTAATAAAAGAAAAAGATATGAACCATATGTATGTTAGAAAATTCACAATAAGTGATTTTTAGTGCATAACTTTACCACGTGTTATTAAATGGGAATGTGTTATAATGAGCCACTATGCTGTTTATAAGATGAAATTATTATGTGATGGGTGAAAACTTGCTCCTCAACTTCAGTGAAAAATGTTATGAAGTTAGGATTCTCAGGCATATGTGTGCTAACAAGTTCTTATTTAGAGAGCTAAACCAATACCAAGGAAAAGTACTGATTTTCATCTCTGTAAGTACTGACTGACAAATTTAAAATCCTATGGAATTTTATAAATACTAAGACTATATTTGTTTCATGGAAACACACTGTCATCAACCCATTCCCTGTCTCCTCTGTCTTATATCAGAAAACACTTTATTTTTTTCAGGGAAAATTTTATTTTGTGATTTCAAAAGTGGACACAGAAAACCTTGGGTGGTTTTACTTGTATACAATGGAAAATTGATCAAAATTGGATTCTTACTAGCTTATAATTTCAATAACTTGCTTTTTTGTCATAGTTTGTGTTGTTCTCCAATTACATGTTACTTGTCACTGAGTTGGTAAGAACCTTGAGATTGGAGGTGTTAAGGTACCTGGAATGATCGTCTCCTGGTTCTGACTATAATAAAGAAGTATTTTGAAATGGCAAACTCTTAGACAAATGCAAGATTTCATTAAACTGTCATGATTTGAACAAGGTTAAGCATTTATTAAATGATTAGATACATTTTGTAAAGTAAGTCTTATGGTCTTTCAAAATTATGTTGCCTCTTAAACCTGTATTTTGCTAAACACATACACATTTACTCTTTAAAGGTATTATAGACTGAATATTTATATTCCCTTTCCCCAAATTGCTATGTTGAATTTCTACCCCCTCTCCCCATGTGATAGTATTAAGAAGTGATGCTTTGGGGAAATAAATTAGGATTAGATGAAATCATGAAGGTATTCTTATAAATTCTAAGAGAGCTTGCTTCCTTTGCTCTGCTGTCCACCCTGTGAGGACCCAAGGAGAATTTGCGAGTCTGCAACCGGGACGAGGGCTCATACCAGAACTCTGCTCTGCTGGCACTTGTTTCTCAAACTTCCAGCCTCCAGAAGTGTGAGAAATAAATTTCTGTTGTTTATAAGCCACCCAGTTTATGGTATTTTGTTATAGCTGCCAGGGTGACTAAGCAAAAATGTCACTGTCAAGTGAGCAAAAAATGTTTTATTTTTCATTTATTTTTAATGTTTATTTATTTTTGAGAAACACACACACACACACACACACACACACACACACACACACACAGAGTGTGAGTGGGGGAGGGGCAAAGAGAGAGGGAGATACAGAATCAGAAGCAGGCTTCAGGCTCCGAGCTATCAGCTCAGAGACCAACACAGGGCTCAAACTCACGAGCTGTAAGATGATGACCTGAGCCAAAGTTGGATGCTTAACCAAGTGGCGACCCAAGAGCCCCCAAAAAACGTTTTATAAAGCTGAACACATTTTTGTCAGCCATTCCCATGGTCTACTGGGAGCCTTTGTCGTCCCCCGAAGCTGAATAAATGATACTGTTTCTGTTGCCCAGAGTGCCCTTTTCCTCCAGGCAAAATCCTCATCCCTTGAGGCATAGCTCACATATTTTCTATGATGTCAAGTCTTCTATGTGTTCTCAAAGCAGATTTAGTTTTATTTCTTTCTTGGCTTCATTGCACTCAGTTTCATGGAGTATTACAATTAATCTGTTTGGATGAGCAGAGCTGTCTTGAGCAAGTGAAAGTCTGGAAGTCAGAAAAGTGTGAGTGCAAGTCCTAGCTGTACTCACTATTACCGGGCCTGTTGTCTAATCTCTCTTGAGTTTCAAGTTCCTTTCTGGGCAAGAGGACACATATACCTACTCCGCTGAGTTGCTGCAGTGAAGCCAAAATAACCTAATATATATATACCTGGTCCAGCAGTGGCTGGCATGTGGCAAACACCAAATAAATGTCATTTTCTCTTTATTTTTCTGTCTCTGTCACAGCTATAAATGAATTCCTGCCAGACAGGAAATGCTATTTATTCATCTGTATAACCCCAACATCCAGCACTGTGCCTCACATATGCTCAATGAGTCTTAATTTAATATAAGAGTAAAAGGTACCTGTGGCAGATAACTTGGTAATGTTTAGGGAGGATACAGAGTTTCTGGCGGTAGTGGTATTTTTCTTAAAGGAATTTAAACTTATTTTCTATTTTATTATTTGGGTAAATGAGGCAGCAAGGGACTCACTCACTAAACAATAGAAGCTAATATCTTATTTCTGCTTGTTTTCTGCCCACCAGGCATCTCTCTATTGAATGGGCCCTTTAAAGAAACGCTATTTATGGCTAAAGACCATAAGCAGGGCCACCCTTCCCTTTCCCCTGTCGTAATCACTTTCCTAATACCATTTACTTTCAATTAAAAGGACTGATGGGGAGCATTTGTATCTTGAAAACACAAACTAAATCAGGCCTCAAAGTCACTGTCAGCATTTTTGTTTTTAACAAATGTTCTGCTACTGATGAGAGAGTGGGGTCAGGCTGCCCTGCGGGACAGAAAGTAACAGTATTTGTCTCCTTAGAGAAAGAGAGACAAACTCAAAAGAGAAGTCTTTTAAAAGATATTCACTTGTTCTTTATTCATATAATTTTGTATCTGGAAGGAAACTTAAAGACAACATATCTCAGATCCTTCATTTTACGTATAAAGAAAGTTAAGGTCTAAAGATGTTCAAAGACTTGCCGAGGTTGTTATATGGTTGGTTGATAGAGACAACCCTGAACTGGAGGTGCCTGGAACCTGGAACTGGAGGTGTCTTAGTCTATAATAGTGTCTGTGTGACTGTGTGTATGTGTGTGCGTGTGTGTGTGTGTGTGTGTGTGTGTGTGTGTGTGTATCTCACATACACATATGTGTATCTGTTTGTTTTCAAATATAGTTATTTCTATCTCAAAACTTTTCTTCCTAGTTATATATTCATGGGGCTCATGTTATAAATGTATTTATATTTTCTGTGTGGACACATTGGCAGAATAGCAGGATTGAGGCTCAGGAATGCACTATTTTGGGAAAGCCAGTATGGGATACGCAATTGGTCTTGGAAAACCCATAATTATGAGAAAATAGATAGTACACATGTTGATAACTGGTTGACTTGAATAAGAAAGAAAGAAAAGGCACTTGTGCCCGCTTGGTATTTTTTCTCTCTGCCCCTCCCCCACTTGTGCACACTCTTGAGATCTCTCACTCAAATAAATAGATAAACATTAAAATGCAGAAAGGCAACACCGGATATTAACAAATGACACAAATCTCTTTTGGGGGGATTGCTCATCCTGTGGCCAGCTTCGTTTTTTTTTTTTACCCAAAAATGCAATGCTTGTTTTTGGGACATATTTTGGTCACTTGCCATGTGTTCCAGGTCATCTTATGCTCTAAAACTGAACCAGTCAGTATCCAAATACCAGCAGCATTGCTATGGTCAGGAACTTGTTAGAAAGGAAGAGTCTGAGGGGCGCCTGGGTGGCTCAGTCAATTAAGCATCCGACTTCAGCTCAGGTCATGATCTCATGGTCTGTGAGTTTAGGCCCCGCATCGGGCTCTGTGCTGACAGCTCAGAGCCTGGAGCCTGCTTCGGATTCTGTGTCTCCTTCTCTTTCTGCTACTCCCCAGCTCATGCTCTCTCTCTCTGTGTCTCAAAAATAAATAAGCGTTACAAAAATAAAATAAAAAAAAAGAAAGGAGGAGTCTCAGGCCCCAGTTCAGACCTACTAACCCAGAAACTGCATTTTTAACCAGATTCCAGGGCATCTGTGGGCATCTTAACGTTCGGGAAGCAATGCTCTGAGACTGCGTACACTCCTCCTACTTAAACCTTTCTTAACCTCCCTCTCAGACTCATAAGAGGGACTAGTACTTTGATTGAGCCACTCTTAAGGCTCTGAGGAGACAAAAAGTATCAGTTGCAGAAGAATCCTTTCAGAACAACAAATCAAAACAAAAACAAATCAATTTGATTTCTTCCTGAGCTCCACCCCTTATGTCCTTATAGTTGGTTGAGAACAGGCCACTGTGAGTTACAGACACATAGAAACATACACGTACATTGAACTTTTTCTCTGAGTCTGCATCCTGTTCTTCATTTGGTGCATGAAAACGGTGAAAAGTGGTTGCCATATGCTCTGCTTTCTCTTCACCTTAAAACTAGTAGCTACCACTTTTTGCCTCTATTGATCAGGCAATTCCTTACATGACCACTAAATTCATCTGGAAGTCTTCACCGTCTTCACCTGCACAAGTGAAAAACGAAGTGCAACAGGTCTGGGAAGAGGTTGGGTAGGGAGACTGGTAGCATGAGCTAAGGGTGAGGAAAAGCTTTTAGGACAAATATTTATATTTTTTTCTGTAATGCTCACACATAGCTTCTAAAGTATGCAGTCTTTATCCCGTTAAAACAGAAGTATCCTTTAGAGTATTTTAAATCTTAGGAAATACCCATCTTTCATTACAGTCATGAGATGGTATTCTCTATTGCCATAAAATATATAGATTGTAATCTAAGAGAATTAACAAACTGAAAGTGGTGATGGTTATCACAAGAGTCATGAGATCCCCTAAGAATCTTAACTCACTTCAGAAAATGGACCATTAAAAGAACTTATTTAAAAGAAAAAAAAAGTACATTGCCATTCTAGCACTGCTAGAATGTGACTCATGTCATTTATTACCCTTCCTACATAATTTTTATAGGTGAGGGCTTGATCAACTCCTTCTTTTTGGACCCACTACTTATTGGCTATACGATACATATCAAATTACCTAAATGTTCTGTTTTATGGTTTTCCTTATCTGGATGACACAGTTGTAACATGTATTCTCTCAAAAGTTTATGTTCATGAATTTTAGTTATTATTATGATTAAAGACATCCAAAGTAAGAATAAATTATATAGCATAGTTAAAAATTACAATTTAATTTAATAAATCCTCCTTGCCCCAAATCAGATCTGTTTACCCTAATTTTTGAATTCCCTGCTTGAGACACTGGTATTACATATTTTGACACTTCAGAGAATTTAATCACTGTGAGAATCTTTCTTGCTTTTTGTAGAAATGTAGGCTGAGAAGGTGCTGATGACTTAATTAAGTGCATTGTTTTTCAAATAAAGTTAAAAACCAAGCTGCTTTTAATTCAATCAATTCTAAGCCATCCCTCCGTGTCAGATTGTCCTTTTTGGAAAAAATCATAACCAACAAACTTCTTGCTTTTCACACCCCTAAAATATGAGTTTTGCAATTCCTTCAAATGTTATGCAGTAGCAGCTTTCATCAGATGGTTATTCACATACATGGATAGAGTTCAGGTGCAAAGTTACCCCATCGATAGAGATTATGACATACTCCTCTTTTATCTTCACTTGTGACTGGGTGTCTCCAGGGTAACAATAAGACTTCGAGTTAATACAGAATCATTTTAGTGTCTTCCTCATACTGAAGCTTTAGCATCTTAGTAGAAGCAGAAACATATTTATGAAAATAGCTATGAGTTCCTTTGCTAGATCCTGTGTTTTATATAAAATACAAATGCCTTTTCTTTATTTATTTAAAACACAAACATTGCATATAAAAGGCCTAACACAAAGTATAGACTTCACAAGTATTTGATTCAGTAACTGATGAATAATCAACTCCTTGTGGTACAACCCAAAGAAATAACTTCAGAAGAGAAAACCCGAATTAGCTCCAAAGAGAATATATTTCCATTTGCGTACCTTCAAACTTGAGTCTGCAGCATAGTGGTCTGAAATAATCGATCAATTCCCATGATTTGATGATACTGCCTTTGTGGCTGCTGATATATGTCTTTTTAAGCAGCAGCGAGCAAATTCATTGGCTAGCATCTATTTTTATCTAAATCAGCTTCCCAGGTATCATGTAACAGCAGAAAACATTCAAGAATTGATTTATGTGAAATTTGGAGGTAAGTCCCTTGTTACAATATTTAAATAGAGGTGATCCCAAAATATCTGGGTACTGGATTTCCATCAGGACAATGCAAATAACTCTAAATTAGCATTGAAAAGTATAAACTGAATATATTGACTGCTTGCAGAAAAATAAATTGCTACTTGCTTCTCTGCAATAGACACATTTGTGATTGACAATGTACAAATTTTTAAGTACTCTATTTTAGGGACACTTGGGTGGCTCAGTTGGTTAAGCATCTGAGTTTGGCTCAGGTCATGATCTTACAGTTCGTGAGTTTGTGCCCCACACTGGGCTCTGTGCTGACAGCTCAGAGCCTGGAGGCTGCTTCGGATTCTGTGTCTCCCTCTCTCTCTGCTAACTCTCTCTTTCAAAAATAAATAAACATTAAAAAAAATTAAAAAAATAAATAAATTCTCTATTTTATTAGCAAGAAATACACACAGATGCAGGCATGTGTGTATTTTATATATATATATATATATAATATTGTATATATATGTATACATACATATGTATACACACACACACACACACACACACACACACACACACACATATATATATATATATATATATATATATATATATGTCCTAGGATGTGCCTTGGACATTTGGATTTTTAAAACCTCCCTGATGATTCTAATATGCAGGCAGGAGTGACAACTGTTGCCCCTAGACAGTACTTCTTGAAACAAAGCCCAAAATTAACACTGGGAGCTGCATTAAAGAGTTTTAGTGGTAGCACCACATAGTAAGACATTTGGATTCATAGGAAATCCCAAATTAAAAAGACATTTAGGTACAGATTTCATTCCTAAGAAGATTCTAAAAAACAAAAAGATGTAATTGTGGTACTTCTGGTACTTAATTTAAGTGAAATGCCAAACATGAATATCAGTGTCTAAAAAATATTGAGGCCACTTATATTCAGAGTCAACCCTGCCAGTTTTCCTAACACTGCTGGATGTTTGTCCCATAGTTAATGATGATAAGTGTGTGTTGTGTGAGGTAAGGGCTTACTTGATGGAGACCTCCTCCATAGGATAGCTTCCCAGAGAAAGAGTTAGCCTCCTGCAGATCACTGAAATCTACTCCAAGGAAACTGGTCAGATGCTTAAGGCAGGTAGGATGCTGAGGTGGCAGATGAGAACCGGAAGCCCCTGGCTGCTCAGGTCCTGAAGTTTCCAGGGCTCAAGTCTCTGACCATAGCCCCAGATTATAGCAGGCACAGGAATGATGCATCCTGGAGTGCTCAGTTAATGGCAGAGGTCTAACAGGTTATACAGGTGAAACCACAAAACTTGAACTCCAGCTCCTGATCATGCCATCAGAGGGGTTGACACTTCCTCAAACACGCAGATAAAAAAAAAACGCAGATCTGAGGGGTTGAGGTCCCTCTTTTGGAGTCTAACTTTTAGCTAGATTTAGGTGCTTGAACCTAGAGGGGTTGACACTTCCTCAAACACGCAGATAAAAAAAACGCAGATCTGAGGGGTTGAGGTCCCTCTTTTGGAGTCTAACTTTTAGCTAGATTTTGGTGCTTGAACCTATGCTAAGAACACAATAGTAAGTGCTGTGCCTGCCTACTGCAGCTCATGGTTTAAAAGATTGTGTGTGTGTGTGTGTGTGTGTGTGTGTGTGTGTGTGTGTGTTTTCATGAAAAAAAAAAAACCCTCTAAGTTAGTCTGGGTTTGGATGTTTGTTTTAGACAGGTGGTGTGATGGAAAGAGCATTTGTCTGAGAGTCCAAAAACCTAGGATTAGAATCTCACAAACCATTAATTCTCAGGTCCTTAGTTTCCTCCTCTGTTAATTAAAACTTAGCAAGATGATAAATAAAGTCTGCCCTTACTTTAGGAGTTGATAATTCTACCCAGAGTCTTTCTTGGATATGATTGCATCAGCCTGAGCTGGGTGGCCCAGAGTTCATTAAGCTGATTGAACAGGCTAGAGAAACAGCTCTTTCTTTGACCACTGTGATACCCTGAACCTTCCTTGTGAATCTTGAAACTCACCAAGGAATCAGGAGGGCAAACAAAATAAGAAAGCATGATGGAAATGTAAGGACAGGTTTTATTAGCAGCCCTGAGTGCAAGACTTTTCTCTCCTTGAAGAAGTGATTGGCCAGAGTCAAAGTGGAACTCCTATATGAGGGCCTGGCCCTCTAGATGATGACAGTGAATATGGCAAAATGCCACCAGAGTGAACGAAACATCTGTGGGAACATTTCATTTCCTCTCGCCTCCTAGAAAGCATAAAATAGACAACTGGGAAACTTTTATTTTATTCCCAAATAACAGCTGGGATTAATTCTTAATCATTACATTCCCCTCCATTATAATAATAGTAATAATAATTACTATTTTTATTATTAAGGAAAAGGCCTTTACCAAATCTATAATTTTTTTTTGTAGACCAAATTTTGCCTTCTTCCCAAGGCGATGTTACCGTGTATACTTAAGAATTAAAGTTGGAAGATAAGGTTTTATTTTGTTTAACATTATGACCTTTGAAAGCATTGAAACTAGATTCGAACCTTTCATCCTGTATTAATTAGCTGGGATAATATTAAGCAGATTACTTTATCTTTTAAGCTTTAATTTTTCTTTTGTAAAATCTAGATAATATTTTCCTTGATATCTTTTGTAAAATGTAGATAATATGTTCCTTGATATCCAATGTATTTTGGATATCAAGAAATTTCATGCAAAATATGTATTAGAGGGTGATTGTTGAAAGTGAATTTATGTAATTTAATACTTTATTATATATGTGTGCCATTGCTTTATATACTGGGCAGAAGGAAAGAGCTATAAATAGTTTTAAAAAAGTATGTTTGTTCTAAGATGTACTCTTGTATATCTTTCAGTTTCCCACTGAGTTGGAGAATGCAATCTTGTCTAGTGGAGGGATCTTGGTAGACAATGAAAAAGTTGGATGGAGATGAGAGAAGCCATTGCCATTGCCATGTAAGGGTTATCTTTAATCCTTCTGAGGCAGGTACAATGCCCTTTGATTGAAACTTACAAACTGGAGCCTTGTTAACTGGAGTCTTGTTTATGAGAGGAAAATTTAATTATGAAATAAAACACAAATTTGGTGAGAAGGATCTGTCATTTCTAGTGAAAGGGCATGCTATTAATTACTGGTTGTTTTTCTCCTCATCCAAACCATAGGCATCAGTGAGGGAGCCAAAAAATTTCAAAAAGGAACATTTTAAGATACAGTATATTTCAAGAATGCAAATTACAACCACTTAACACCTCCTCAGGGAGTAGAAGCATTGGCAGAGGAATGTGTTAGATCAAACATCAATTGTTCTCAGTTGTGACCCATGCTGGAAGCAGGCCACAAGTGCTAGAGGAAAGGGGAACAAGGTGGGCAAACAAGATGGTCAGGGGTAGGGAAACTGAATGGATTCCTCAGGAGCATGACCACCAATTGTTCATACAAGGCTCAGCATATCTCTGAAAGGCTAGGCTCAGGTTTACCCTGAATTTCTAGGAGGATTCCAAAAGTCAGTCAAATGATAGTGGTGATGTGATTGCATCTGGACACAATATCAAAACACCACATTCCTTAACTGCCTGGCACACCCTCACCCTCCCACCTCTTTCCACTCATGAATTAACAAGCTCTCCAGATATAGGCAGGATTTCATGAGCCCAGACAAAATGTGAGAGGTACAAAAGTTACCCTCAGTCACTAAAACACTCTCTATGATGACTTCTAAAAGAATAACTGGGGTGCCTGGGTGGCTATGTCAGTTAAGGGTCCAACTCTTGATTTCGGCTCAGGTCATGAGCTTGTGATTCATGAGTTTGAGCCTGCTTGCGATTTTCTCTCTCTCTCTCTCTCTCTGTCTTCTCCGCCCCACCTCTCTTTCTCTCTCAACCTCAAAATAAATAAAAAAACCAAAACTTAAAAGAGTAACTGATAGACCCGCAAATTGAAGTGTACAAAGTTAAGCACATCAAGCACGTGCTCTACAAAAGCTTCCATCTACTGGTGGAACTGGAACTATTAAGAGACATTCAGAGGGCACCAAAGATTGAGGGCCACCCAAAAGAAGGACTACTTTTTTTTTTTTCAACTTGCGCGAACTGGGGACTAATTGAAGTGAGGCAATTTGGACCTACTTTATGGATGCTTATTCCCTTGCTTTATCTTCCTATTCCTTTTGTCACTTTAATTCTCACCTTTTGACCACTAGGAGCTATGGTATCAATTCAGTAAATATTTATCAAGTGCCTATTATGTGCCAAACATAAAAGTTGTATTATTTAATTCTTCTTGCTTACACTATAGCATTATATTATTTTTTAGTTCTGGGAGGAAAATAGAAGGGCATAGAATTCCCCTTCTCCCTACTTACCTTCACATTATAATTATGCACTTTTATATAGCAAAAATAAGCAAAGATCAAGAAAGTCCTGAAAACAACAGTACACTATTCCTTTATTCCATTATTCCTTCAAAAAAACCCCACAACTATTACGGACTTAATTGTAACCTAAATACTTGCAACACACATGTGTAAGAGCATAAAAGTTTTGAAAACACTGATATTAAACCTTAGTAAACCAGGAATTCTTAACATGAATTTAGGCCCAGAATCTTTAAAGGGTCTATTGATTATAATTAATTTTATTTTCATAACTTTTCTGACTGAAGTGGTTTAGTAAATCTATTAAATCCTTGAAGTTCATTGGGCATTTTGTTTGGCTCAATTTGGGGAATTCTATTTATTACATAGACTCTCCTTGTGGATTCCTCCCTGATGCCTTTTCTTGGTTATCTTTTTAAATTATGGGGAAACATTACTGTTGTTTGTTGTTTTGTTTTTCGCTAGGAAGCTTGGAATCATCAAAAATGCTCAGTTTCAGGGGCTCCTGGGTGGCTCAGTCAGTTGAGCTTCCGACTTCGGCTCAGATCATGATCTCACAGTCCGTGAGTTTGAGCCCTGCACAGGGCTCTTTGCTGACAGCTCGGAGCCTGGAGCCTACTTCCGATTCTGTGTCTCCCTCTCTCTCTGACCCTCCCCTGTTCATGCTCTGTCTCTCTCTGTCTCAGAAATAAATAAGCATTAAAAAAATTTTTTTTTTAAATGCTCAGTTTCCACCACTGAAATCAAACTTAGAAAAGATCTAGCAGTACATGCTGGTTATACTGATGCAGGACAATTGTAAATTAGTATTTGACTAGGGAATGGTCTATATGTCATGGGGGTATTATTCCTGAGTAATAGAACTAAATGTACCTTGAAGCTAATTTGAATTCTCCCTCACCCCTGCCATTACTCCAGAGACAATTGGAAATGGCTCTTAGCAAAATAAAACTGCTTTGGAGCCTAAGAATAACTAGAGAACAGGGTGGCTGCTGAAGACTAATGATTTATATACACAGTAAAATTACCTACCTGGAGCTATTAAGATAGAAAAGGAAAATGGAACATGACTGTTATCATTACTTTATTATTGTACATTTATATATTTCAGCTTGAGCATAAGAGTGCATAAAACCAAATCGGCTGAACGAAATGCCCACTCTTTCTACCACTAAGGGTGAAAGAAATTAGCTTTTTTTCCCCAGCTAAATACCTACCTATCTTCCTGAAGCTCTGAACATGTAACATTTCTATCTCATCCTCCTTAACAGGGCAGGAGATATACTGTAAATCATGCCACTAACATTTTTAGTGTCTTCTATAATCTAGCCATTTGAACATGTGTAGACAGATTACATAACTGGTTGTTTGGGTTTGCTCAAAAGTTTTTAAATTTTTTAAAAACCGTCTCTTTATATGTTAGCGAGAATAGGATATGAACTTATAGTCAACATTGTAAGCAAGTGGCTACAGATCCCATGAATGTGAGGACAGAATGAAAATACTTGGAATTAAATATTCCAATGTATATGAGACTGGACACGAGATTTCTCAGCTCTCTTTCGTAGTAAGGCTGCAGATTACAGAGCTCCCTTTCACTAGCACACAAAGTGGGGAGGACCGCCCTAACCATGTATCTTCAAGCACCACACGAGACAAAGGTACATAAACCCACTGAGTATCATAAATATGAAGTCAATTAGCTGGTAGATTCTGAAAGACGTATGATAAGTATTCAGAAGGAAAAAAAAAATTGAGAGCCTGGTTGAGTGTAAGTAACAAGAGGTTAGCAAACAGGATACCTGAAAGTCTTGGCTCAGCCCCAGACTTTCTCTGTGACTTAGTGACTTTGTACCAAAGGTCCTGCAAATGTAAATTGGGAAAGAAGACAAACAATGCCTCTCTTACTGATTTCATATAATTATTTGGAGGAGAAAAACACTGTCTGTGGATGAAAAATCTCCAAATTCATGTTACTGAGAGATTTTTAACTTTTTTTCCCCACTCTTATAAACTTTCCTAAGAGGAAAATCTAGTCTGTTATGTTGCTGTTTTCCATTTGGTTTCGGAGGGAAGTCCATGAGTGATGGTATTTAGATGGCAACTTCTATTTTCTCACTTTTGAAGCTATTGTCAGCTATGGTGTAGTTTGAAGGAAAGTTGCTTTAGGTCTTTTAAGAGGTTAGTATCTTATGTCATAAGGATAAACATTTTATCTTTTTATTTTTTTTTTTCCTACTTGGAACAAATGGAACAGACTCTTTATTTTGAGAAGAAAATATGCTTCCTTAGACTTACAGTTTAAACTTGCCAAGAAAACCCCCAATTTTATCAAAGAACCACTAGGGGATGTTAAAATAACATAGGATTTCTAAATCCAGATGACTTTTACAAGACAATATAGGCTTTGAAACTTATCTTTAAGAATTTATTTATAGACACAATTTATTTATAGACATAAGACCTTTTACATGTTTCTGTGGTAAAGAAATAAATGTACATCCATACACACAAATTCACACACATATACCTAAATTATTTCAATCTCTAAGTTTAAAAAATTGAAATTGGACATAATTTACCCTTTATCTGCCATGTACATTTGCTTCACTAAAGTACCATTTTGACATTTACAACTCCAATATGCAAAATGCCTGTAAAGCCATTTCCAAGAAGATAAAATTTCAAGCTAAATTTCCTGTGGCTACTGAATTGATCTGAAACAATAGGGCCCTTGGAATCAGACCCCACATTCTATTTGTACCCACTGGGGATGCCATTCTTCTGTTTTGTGGGCTTCTGCACTTATTTTTTCTCCCCCTAGTGCCCCCTGTCCCCCATATTTTCACATGGATTACTCTTTCTCACTCTTCCACAAATGTTGCCTCAGATTGTCCTTTCCTGACTACATCTAACGTTGTCCCACTTCCCTCCATTCTGTCACATGATCCTGCTTTATTTTATTCATCGAGATTATGGGCATCTGAAAAAATAGATAAGTTATTTCTATAGGTACCAATAAATGTTTGCTGAATGGATGATGTTGACTATTCTTTGGATTTTTGGGTCACCTTAGAAGAATAGTAACTAAAACAGGCTACTGCAATTATCTACCCATCCATCTTTTTCCTGTTTTGTCTGTCTCCTTCGTTAGATTTAAAATTTTGTGAGAGTAACAAGTTTAGTTTGTCTTATTTGTATAAGTCATATATCCTCAGAGGTGGTTCAGTTTAAAAAATTGAACAAATGAATGAAAATTATTCTAGACTGTTCCAAATATTGATTTGTTCATTTGTTAAACTGTCATGGTAGTAGAACCTACCACATATCGCAATAAAACATCTTTTAATTAATAAGTAGATCTCATTGAATACCTATTATGTCATAAAAATAGTACTGGGGCTTTAGAACAGAACACAATTCCTGCCCTTAAAAACTGTATAGTGTTGTAAGATAATATATGTAAAGTATCTAGGATTGTCCAACATTTAGTGGATGTCAATGTATGCTGGTTTCCTATTTCCCATTTCTATGTGACTCCATTGACCTGCACTGCTTGTGGGACTATAAATAAGAACATAATAAATTGGTTGATGGTTATTACCTATTTATTCACATTCACTCAGGTTTGATACTTAGCCTAGGCATAAGCAGTTTGCTTGCACGATACATGCTTGTATATATAGTAACCCAGAGGAAATGTGAGAAGTCTCATTGTATCTGGCATTACAGAGAATGCCAGCCAGGTTTTCATAAGTGTGCTCACACTCCTGGAGATGTTTGATTCTTTTCACTCATAAATCACTTGATAAAATATATTATGAAGACCTGGGTAAGAAATAATGCAAACTGGGAGCAGCACTATGGATGAAGGCAAGGAAAAGGATTGCTTGCAGATACATTTAGAGGTAGGAGAAAGAGGGGTCAGTGACTGCTGGAATGCAATGAGATAGAGTAGAGGGAAGAAGCAAGAGTATTAAGAGTGAAACTTCTGTTTCTGATTTAGGCACAAAAGTGGTTAGTAATAACATTCACTGTGAGGAAGAAATAAAGACAAATTCAGAGTGGAAGAAATGATGGGCTGACTCAGAAGACACTGTGTAGAGTAAGAAGAAAGCAAAAATAATCTCTTGATTTATACCAGCAATTAAGAAATGTCTAGAATAAGAGTAGCCACCGGGTTAAAAAAAATAGTTGTGGAGTGTTGAGTGAGTTGTAAGGCAAATCAAGAAAAAGTGGTGTGTCGAAAGCCAAGGAACAAGAAGGTTTTAAGGCAGATTGTGTGTCCTCAGTATAACACAGCACTTGTGTGTTGTGAAAAGCAGGGTAGCCATTGAAATTGTTCATTCTAAGGTCAGCAATAAATTAACAAAATACTCAATCCAGTAGCCACCTGCTATTGAATTATTCAATTTGCATTCTGTTTTCACTAAGATTTTGAAAGGTAGTCAAGAGGGGCACCTGAGTGGCTGCGTCAATTAAGTGTCTGAATCTTGATTTCAGCTCAGGCCAAGATCTCATGGTTCGTGAGTTTGAGCCCCACGCTGTCCACGTGGAGCTTGCTTGGGATTCTTTCTTTCCCTCTCTCTCTGTCCCTCCCCATGCTAATGCTCTTTCTCTCTCTCTCTTTCTCTCAAAATAAATAAATACACATTTAAAATAGTTACAGGTGGTCCAGAAAAAAAAGTCTTTTGAGCAAAACCGGTTGTATAATATTTCACACATTTCAAATGGCTTAAGTATTGTGCAAATGTGGGACAAGAGGGCAGATTGCAGGAAGGTGAGGAATGAATTAGAGGGAGAAATCAGAGAATAGAGGGAGACAGGAAGAACCCTTCAGAAAATTTAGCTAGCTAAGGAGGTTAACATAAGGTAATCTAAGAGATAGGGGCATGTTTCTTTTGTGTGCTTTTTTCCTCTCTTTTTAACTGAACTTGTGGAGATTTGACATGTGGATTTCCCCACATCTTTTAATGGTGATTTTAGGAAGGAGAGTAGTATCTCTTGTTGGAAATAAACATTTAACATTGAGGACTTCTCAGGCTTTCTCAGGTTCATGGACTGACATTGTTGACTTTATGTTCTGGACTATTATCTTTGGGGAAATACATGTATGTATTGGTAAGGGGGGACACTGTGCAGGCCTCTTCTAACATTAAAAACATTTCTGGGTTCATAGTAGAAATGCCAAGCAAATATATTATTTCATAAGGTTGAATTTTGCTTCAGAAAATTTCCTTGGGTGCATCGATTAATATCTCATCAAAATAAATGCTCTTAGAAGCCTTAATTTCAATGATGAAATTACATACATGTCTTCTACTGATGTGTAAAAACAGGCGAGTGGCCTAGAAAATCAGAATTTTGAGCCAGGTCTTTACGACTTTTTTTTAATGTGTAGCTACTTTCCTTCAAAAGAAAATTGCTTTGTTTTGTTTTGTTTTGGCTTAGGTGGTAATTCAGGGTATTGATCTAGGTTGATTATTTTGTCACCCAGTTTATAACACTTAGGATTTGAATCTTTCTAAATGCTCTTGGATCCTATTTCACCCACTGTTAGGCCAGGTTAAGACTTAGCATTAACATGTCAAGATTCCATTCAAGACAAAGCCTAAGGTCAGCAGGTGTTTGTTATGTCTGTCTTTTCCCTTTCTGCCACAAAAGCAAACATTCCGGACAGAGCTTGTTCTGAGGGCCGGGGTCCCAAAGCCACAATGATGTTGAATAGAAAAGACATGCACAACATGTGGGCGATAAACCTTCTCTTCTCTCTCCTCCTCCTTCTCTCTCTCTCTTCCCCTCTCCCTGCTTCTCCTTCTGTGTCTCCTGTTTCTGCTTCTCTTTTTCCTTCTCTTCCTACTTCTTTTGTTATTGTAGGATTACCTAACCTATGAATTTAGGATCATAATTGTCTAATAATTCCATGGTTTCTTAATAATACTTCAGTTCTGACTGATAATGTTAATTATTAATAATTGCAAAGTATTTTTCTCTGGACATTTCTCTGTCCAGTTTCTTTTCTTTTTTTCTTATGCAGTCATATCAATAACCCAATGATATAGGGGTCATCATTATACTCATTTTATAAGTAAATAAACCAAGGCTTACAAAGTATTAGCCAGAGACATATAGTTAATACAAATAGAAATAGAAATCGGGGTGTCTGTGTGGCTCAGTCAGTTAAACCTCCGACTTCAGCTCAGGTCATGATCTCATGGTTTGTGAGTTCAAGCTCTGCATTCGGCTCTGTCCTGAGAGCTTGGAGCGTGGAACCTTCTTTGGATTCTGTGTCTCCCTATCTCTCTGCTCCTCCCCTGTTCATGCTCTGTCTCTCTCTCTCTCTCAAAAATAAATAAACATTAAAAAAAGTTTTAGAAATAGAAATCAAGTCCATATATCCATAACTCCAGAGCCTTGTTTTTTAACCACTGCTCTATACTTCACTTCCTGGATGAAGTGTTTGTCATCTTTCACATCATAAAATTTAACTGTTATTTCTCTTGCCATATTTAATGAGGGTTTCATGGGATTAAAAATTCCTCAGAATTTAGCAATTTAAATACTTAAACACTGGGTAAAATTAATTATTTTATCAGAACATGTGTAATCCATACAATGGGATTTGTGCTATTTCCTCTACCTTTTAAAATTATAACTTCTAAAATTTATGTTATATTTAACTTCTTATATATAATTATATAAGTTATACTTAACTTCTAAAATTTATAAGTTATAAATGTTATATATAACTTCTAAAATTTATAAGTTATAAACTTCTAAAAATTCTTCATTTCATGTTTCTCATTATTTATATTTGACTTTGCTTAGAATCTTAGAAGAAAACAAATAGGCAAAACTAATGAATGACAAGAAAACAATGCCATATTTTGGCAAACGAAAAGGAAGGAAGGAAAGAAAGTTACTTAGACATAGCAATACATTAAAAATAACATTTAGTATATAAGCAACCAGGGGCGCCTGGGTGGCTCAGTTGGTTGAGCGACTGACTTTGGCTCAGGTCATGATCTCACGGTTTGTGAGTTCAAGCCCCGCGTCAGGCTCTGTGCTGACAGCTCAGAGCCTGGAGCCTGCTTTGGATTCCGTGTCTCCCTCTCTCTCTGCCCCCCCACCGCTGACACTCTCTCACAAATAAACATTAAAAAAGCTTTTTTTAGTATGTATGCAGCCAAATAATGTTGTAAATAGCCAGTGACCGACATTGCTTCATGGCACAGAAATGTAACAAAAAACAGCCCACATAATAGTGATAGAGAATCTGACGAAATGGAAAAGAAAGGCTTGATAAAGAGCACATCATTAAGCTGTGAAAAAATTATGACAGGAAAGGAGAGAAAAAAGAATTTTCTTTAATTTTTTTGGTATGTGGGGCCTTTGTTGATGGAGCAAGTTGCAGGACTAAAAAGAAAGCAGGATTATGATCAGGGCATTGGGCACTGTCTTCAGGATCTTAGGATCATCCTTAACTGCTCCTGCACATTGTTGGGGCAGATGCTCTCTTGAGAGTGGCTGTAAAAACAAACAAACAAACCAAAACACAAAGAAAACAACAAACAAACAAAAACAGAGATTTTGATATCACCAATGAACTAAAATAAATGTCCTATATGACGTTGACCAGGGACCATGGAGCCCGAGGATTTTCTCATTTTGTCCACTTGTTGTCTCATTAAAGAGAAAGAAAATCTTACAGATATATGCACTCAGATATATGTCTCAAATGTAGTCTTTTACAAAAGGTCATAGCTGCCTTTTTATTTAGAATGAGAATCTGTGATGATCTTTCAGGTTGAATTGTTAGAAGGTTCTCTCTCCATGGGGAAATATAAGTAAGTGTAATTGTTCGCCTTATTATCATTAAGGAATATTTTGTATTTATTTTATAGTTCATTTTTCTATTTTTTTTCTTTTATTACAGATGAGAAGAGTAAAAAGAATAATTGTTCAGTGACTTTTTAAAAAATATTTAAAAAATATTTAAAAATATTTAAAAAAATATTTCTTTCATGTCTTTCATTATAAGACATTTGACATAAAGAAAGCCATCAGGGATTTTTTTTTTCCTCTCAGAAAATGTTTCTTTGAAGAAAAACCTCAAACTGGCATGAATTTTCTGCTTTCCTCTTTGCCATTAGTGTTAGCACAGGTGTAAAAAACAAGCTTGTATTTATTTCCTAAACCATTTTATTTCCATTGCACTTCAGTACTTCCAATATAACAACAAATAAAGTACTTCCTTAAAAAATGATTTTTGAGATTTCTTATCTTGATTTATAAAAATATAAACTGTAGCTATGCAGCTCAAAAGATGCTTTCTAGGGGCGCCTGGGTGACTCAGTTAAGCGTCCAATGCTTGATTTCAGCTTAGCTCATGATCTCACAGTTTGTGAGTTCGAGCCCCACATCGGTTCTGCACTGACCGTGCGAAGCCTGCTTGGGATTCTCTCTCTCCCCCCTCTTTCTGCCCTACCCCACTTGCTCTCTCTCTCAAAATAAATAAATAAACTTAAAAAAAAGATGCTTTTTACTTCCCTGTCTGAACTTCAGTTTTCTCTTCTCTACAATGGGGATAATATCCTCTACTATGTAAGATTTTTGTAAATACTACTATGACCATCTGTAGAAAGTATACTGCATGGTACCTGACATTTTGGATATCAAATACATGTTAGCTATTATCCTATTATAATTATTTCTCTAAATGATGTGTAATCAACTTGTCTCCTATCCCTTTCAAGAATGATAGACTAAAGTGGCTTTTATGATAGCCTGTGCTGTATTAAAATAAGCATTACTCTATCTACAGATCTGCTTTCAGACAAATGCTACAGTAGAGTGAATCCACATAGACCTGAGATTTTCCTTAGCTGAATCTGTAAATATAGCTCAAATCATTACCTGAGTGCTGTTCTATGTTCCCAAATCTTTATTCTATAAATTTCAATGGAATCAGAGTGGAGGGTTTTGTTTCATGAAGTCAGAACAAAAAACATCCTTTAGGGAGTTACATTTAGTAGTTAAATTACTTAAATTTCATTAGTAATTACCGAGATATATTAAAAGTGAAAGATGCCAAAAAGAAAAGAATGTTTAACAAAATTATTTGAATGTAAATGATGCAAATGTTGCCATATACTGATCAAGTATGACATACATTAGAGGTAAAAAAAAAATCCTGCAACACCTTTCTGGTTTAAAGTGACTCATTTGGATACTCCAATAGCCTGAAGGAGTTAATGTTACTTCCAAAGTGCTAATATTCTCTAGTCATCATTACTTATTCAATGGAAAAAAGTAGTAAAAAGAAAAAAGCCAATGGTACTATTGGCAAACCAGAACTCTCTTTCTCTCCAAAGACAGTCTTTAAGAAATTTTTAAGTGAGCTCCACTGTATTTACTCTTATAAGCTAGAGTGGAAGGATATTGTAATGAAATACAGCCCCTCAATAAAACTATGCCCCAAGCACTTTTGCTCTGAAGCAAATGTCCACAGCTACAGCCCTAAAGTATCAGGCTTATCTATTACTTGACTACATATTTATAACATCTTACCCTCATAAAGCTCAAGGAAATAAAGTGCATCTCAGCTTTGTACTATGGAAAGATCAGGACTGACATTAAGACCTCGAGTTTGTAGTTAAGGTCTCTCCTGGATGTCTGGATTGGGCGGGCCATGAGTGTCTTTATGAGATCAAATCAGAATGTTCCCTTTCTCAGGGGGAATTTAGGATACAATTGTCACTTCTTATGATGCTCATGTATATATGTATGCATGTGTGCATATAACTTGTGGTTTGGTGTCTGTCAGAAATTTTATTGCATTATCTTTACTTGTTTATTTCTGAATTGTCACTGTTGTTCTTCAGTCTTGAGAAATGTTTAGCTGTTGCAAATCCTTGCCAAACTCTTAGTGATACAATCCTGACTTAATGTGTTCATTTTATTGGCTGCTACAGTACCAGGATGTAACATGTTAGATGTTACCAAAACCTTGGTTTTTCACAGCGTCTGATAGATTTTCCAAGTTTTGGTCATGAAGATATCAATTCTATTATTATTACAAATTGTTTAAAAGTACATACCAATTTATTCCTGGTAACATTTTTCTATACACTTCTCTAGAGAAAAAGAATTACTGGAAAATCAATGGCACTATGAGAGACAAATTACTGAATATTTTCAGGAGCACTTAAGTTTACCAATGGAGCATTGGTAATCCATGCTGCATCATCCTTATCTACTACATTTTTAGTCTACTTACTATGGGTTTAAATGTGCTCCCATTCCATTCATATGTTGAAGTTCAAACCTCCAGTATACCTTAGGATGTGACCTTATTTGAATTTTTCCACAAACCAAGAAATGCCAAAGATACCCAGCAAATTACCAGAACCCAGGAAAGAGTCATGGAACAGATTCTTCCTCTCACTACTCATAAAGTACCATCACCTACTGACACCTTGATCTTGAAGTTTTAGTTACCAGAACTGTGAAGACAATAAATGTCTGTTGTTTAAGCTATTCAGTTTGTGGTGCTTTGTTACAAGCCCTGGCAAACCAATACATTACCCAACCGATACTAGGAGAGGCATGATTGGTTGTGTATAGCAAGCAGGTGTTCTAGTTAGCTGCCATTAATTCTGCCTGATTGGTGGGCTGCTTTCCCAGCTATTAAATTTGTGAATATCATCCTTGTCATTTCTCTCTCAGGAGTAATGTTCAGACTACCGTTGGGCCCAGCTATTGGCCTTCAGTTTTCAAATGTAAAATGAAGATACTAGAGTAATGTGGGGGATAAACCTAGGAATCCCCCGAGGCTTACACCAATGGGTTGACAAGGCATAAAGAAATACGAAGTCATAAAGTGCTCACACTCGAGTTTGGATTAATCAGATTGGCACCCCAAGAATAGGGAGATACAAAGGCACCAGGAATAGGGAGGTACAAAGGCACCCCAAAATAGATAGGGGGTGCAGAGCCCCCAGAATAGAGAGAGAGAGAGAGGCAAAGGCCTAAAATAGAAACAGTGCAAAGGTGCCCAATACATAGGTATATGAAATAAACAAGATTAGATATTCAGGGTGGAAGCACCCCCAATTTAGTACTACAGCAGAAAAGGTGCTTTCACTGGAGGATAGGGCCAGGTTAGGTAAATTGGTGAATTGGATTATGGACCGCTGCGCTGCAGGCAAAGCAGCCCAGAGTGGAGATGATTAACAAAAGAAAAGGTGCCTTGTCAACCCTGAGGTTATTCCCCTACCTGTCTCATCCCTGAGACTAGCTAAGATAAGCAGAGGTGCTACCTCATGTCCAATGTAAACAACCCTCCTCCCGACTGCCCGGCGCCTGGATTTTGTTTTGTATTAACCCAAACCTCTAACCACGAATATCTTCAAGACTCCCTTCTTTCACATCCACAAGTTAATGCTCACAGATTCATTGTCTCTTTGTGCACGTCCATCGCCATGCTTGTAAGCCGTCTGATCCTAATAAAAATGGGGCAAGGACGCTTATTTGGGACTCTTGTCTTTTCCCGGACATTAGCCATCTCTCGCTTTAATCCTGTGTCCACGCTTTTTCTGGCCAAAAGAGAACTTTACACTTAGAGTCTACGACAGAGTAAATAACCTTTAAGCTGTCATAGACTTTGAAACTCTCTGAATGTTGTAATTCTAGGAATGGAAAGAACTAGCATTTCCATGTTACAGATAAGAAAAACTAAGACTCAAGTGTCAGAAGAGAAATTCAATTTAAGGCACATCACTCCAGTGGGTTTTTCAATTTGCCATTGTGTCCTCAAAATGGTGGCTTTATCATATGAACATTAACTATGCAGTGGAATATAACCTGAATATAAAGTCTAGTCAAGTGGGTTTATTAGTTCATTGTCAAGAAAGTGTTATTTATTTATTTAGTTTTTAAATTAAAGGATAGGTGTTTCCTGAACACCCTGTAATTGTAGGCTTTATTATAATGTTGCTGTTATTGGATGTCCTTGAAAGAGAGTTGCTCAAGCAAAGGCAGCTGAAAATCAGCAAACTGTACTTAAGGACCGCATCTATGGTTGTAAATAGATTTTTAGAGTTCACATTTTATTTGTGTGTTTTTATAGCAATCAATAGGAAGCCATCTATAGCATTTAGGTGTTCCCATGTTGATTACTGTGACAGCTACTGAGTCGCTGCTAGGAAATTCAATGTGTTAACAGGTTATATTGGCTAGCTAAACACATCACTTGAATAGAATAGAAAACAACAGTAGAGGATCAGCTTTAGTTTATAGGGTAAACTAAAAATATTAAAGGCTAGTTGAATAGGGAACGAAGGGGAGATAGAAGCAGTTCCCAAACTTTCTCCTAAGACATTGGACTTTCCAATGGTACTAACATTTAATATTATTTCAAAAATATATGCTGACAATAATTCCAAATCTATTCATTGTCATATGTTTTGTAAGAACAAAACCCAAAATATTGCCAAAAAGTATACTGAGATTTTGGTTTGGTTGTTTTTGTGGTTTTGATAGGAAGAAGAGTAGAGTGGTGGTCCAATCACTTTCCCACATACCGCTCTCGGTAAGTGAAAGCCCACAAGACTTAATTGGTCCATTCACTTAATACCCAGAAATTAGTCGTCATTGGAGCAAATGATATTCTGTATAAGACCTCTCTGGATTAAATCACAGAATCCTGGAAAAGAATGACCCTGATTGCTATTTTCTTGACTGGAATTTTAGGAAGGATTCCGTAAAATGGTTAGAATCTAGGGGTGTCTGGGTGGCCCAGTTGGTTAAGTGAAAGACTTCAGCTCAGATCATGATCTCATGGTTTGTGGGTTCGAGCTGGGCTGACAGGTCAGAGTCTGGAGCCTGCTTTGGATTCTGTCTCTCTGTCTGTCTCTCTCTCTCACTCTCTCTGCCCCTCACACGCTCACCCTCTGTCTCTTAAAAATAAATAAAAATCTTAAAATTTTTTTAAATGGTTAGAATCTAAACTACAAAGGAATTTATATTTCAAATCAATGCCTTGGAACCATTTACAAGCAACCTTAGCATGTTATTCCATCAGGTGCCATCAACTAAACCTAAATGACAGAACAGCTCCTGATGGATTCACATTCACGTTCTAAGGGTCTTCAAAGGGCGCTTCCCAGGGAGGAAAGTTGTGGTACAATTAAACTAGATAAAATAAAGAAAAACTGTAACTTATTTTGAAATTCTTAACAAGGACGTCATAAAACAGTAGCAATAATTTTAAAATTGGTTTAAAAATAACCAAGAAAAATTAAAAGAAATATTAAAGAAATTAAAGAAAAACTAAAACTTATGCAAATATAGCCAATTATAGGTTTGTGTACTTGCTTAAAGTTTATCTGAAAAATACCCTAAAATATTATGGTGAAAACGTTTATATAGTCAGGGTTTTAAAAAATAAATGGAGATAATTTAGAAGAGATCTGTGTGGTTATGTTTATACCAGTATATTATTTATTTGGAGGATGAGATTCTATTGCTTGTGGAGAATAAGATAGGACAATGTAATTGTATTTTTTTAAAGGTATACAGCAGGCAGTAGGTGACTTAATTTGATATATTTATTCAAATGCAGAGATTCATGGATGCTTTACAATGCAAAATAATTATTAGAAAAACACACCCTTTTAAACACACAATTTAATTGGTATTTTTTTAATTCTTTTATAGAAATACAAGCATCTTTTACTTTGTTTTTGTAAAAAGGGAGTTAACTTGTGTAATTTCCATATGAAAAGGACTTCAATGTTGTAAAACTAATGAAGGAAATAGATCATTTTATTTATATGAAGAACAAATGGAGGATATTAAAACATTTACACATGATTTTATGTTCTTCCATTAATTGTGGTATTTATAAATTTATATTTCTATTTGAATTAGCTATATTTAAATAATGGGTAAAAATGCATCACCAGTCAACATGAGGTAATATTAAATTATTGAATGGCTTGCTAGTGTGATTTATTTTGATATAATCTTAACCTTCTTTGATTGTTATTTTGTATATCTTTATATGTATATTTAGAAAATATACGGAGAGTATATTTAGAAAACACAGAGCAAAAGGAAAGCTGTAGAAAAATTTAGAATTAAAAATGTATTTGAATGTGTAGACTACCATATAATGATATTTTATAAACGATGTATCCTTTGGTAAATTTTTTTGAGAGTTATAAGCTGAATTCCAATGCATTTTTTAAAACATGATTATTAGGTACTGTAATCCCAATTCATTATGGGTTTTGAATTTCAACAGACCTCAAGGGAAAAAAACGTTTCATCAGCAAAATTACTGCATCTTAAGGCAATATTAAATTATGAATTTTATAAGGCTTCTATTTTGGTGTCTTTTGCTGCCTTAGTACAGAAAATAATAGAGGGTGCAATAATAGTGCAGAGAAAATGTATCCACTGGATTAAAAATAAAAGCCAGGCTGGCATTTCAAATATATTGGTGTCTGGAAAAATCTGGATTCTCTTCTGAATCAATGCTTTTTAGTCAAACTGAAGTCAGAAATTTTTGTCATTTGCAAAATTATGCTATGAATTATTGCCATTAAAATCTCCTCTGACATGACACTAAACATTAGCAAAGAATCTGGAAAGAATTTAGAGGGTCTTGAAACATTCTAGGCAGTAATTTAAAATGCTTACATGCTAATTTTTAAAGTTATCTTTTTGCCTATTAAAAGTGCAATGGAGTCTACTGATTAATGTTGTTTCTATGTTTTAACTGTAATTGTACTGGAGGCCTTAATGGTTCAGAATTCCATTTATATAACATTTATTGTTACAACACAAAGTTTGCAGAATAAATGGTACATGTGCCATACCTCTAAGAAACTTTTTAAAAAAAATTTTTCAAATGTTTATTTTTAAGGGAGAGAGATAGAGCATGAGCAGAGGAGGGGGAGAGAGAGAGAGAGGAGACATAGAATCCAAAGCAGCCTCCTGGCTCCAAGCTGTCAGCACAGAGCCTGGAGTAGGGCTCAAACCCATGAAACAGGAGATCAAGACCTGAGCAAAAGCCTGAGGCTTAACTGACTGACCCACCCAGGCACCACTCTAAGAAACTCTTAACAACAGTAAGATTAATAACCATAATAATAGTAGTTTATATCTTTTGAGTGCTTAATCTGTGGCATGTCCTATGCCAGCAGGTGATAAACACAATCTTATTTTTCCCTCTTAACAAATCCTAACCTGTTTACCACTATATTATCCTTTTGAATCTTACAGTTGAGTAGGAGGTTCTTCAAGACCACACAAAGTTAACACTCTTTTTACTTGCATTTGTTTTTTTGACATATTTAGAATCCAAATATTGAGAAAAGTGGTATGCCTGCAATTGAGATGTCTGACTTTGAAGCCTATATTCTGAATGATTATTCACTACTCTCTCATAAATTATTAGATCACAATTATTCCACTGTATTGGCCTTTCAGGGTTGTATTGAGAAGGCATCAAGAATTTACATTCTTGCATCTCTTTTAGTCACTGTCTATGTGGGAAGGTATATATAATTTAGGAGAGTCAGTTGTCTTTGTTTCAGTGATACCACTGTAAATAGTTCTTTCTTGGAAACTCTTCAAGGATTTGAATATTGATTTGCCTTGAGAGTGCAGGTGTATCACCAGATGACAGAATATACTGCTGTACTATTGCCCCAGGTATTAAAGGTGGGGTGCAAAACACTAGCTTCTTGAGCAAATCTACTACGGGCTTGGTTTTTGACCATTAAAAACCCTCATTTATTTCACAAACTTTCATATTTTTGGTTTCATGGATCTAAGAAAACTCTGTCCTGGGGATAACAAGTAGTCCTTGAGTAATTTTATAGTTGCTACTGGCTTCAGGTATTATTACTAGTACTGCTACCATCATCATCATCAATGTCAATGTCAGGGAAGGTATTTCTTTTCATTCTTAAACGCAGGCACTATTATCTGGTGGAGAAGAAACTAAACCTGGATCAAAGAAGCTGAAATCCATTTTCAATATCTTCTCCATTTTTGTGACATTGCATTGCCTCAGGATGCCTCTGTAAGACATCTGATGTGAGACTTCATTGTGTTTCTAAAATTCCAATGTAAATTTAGTACAACTACAGCATCTTATGATATATTATGAGTTAACAGGTTAGGAATATTAATTGATCTTCCAAATATTATGTAATTCTCTTATCATATTAAAGCGGTTGATTTACAAGTATAAACATTTGCTTTAAAAAGCCCAGACAATTATTTGAACTGCTTCCAAATCTAGTTCTTTTCTGCACCCCAAAATATACAGTTTGTTTGATTTGGTTTAAGTTTTCACAGAAGAACATTCAATTGAAGGTGACATTGTCTGGGGCATTTTCCTCTCACCAACGAGAGTATACAGACAACGAGGGCAGAAAGGACTTCTACAACAGCAGTAATTTTATCTGATTTAATATACCCTGCATTCAAACAAAGAGAAATAAGTTGTACTTGGAGTGCATTAGAAGACACATCCCCATAGGCATGGATAAAAATGTAAAAGATCTTTCCACTTGCACTTGTATTTGGAATTATTTGGCATCACAATATTGAGACAAGGGAGAAAGATAAAATTTGGAATATGGTCCCTATTCTGCCCTTGAATTTCACATTCAATACTCCTTTTTAAAAGCTCCCATAAGAGACCATTTCCATATTATTCCTCTTTATGCTAAACTTGATAGTCAAATATGACTATTTGAAGTCTGATCTTCAAATATAAGAACCCAACCTGGAATTTCAAACACAATTGTATAATAATCTTTGGGCAGAATAGAAAGCAACCAACTTAAAATGAATTGAAACACCTGCTTTACAGATATCCCATGGAGGACAAGACATACACACGTGGGCAATTCAACAAATTTAACAAGACCTAATGAGCCTTGAAACTGTAATTTAATTCTTAATTTCTGTGAAGTAAATTTAGTAATGACTGATAAGGATCATCATCATCCACACTTAGAGAGTCATTAACAGGGAAGTGGAAACACCTGTCCTTTTATGTAAGGTGTTTAGTTCACTCCATCTAAGATTGGAAGCTGCTGTCCCTTGTACAAGAGCAACAAATAAAGATCCCAGGATTAAAATTATCTTAAAAACAAAATTCCATACAACAAGGCATTATGATACTTAAAATCAAATTCCATAGCTACAAGGTTAAGGGTAACAAATGCTTCTTAATTTGTTGTATTTCCAGAGATGAGTAGGTCTGGTATGATTTCTATATCCTTGGATGACCACCTGTATGCATGACAGTAGTTACAAACAGGGATACGTCTACTTTGTACAGTTGAGTTCCAGAAGACTCTATTTTCTTGCAATGTGTTGTTAATATCACAGTGAAATCTCTGAGCATCCTTTCTATGATACTGTTGTTTTACCAGAAGAGTTTTTGTGTTTGCTTTTAGACAAAGATACTGGTCATATTCAGCACTAATTAAGACCATGATTGAATAAGTTGGAGACCAAAAAAACCATTCTAATATTGAAATTTAAAATTTGTTAACAAAGTGCAAGAAAAATATTATAATATTCATTTCCCTTCCCAATGTGCCTCACATTATGACTTTTCATTTCCCTGAAGGTTCTTCATGAAGGTGCTAATGGGTAAAAATATTTGTCTTTCTCTAATACTCCTTATAAATGAACTCAAATAACACATCAAGGGTAGCTCTGAAAGAGAAAATTCATTACAAAAGCCCAAGATGCAGTACAGATTATTGGAAGAGATGTAGCTCCAAATATTAAGCCTCCCTTCTGCCACCTCCCACCAGTCTTGTGACCCACTCGAATAGCAGGTGGCAGGAATGAGTTGATATCTATTCCAATTCTTAATTTTTCCATGACTCAGTTTCCTCATCTATAAATAATGATTTCTTTCAACCCTAGGCTTCTTGGGAGAATCCAAGATAAACATGGAATTACTTTGTAAATGGTCAGATTTATGTAAATCTGTTATCATTATTCTCACATTCATTATTTCTTTCACTGGACAAACAATATTGAATGATGCAGGTAGAAATGTGAACCAAGTGTGAGAAGGGATTGTTGTGAGAGGGTTCTCTTCCAGGCACTGTGCAGAGCTATCCAGGGAGAACAAACATTTGGATTTTCTTTTTGCACAATAGATAAAAATGAACATATTTGGAATTATTGTAAATGTCAATACTGGCATTAATACTTATTCTTTAATTTGTAGTACAACCCAGTGAGTACTTCCAAAACAAGGAATAAGAGATTACTTGAAGGAGATAGGGTTATGGGGCTATAGAGTTAGAGAGTTAGGGCACTGTATGCCATAGAAATAAGGGAAGAAAAGATAGTTAATACAAAAGTGGGAGAACAGATGTAAGCAACAACTACATTATAAGGTGAATCTCAGTTTTGCTGAGACAATCAGATAGGGTAAATTCAACTGGTGTGCAGAGTATGGATCTTATTTAGAGTAATTTCAAATTAAGGTGTATTAGGAGTCACCTGAGATGCTAGCTAAAGTGCAGATTTCCTGTGTGAATCATCTGAGATTGTTTCAGTAATACTGTCCTGGACCTAGGGAATTGAGTCATATAGCTTATGTAATTGGTTTAAAGACCACACTGGAAAATACTGAGTTAGTTTACCTGAATTGAGCGATTAGAAAATTAAAATCAATAAAATATTCCTTTTCACCGTTTGGTTAAGAGATTCATCTTAAAAGTAGTTCAATAATATTGCCTTCAGAAATTGAAAAGTTACATCTATTATTTGTTTTGTTTTGGTCTAGTTTTGATTCCTAGACTTGTTTCTGTGTATTGTGTTTTATGTCCTGAGAAAATCTTGCCTACCCAAAGCCATGAAAATATTTTCACATGTTTTCTTCTGGAAGCATCATAATTGTTGCTTGTATGTTTTGATCTATGGTGTATCTGAAGTTAATTTTTGCATATAACGTGAGGCAGCAGTCAAATTCTTTCCCTCACACCCCTATGTATATTAACAACACCATTTGTTCAAAGTATCTCTTTCCTATTGGATTTTCTGTTGCCTTTAAAAAAATTTATCTGACTATAAGGTTGGATCTATTTCTGGGCTTTCTATTCTGTTCCACTGATCCATTTGTTGATAGTTATGGCAATTTGTTGATTACTATAGCTTTATTATATGTTTTGAAATCAAGTACCGTGAACCCTTCAACTTCGTTATTTTTAAAAATTATTTTGTCTATTTTATTTCCTTTGATTTTCCATATACATTTTATTTTTTAATGCTTATTTTTGAGAGACAGAGAGAGAAGGAGAGAGGGAGAGAGCAAGGGAGGGGCAGAGATAGGGGGTGGACAAAGGACCCGAAGCAGGCTCTGCGCTGACAGCAGAGAGCTGGATGCAGGGCTGGAACTCATGAACTGCGAGATCATGACCTGAGCCAAGCTCAGATGCTTAACTGATTGATCCACACAGGTGCCCCTCCATATACATTTTAGTTCAGCTTATTGATTTTACAAAACATCTTGCTGATATTTTGAGTGAGATTGTGTCCAGTTTATACACTTACCAATTGATATCTAAATATTGAGAATTTCTATTAATTTAAATCTTGTTTCTTTCAACAGTAAGTGTAGTTTCCATCATATGATCTTGCATGCATTTTGTAAAGCTTATATCTACGTAGTTCATATTTTTGGTGCTACAGTAGAAGCTACTGGTTTTTATTTCAATTCCCAATTGTTTATTGCTAGTAATAGTAACCTTGTATACTGCACCGTTGCCAAAGTCACTGATTAGTTCTGGAAGCATTTTGTAGATTATTGGAGATTTTTACATAAAAGTTCATGTCATATGTGAATAGAGACAATTTTCTTTCTTCCTTTCAAATATGTATAACTTTAGTTTCTTTGAATCACCTTCTTATACCAGCAAAGATATTCTGTAGGTTGTTGTATAGAAATGATGAGACCAGATATCTTTCTTTATGCGTGATGTGAGGGGAGAAGTAGTCAGACTTTCATGTCAGATACAAGGGCAGCGGTGTGTTATTTTTCATATGCTTTCTATTCCTAGCTGGCTAAGAGATTTTTCAGGAATAGACTTCTTTTGCTATTGTTACTCATTTTATGTTTACATATGCCATAAACTCACAATAGATTGCTACTCTTTAGGCTTTAGACAGCCATTTGAGTAATTAAAAATGAAGAAAAACATTTTATATTTACAGTTATTTAAAATTTATCTGGAGCTATTCATATGTTTATGTAGATCCACGTTTCTTCTGGTACTATATTGGTATGCCTGATAATTTCTTTTAAAATTTCTTGTAGTGCAGATTTCCTGGCAATGAATTCTCTAGTTCTTATCTAAAATGATTTTATTTTTCCTTCTTTTTGAAACCCATTTTCAAAAAGTTACTGAATTTGGAGAAGACAGTTTTTATCTTCTAGCCTTTTAAAAGTCCTCCTATCAGGGCACCTGGGTGGCTCAGTCCCTGGATCATCAGACTCAGGCTCAGGTCACGACCTCATAGTTCAACAAGAGTTTGAGCCCTGTATCAGGCTCTCTGCTGTCAGTGCAGAGCCTGCTTTGGGTCCTCTGTTCTCTCTTTCCCTCCCCCGCTCATGCTCTCTCTCTCAAAAACAAATAAACATTAAAAAAATATTTTAATGCCTCCTATTGTCTTCAAGTTCGCAGAATTTCTGAAAATTTGTTGTAATTCTTAGTTTGTTTTCTGATATGTGATATTTATTTAGTGTTGCTTTTCAATAAATTGAATATTACATTCTAGATGTTTATTTTTAATTTGTTTTTGTTTTTGTTTTTAAATGTATCATGTTGAAATTCCCCATCTGATCATTTATTTTAACCATTATTTATACTAGAGTCTTTTATACATTACTTATAGCTATTTTGAATATTCCAAACTAACATCTTTGTCGTATCTGAGTTTGGGCCTTTGGATTTGCTTTCTCTCTTGACAGTGGATAATTTTTCCTTGCCTTTATTTATTTATTTATTTAAATTTTTTATTAACGTTTTATTCATTTTTGAGACAGAGAGAGACAGAGCATGAACGGGGGAGGATCAGAGAGCGAGGGAGACACAGAATCCGAAACAGGCTCCAGGCTCTGAGCTGTCAGCACAGAGCCCGATGCGGGGCTCGAACTCACAGACCATGAGATCATGACCTGAGCCGAAGTCGGCTCAACTGACTGAGCCATCCAGGCGCCCCTCCTTGCCTTTTTTTAAAAGCGTGTCTTTAAATATTTGACTCAGTGCTGAATATCATATGTAGGATAACAAAATCAGGTAAATAGTATTTATACCGGAAAATTGTTATAGTTCTTATGCTAATGCATTGACAGGAGAGGAGGGTTGAGTCAGCATAGTCAGAGTTGAGTTGACTTTGGATTTTTATGCACCTATGTTATGGTCAGTCTTTTAAACAGTGTAAATTCTTACTTGATTACCATGTGCTTAAGGGGAAGGTTTTTTTCCCAGTGTTTCTCCTCTCACTTCATATTTAGTCCATTTCTCTGCTCTTATGCCTTAGAGAGAGACTCACTCACATTTTTGCCTGCACATAGCAGTAGACTGCTATCGCTTTTTACTCAGTATTTGGCAGTCTGGTGTTTGGGTGTGGAGTGTTTTCTGTTGTCCCAGAACTACCTTAGTTTTGGCCTGGGTCTGTATACCAGAGTCTTGGGTATGGACCTTTTTCAATGATGTGATCTGTCCCTGTGCCAGCAGTAGAAGACCTCTAATGGTCTGGGCTCAGAATTGCTCCCGTTCTTCCTTCACGGGTAAAGGGTTTGGTTCCTTTTTCCACTCCCTAGCTACAAAGGGTATTCACCTGTCCCATGAGGGCAATAGTTTCTGCTGGTTTTCCTCTAAGAGCCTAATCAGTTGTCACTTAAGAGAGAACAATCTGAGTTAGAGTTTCTACCTTTCCTGCAGCTATAGTCATTTCTTTCCTCCAGGACTGCATCAGTGTCTTGACCATGATCTTTATTGTGAGTGCCTAATAGAGATCCATGGAACTGAGTCTGTAATTGGTCCAATTTCCTCCTGTATCTGTGACTCCTTGGGATTTAGATTCCCATGCTAGGCAATACCCAGATCTTAGCAATTAGTTACAATTTTAACCTGAATTCTTACTCACTTGTATATCTGGCTGATCTTTTCGCCCATGTTTCAACATAGGTGATCTAGTGCTCATGCTCTTTCTCTTCTTGGAAGCTCCTGACTTTCCTTAGATATTAGATTATTTGGCTTGTGACCTGAGTTCTCCAAAAGGTTCAAGAACAGCCATGGTTTTGTAGATTATCTGGTATTTTCAGAATGAGTGATATTCTTTTCAGCTTTCTACATCCTAGGCAGAAGCAAGTCTCTGTTCTGCTTTTCAAAGAAGTCTCCAATTTCTCAGTCTCTTGTTCTGAGTAGCTTTTGAATTTTATAAATGTCTTAATGAGAAAACAGGTTGAATATCCATTTCAATTTGCAGAGTTTCTAGCTGGTCAACTCTCTAATTTTTGAAAACTTATACTAACAAAATTGCCAAAAACTCTGCTGGTGTTTAAAGTCAGATATTTACCTCTTTTATCAGTGATTCAGCTTCTTAGCCTCCTGTCTAGCACCCAGAAGCAGTAAATACTCCGCATGGAATGGTTCTCCTGACTGTGTGATCTTGTCATTTCAAATTGGGCTTACTTCTGCAGTTCTCAAGTGCCTCATTCCTTCTTTCTTTCATTTACTTAAATTTTTAGTTTACCTGTGGAAGCATTAATCTGCCACAATCCATCCTATTTTAGTCAGGAACAAATGTTCCTGCTTCAGTTAATTACTATTCTTTCTTTTCTTTTCATCAAGCTATCTGTTTTATAATGCTCAGATCATCTTAAACAGATCATTTAATACAATTTAGCAGTTGTTTCATTTTTCACTTTTAGGGTACATGATATGAACCATAAGAAGAGCACCCCCTAAAGAATATTGGCTCAGACAAGAGTTTATTTTTCTCCCATGAAACAATCTAGATACAGAGTCCTGGTCTGAAGTGACTGTGTTCTGTTTCATAGCTACATCAAGATATTCTCGTTCCCTCTATTGTGTTCTTCCTTCTGTTAGAATATCGTTCTACTCTTTATGATCAAAAGTAGCTCAGCAAACCATAGCTTTCACAGTCTGCATTCTGCTGGTATAGTTTCAGAGGCTGGGATTGCTTTAGAGGCAGTAACAGAGGATTTTTTGAAGGCAGGGCTTATGTTTCTTTTGACAATCAAATCCCCCAAAACTTAATCAGCTTCCATTTTTCTTTCCTTTTCTTCTCTTCATCCAAATCTCTTCTGCAAATAATCACAGCCAAACTTCTCTTCTTGTCATAATTTTTGAGCTTAGAAAAGAGTACACATATTGGTCTTTATGCTATACACATCTCTTTCTTCTTCAATTCAATGATAACAAATTTATGACAAATGTAAACAAACAGCTGCAAGCAATTTCTTTTATCTGTACTGTTTCTCCTTCCATCTCTGTCAATTCATGTAATTCTTATTTGACTTCATCCCGCCCTTGTAGAATTTTACTAAAACAATGATCACATATCATCATTGTAAATTTTGTTAATATGTTTCCCTAGAGCAAATAGTAGGGTTGGTGGGAACATGGCCTACTTTCTGTGTTAGTAAAGGCAATAGTTTTATCATTTTTCCCTGATGCAGTATCTATTTTCACCACCAATTGTCCAACCTCTGAGACATTTCCATGCACTTTAGGTTTATGTTAGCACTCCACCTCCAGGTAAAATTTTCTGTACCAGTAAGTTCCATTTTATTCACACACGTACATTCCTTCCCACACAACCATATAATTATCATGTTAAAAATGAAATGAAGAACTGTAAGTGATTTCTTATACAGAATCTTTACTGGGTAAGGAACTTTAGAACAATCCTTGTTAGAATAACAATGTCAACTGTAAATAATAAAAATATTTTGCATGCATGATTGAATTTAGTAAGTCAGGAAAAATAACTCTTGGAGATGCAATACATTTCCAACTACAGGTGAAATTTGTGTTTTTTGTCTTATTTAGCTATTCTGAATGGGGAATCATTTCTAAGTTAATTCTATGTCAATGAACAAAGAATTGGCTTTTTGACACAGGTGAGCCTTAACAATCAATACTGAGAAAACAGTAAGAAATCTTCAGTGAAAACAATAGTATTTTAAATTTGATGATTATTTTGCTCTGATAGGTATTAGATTTGACCTGGTGATAAATGTCCAAAATTGCATGTACCTCTCTTCCAAGCATGATTTGAAAATTAATTACAATAGCTAGTATAGTTTTTTTCATAAACGTGCGACTTAATTCAAATTATTAAGCTGATCACTGACTGGTTTATAATGCATCAGTTCCTAGACTAATGAACCATGTATCCTTGTCAATTTTAGTAATGTTTGACAGTTTTTGCCTCAGTGCCTTTGAATTACAAGTGTGTACGGCTGCATTGCTCACTGCTAAGATCGGTCTCTCCCTAAGGTTTTGGGAGGTCATGATTTCTGATTTTGAATTGTTTAGCCAAGCAATAACATTTGATTGTTTCATCACAAAGAATACAAAAAAATCTAGTTTGTTATCTTCATTAAAATCTTAGTTCATTATAAAAGTCAAGTATAAATAAGTGATTTAAATATTTAAATGTATAACAAAATAAGAACATTTAAAAATAAACAAAATATTTATGGCATGAGATAGCCCATAGAGGTACATAAACCCTTTCCTACACTCATGGAATCTAAAAAGCTCTAGAAAACAAAGTTCAAAATATTCCATTTGGTAGCAAAATTTATTCTAAATTTAAGTGAGGTTATTTGCTAACTTTATTATATTCCATGGGTATATTAAATTTTTGTTTAAAAATACTAATGTGCTTGATGTTGGCATGCTGCTCCAGACTCTACTATGGGTAGTAATTAATATTACAACCCATTAATTAATTAATATTAACTACCCTATGATCCAGGAATTGCACTACTGAATATTTACCCCCTAAATACAAGAACACTAATTCAAAGGGATACATGCACCCTTACGTTTATTGCAGCATTATTTACAATAGTCAAACTATGGAAGCAGCCTAAGTGTCCATCAGTAGATGAATGGATAAAGACAGTGTGGTATATATATATGAGGGAATATCATTCAGCCGTAAAAAAGAATGAAATCTTGCCATTTGTAACAACATGGATAGAGCTTGAGAGTATAATGCTAAGTGAAATTAGAGAAAGATAAATATACCATATGATCTCATTCATATGTGACATTTAAGAAACAAAACAAATAAGCAGAGAGAATAAAAGAGAGAGAGGCAACCCAAGAAACAGACTCTCAACTACAGAGAACAAACTGATGATTACTAGAGGAGAGGAGGGTAGAGAGATGGAAGAAATGGAGGATGGGAATTAAAGGGACACTTATCATTATTAAATAATAAGTAAAATAAAATAAAATTAATTAATTTAAAAATTAAAAATAGTATGATGTGCACCTCTGTGCTTCTAAGTGATGATTCCTTTTTATAACACTGTTGTGATAAACATTAAGTTGTGTAAAGCTGATAGCAATGTAAATAATTCTTGTCTACAGCAATACAAATGATCAGTGTTGTAGAGATAAAATAAGTCAATTATATTTCTATATTAAAAGCACAAAATCATTTACAATTGTACCCCAAAAATGGAATAATTAGGTATAAGCTTAACAGAATACATAGGATCTATATGGTGGAAACTACAAAATGATTATGAAATTTAAAAAATTGCTTTAAAAAATGGAGAGACATAGTGTGTTCATGGGTTGGAAGACTCATAAAAATGTTAAATCTACCCAAATTGATTTGTGATCTACTTTATGTATACTCAATTTAAATTCAATTTCTATCAAAATCTCAGCAAGATTTTTTGTAGATATAAACAATTTTATTCTAAAATGAATAGCTAAAACAGTTTGAATGAGAAAAACAATATGGAAATTTTGGGTAAAATGTGGGAAAATGAGAGTAGAAACACTCTACCTGACTTTAAGCCTTGCCATAAAACTACAGTAATCAAGATTGTGGTATTAGTAGTGGGAATAAACAAATCATTGCAACAGAATATAGAACCCAGAAATAACCCCACAGAAATATCAACAACTGAATTCTGACAAAACTACAAAGACAATCAAATGCAAGAAGAATATTTTTTTAAGGAAATGATGTTGGATTTTCACAGAACTAGAATAAAGAATCCTAAAATTTGTATAAAACCACAAAATATTCAAATAGTTAAGGCAATCTTGAAAAAGAACAAAGCTGGAGGTCTCATGCTCCCTCATTTCAAACTCTACTACGATGTTCTAGTAATCAAAACAGTATGGTGTTAGCAAAAACAAACAAACAAACAAACAAACACCAAAAAACAAAAAAAAAAAACCAGACACATAGATCGATGGAATAAGCTAGAAAGCCTAGAAATAAAACTACATATATGCAGTCAATTAATCTATAACAAAGAAGGCAAAAATATACAATGAGGAAATCACAGTCTCTTCAATAAACGGTGTTGAAAAAAAAATAACCAACTAACTTATACCATGCACAAAAGTAAATTTAAAATGGATTGCAGACTTGAATGTAAGACTTGAAGCCATAAAACTACTAAAAGAAACTATAGGTGGTGAATATTTGGTAAGCTTTTTTGGACCTGTCTCAGTCAAGGGCAACAAAAGTTAAACAAATGGGATTACGTTGAAATAAAAAGCTTTTGCATGGCAAAGGAAACCATCAACAAAACATCATCAACAAAACAAAAGGGAACCGACTGAACAAGAGAAGATATTTGCAAATAATACATCCAATAAGGGGTTAATATCTAAAATATATAAAGTTGGGGCACCTGGGTGGCTCAGTTGGTTAAGCGTCCAACTTCGGCTCAGGTCATGATCTCACGGTCTGTGAGTTGGAGCCCCGCGTCAGGCTCTGTGCTGACAGCTCAGAGCCTGGAGCCCGTTTCAGATTCTGTGTCTCCCTCTCTCTCTGCCCCTCCCCTGTTCATGCTCTGTCTCTCTCTGTCTCAAAAAAAAATAAACGTTAAAAAAAATTAAAAAAAATAATAAAATAAAATAAAATAAAATAAAATAAAATAAAATATATAAAGAACTTCTACAACTTTATACAAACACAAACAACCTATTTATGTTTGAGGAACAGACATTTTTCCAAAGACACACAGATGGCCAACAAGCATATGAAGAGATGCTCAACAACAGTAATCATCAGGAAAATGCAAATCAAAATCACAGTGAGATATGACCTCACACCTGTTAAAATGGCTATTATCTAAAAGACCAGAAATAAATGTTGGCAAGGATGTATAGTAAAAGGAACTCTCATGTACTACTGGTGGGAATACAAATTGGTTCATCCACTATGGAAAGCAGTATGGCGGTTGCTCAAAAACTTAAAAATAGAACTATTATACAATACAGCAATTTCACTTCTGGATAGTCATCCCAAGACAATAAAAAAACACCAATTTCAAAAGATATATGTAATTGTATGTTCACTGCTTTATTTACAATAGCCAAGATATGGAAGTAACCTATGTGACAATTAATAGATGAATGGATAATGAAGATGTGATATATTAAAATGCAGTATTATTCAGCCTTAGAAAAAAAATTAAATCTTGTCATTTGTGACAACATGGATGGACCTAAAGAGTATAATGAAAAACATATATGTAAAATGATATGAACTATATATGCAAAAATATTTTTCATTATAATATTTTATTACATTATCTTATGCAATTCTTTTATTATAATATTTCAATTATATTAAAATTATATTATGATAACTATATAGTGATAAATTAAACTAGATTTATCATAGGGATAATTTTTTTAGTGTATAAAAATACCGAATTGCTATTAATAAGATATTATATGTCAATTATACTTAAAAAACAATATTTGAAAGTCAGTAAGGAAGCAAGGAAGGAGAGAGGGAGGGAGGAAAGAAAGAAGGAAGGAAAGAAAGAAAGAAATGGTGTTGGACTAATTAGACCTCCATAGGCTAAAAAATTAACCTCAACAAAAATAACTTCAAACATTATAGAAAAATCATTTAAAATAGATCATTTAGATGTGAAATGTGAAACTATAAGCCTTTTAGAATAAAACAGGTGAAAATCTTTGGGACCTAGAACTTGGTAAAGAGTTCTTACATTTGAAACACAAAGCATGATCTATAGAGGAAAAAAAATAAATTGGACTTAATAAAAACTTAAAATAATTGCTCTGTCACAGACCCATTTAAGAAGCTGAGATAACAAGCTACAGACTGGAAGAAAATGCCTGCAAACAGCATATATGACAAATGAATCCTATCCTATCCTGAATATATATATTAAAAAAAAAAGTCAAAACTCAACAGTAAGAAACAATCCAAAAAGAAAACGGGCTAAATGAATGAACAGATATTTCACCAAAGAGAATACATAAATGACAGATGAGCATATGGAAATATATTTAACATTATTAATGATTAGAGCAATGAAAATCAAAACCATAAGGAATTATCATATTATTACATATGGAATACACATATTATTACAACAGCTAATACAATATAAAAGTAACGATATCAAATGTTGGAGAGGATGCAGAGAATTTGGATCTCTCATACACTACTCATGAGAATGTAAAATGATAGAGCCACTCTGGACACCAGTGTAACTATGAAAGGTAACACAAGAGTTATTTGTGGCAATGTGACAATTTTATTATGGTAGTGGTCTCATGAATCTGCATGTGTAACCAAGCTGCTCAGACCTACAAACACACAAACAGTCATACGCACAATCACAATCTGGAGTAATCTTATAAAACTTTCATGTACTTTGTTGATGTCAATTTCTTGAATTGTTATTGTACTACAGTAACAAATTTGTTATTGTTGGGGGAAACTTGGTGAAGGGTACATGGGATCTTTCTGAATGATTTTTGCCACATTCTGTGAATTTATAGTAACTTTAAAAGAAAAACAAAAAAACACTTATTTCCCACTACTCTCTACCACAAATCTGCTTTATAAAAATTATTCACTTACCTTTTTATATGATGAGTCTGTTGCTAGGCCATCATATATTCTGACTACAGTATGAAATATAACTAAAGAAAAGGAATTAGGGTCACACAGATCTGGGTTTAACTATTATATCTTCCACTTAAACTCTTGATTCTCCAAGCACTTATCTGTAAAATGGGCTGAAAACAATATACTTGCAGAAATTCAGCAAAAAATTAGATGAGCTTGTATAACATATCTAATGCAATGGTTAGATTATAATTATTGTGTGTGTGTGTGTGTGTGTGTGTGTGTGTGTTGTAAACACACAATGGAACTAGGGGCCTGATATTTAAATCACTAATCTTAGTACCTACATGGAATGAAGAAACAAGTGAATACTTCTATTAAACTAATACTATACTATGAGGTAAAGCAAATTTAAAAAAAATGACATATAGTATCTACTCATCATGAGATTGAACTTTAGTTGTGGATACACGATACTACTAAGGAAATAATTACAGAATGAAATGGAATAGAAGTTTTCTGGAAGAGAGATTTAGAAGCAGTCTATAGAATGGGTCAACTGTGAATGGGTGGGACTCCTTAGAGCAAGGGTTCTGAAAGGTGGAACCTGGATCAGTGGCATAACTATACCTTGTAAATTGTCTAGAAATTTAAATTCTTGGGTGTCAGGATCACCTTACAGATATGGGTTGGAGTCCCATCCCAAATTTTGTTTGTATATTACTACGGATGATGGATGCCCCCTCCCCCCGGCCACAGAACATTTGAAAAGTTTGTAACTCACATGATAGTATTTCTGACATCATGGTAGACTCTCAAGCAGATTCAAAAATGGTTTGAGAAACAGGGAAAGGAGACTGGCATGGGTTCTTATGGCCGTTAGGGGGTGAGATTGCAACTGGTGTTGCTTCATTGCACTTCCCACCAGTACCAAAGAGGGAACACATAGGCTTTCTGAACATTCAACAGCTTGTCCAGATGTAGGGCAGAAGGAGTAAAAGGACTAATGGGGTTTGAAAGCTGTTCAGAAATGGATATTAAGAATGGAGTCAGTCTCTATTGCCTTGGGCTACACACCAGACCTGCTGAATCAGAAACTCTCAGGCTACAGTCCTGTAATCTGTGTTTTAGTCTACCTTTTAGTTAATTATACCCTGAAGTTTGAGAATTACTGCCATAGGAGAAGGAAATGCCTAGAGTATAAGGAAATCTTGGAGTTTGGGTGGGAAAATACGAAGGCAGAAGTTTATTATCTGAAGCTGCTAGGAATAAAATGTTTCTTCTAGGGTTTAATGACAGATTTGGAAGGGAACAAAAATAAGTTCAATAATAATAAATGTTATGGACTCATCATGTCTCATAAAAGACTGAATTTGATAACATTTATTTTCATTTGAAAATATTTCCACTTATTATAAAGTTCTCTGAAATGTTTAACTATATAAAGACAGCTACTATGCTTTATGCTAGAAATATTGCTCAAATGTACTCATTATATAGCTTACAAAAAATGGGCATAATAAGTAATTTATATTTACTTGTTTTGTACATGTAACTAGAGGCTTCCGAAGACACACTCAACTATGTGCCTATGTAAAGATTTAGTCATAATTTCCCAAAGGGCTAAAGACTTGTCATCCCAAGGATTATTGGTTTTCAAACCAATTATTTATCAAGTAAAAAATAGCCTATTCAGGGAATGCAAGTAATTTAGCATGTTAAATTTTATTTCCTTGGATTGAGATTTTTTGGGGGGAAATAGATCATTTTCTTTCATCATTTATTGATTTACCCATATCAAAGACTACTCTGAGAACTGGAGATATGGTGGTAAAGAAGGCAGACCCTCTGTATATAGTTCTCAAGATACTGTGACCAAGGAACACACTGGATTCAACTTACAAAGGCCCACAGAATGTAAATAGTTTGGTTAGCAGAAACCTAACTAAAATGGCTTAACTAGGAGGAATTAAGCTCAAATAATAAAGTGGGTTGGTGTAAGACAAAGGGAGTCTTAGGAATTGTGGTACACAAAAGAAAAGGGCTCAATTTACAGGCATTTACAATTTAACTCCTAAAATACTATTGTAGTATTAAGTATTGCAGTAGATGGGTGAAATAGGTGATGGGGATTCAGGAGTGCACTTGGGTGATGTATGAAATTGTTGGACCACTATATTGTACACCCCAAACTAATATAATATTAGTTATAGTAGTAATTCTAATTGTAGTAGTTAACTACATTGGAATTAAAAAATTCTGTGTTTTTTTACACTTCTGGAGACGCTAATTTGGAACGATATATGTCCCCCTATGTTTATTGTAGCATTATTTACAATAGCCAAGATAGGAAAGCAACCTAAGTTTCCATCAACAGACAAATATAATAAAGATGCACACACACACACACACACACACACACACACACACACACACACACACACTGGAATATAACTTAGCCATGGAAAAGGATGGGATTGTGCCATTTGCAACAGCATGGATCATGGATGGACCTGGAGGATATTATGCAAAATGAAACAAGTCAGACTGATAAAGACAAATATGATATGATTCCACTTATAAGTGGAATCTTTTTAAAAAGCAAAATATAAACCCCGAACATATAAACAAACTGAAAGCAGATTCAGACCTATAAATACAGAGAACAAACTGATGGTTGTCATGGAGAAGGGGGATAAGTAGCCTGGCAAAATGGGTGAAGGGGAGAAGGAGGTAGAGGCTTCCAGTTCTGGAATGAGTGAGTCATGTGAACAAAAAGAGCATAAGGAATACAGCCAATGGTACTGTAATAGCTATGTAGCAGGACAGATGGTAGCTGTACTTGTGAAATCACCAAGTTGTATACCTGAAACCAATGTAACATTATGTGTCAAATGTGCTCCCCCCAAACCCAAACAGATAAATAAACAATAAGCACTTCTGGACAACTGCTCCACAAATAGGCAGGCTACTTGTGTTGTGTCTTCCCACAGCTGGTTGGTTTATGGTAGAGCTGGGTGAAGATCCCGCTTTTCTTTGTTTATCTCCCTGACAGACTTTCAGTCAGGTGGCTTATCAATTCTCAGGGATTTCTGGAGGTCATTTCAGCTTCCATCCTGCCCGTCCCCATTAATTTTAGTTTTATTATTACTACTACTACTACTGCTATTATTATTATTATTATTATTATTATTATTATCTGAGGTAATTATCATGAAATAGATGACTTTGAAGTTGCATCCAGGATTTTAAAAAATCACAGGAATGAGATACAACACTAGTTCAGGCTAGAGGGTCTCTCTTAGGGATGGAGAGGAGTATATAAACATCTGTAATTTTTATTTACTGGGTAAATATTTCTGACTCAAATATGACACAATGTTAACATTTGTAAATTTGAATGATGGATGTGCTGCTATTTATTATGCTATATTATACTCTTTTATAGGCTTGAAATGCTTCATGGAAATAAAATCTTCTGATTTGTTTCTACTTGCATATGACAAGTGTATGTTTCTTTATACTCTAGCTGTGTGCCTAAAAAAGTGTTAATTAGTATTATATAAATGTAATAATTTTTAAAACTTTGGACAGCTTACTATGCAAGGGACTCCCAGGTAAATCTTTTTTTTTTTTTTTTAAATCAGAGAATTTATGGGACATCTGGGTGGCTCAGTCGGTTGAGCATCTGACTTTAGCTCAGGTCATGATCTTGAGGTTGACAAGTTCGAGCCCTTCATCGGGCTTTGTGCTGACAGCTCAGAGTCTGGAGCCTGCTTTGGATTCTGTGTCTCCCTTTCTCTCTGCCCCTCCCCCACTCACACTCTGTCTCTCTCTGTCTCAAAAATAAATAAACATTAAAAAAATTTAAATCATAGAATTTATTATACATGGAATCTGCTTAAAACAAGGCATACATGTAGGGTGATGATATCCAGAGTGAGCACATCAGGGAAATTATGCAGTTTGTATAATTCTTTCTCATAATTTATGTTAGATATACCCTTTAAATAAGAACAATCCAGGAAAAAGATCTTTAAAAATGAATATGTCTTTCTTCTGAGAGAAAGCATTACTTTATTAATATACTGATTCTACTATTAATTAAATAAAGGTTAGAATACTACATTCTTTTAGGGTTCTACTTTTTTTCCATTGGAATCAACTGTCACAAAAGATAAAATGTTCAAAGGATATAATAGCAAAAATTTTATTTCATTTACTACTGGAATTCTGGTAAGTTTATATTAAGACGAGCTAAAATTTCTGGTAATGTCTGTGCATAACAGCTGTGCTTACACTGTGTAGGAGTTGAAACTAAGGGTGAACCGTGGGGCTAAGGAGCGCCTCTGGAGAAGTGGTCAGAGGTAAAAAGGAGTCTAACTGATTAAAGGAACATCTTGCCTTTTTCATAGAATTATAATTATAGCTGCCTGCTGATTTTAAAGGGATAATCTTCCCATCCTTTGCCACATAAGTCAAATCCTTACTTCTAGCCAGCTCGCTTAAAAACAGCAGCATGATTTGAATACAATTTACGAGTCAGTGCACAGAACCAAACAGAAGACTAAGGGGAAGATGGTTCACAATGTGGGGAGTAGCAATTGCTATCAGATCCTTCTGCACACCCACCAGGATATTTAAACTCTAAAAAACCAAGCAAACAAACAAAATTACAAGATCCATGTCAATTAGTGGTAAGCATATGGAGGGAGTGAAACTTTTCACTCTGTTTTTGGGGTTCTAAGTTGATACAACTGTTTTGGAAAACTGTTTGTGTCTGTTAGAGCTGAGCAGATACATGCTCTAGAGTCACAATTCCAGTCCTACTCAATAGAGAATGTGCACAGAAAACACAGCAAGAATGTTCATCATGTAACTATCTGTAATGTCCAAAAGCTTGGAATAATAGAGTGAATAATCTGAAATATTTTTATATCATACAGTGGCATAGTACAGAGAATTAAAAATGAATAAACTATTACTCCATGCAACAACAAGGAATATTCTTTTTTTTTTTTTTTAGTTTTCTATTGCTGTGTAACAATTTAGCACAAATTTAGCGGCTTAACATAATGTATGTTAATTATCTCATGGTTTCCATGGGTCAGGATTCCAGGAATGAGTAGCTATTTCCTCTGCTCATGGTCTCACTAGGTTTGATCAAGGTGTCTGCTGGCACTGCAGTCTCATCTGAGGCTTGAGGTCCTCTTCAAAACTCATTGAAGCTGTTAGCAGAATTCAGTTCCTTGCAATTGCAGGATTGAGGTCTATGTTTTCTTGCTGGTAGCTGGCCACAGTGTGCTCTTAGGTCCTGGAAGTCATTCTCAGGTCCAAGATGACGGGTTATTTCTTCAAGTAGGAGAACATATATGGCTTTGAAACTCTCATAAGATGACAGGTTATTTCTTCAAGTAGGAGAACATATGGCTTTGAAACTCTCTCAGGAAGGGTCCCATTACTCTGAAGGGCTCACTTAGTTAAGTCAGGCTCACCAAAGCTAATCTCTCATTTGCATAACTCAAAGTCAACTAATTAGTAACTTAACCTCAGGAAGGAGGTCCCATTATATTCACAAGTTCTTCCTATACCCAGAAAGAGGGGATATACAGGTCATATATATCAGGGAGAGGGAATCTTGAGAGCCATCTTAGAATTCTGCCTATTTGTATTGTATAACTCTATACAAAGTTCAAAAGTCTAATGTTGGGGAAAGAAGTCAAAACAGTGTCTGCCCTTAAGGAGAAAGAGTAATGACTGGTATAGAACTCAAGGAAAGTTTCTAGGGTGCTAATAATCTTTTGGTTTGTTTGTCTAGATGGTGGATACAAGGATGTATTCACTCTTCAAACTGTTCAGTTATGATGTGGCATTCTTTTTGGCATGTATGTTATAATTTGACTTAATTTTTTATTTAAAAGAGAAATGAAATATTACAGCTTTTCCTTCCTCCAAAAATATATGTAGGTGGACATATATAGAAAATAATGACATTCTCAGTCAAGAGTGAGTGGGGACAAATTACTTGTAAGCTAGGAATTATTTGAGGGTTATAGCTCTGATTTGTCACCTAACATATGGAGATATCAGTCAAAATATTTTTTTGTCCATTCTCAAAAAATGAAACAAAACATCTTGCCATTTGCAATGACATGGATGGAGCTAAGCGAAATAAATTATTCTAAGGGAAATAACTCAGAGAAAGACAAATACCATATGATTTCACTCATATGTGGAATTTAAGAAACAGAACAAAGGAAAAAAGGTTTAAAAAAGAGACAGAAAGACAAATCAAGAAACAGACCCTTAACTATAGAGAACAAACTGATGGTTACCAGAGGAAAGGTGGGTGGGAGACGGTTAGATAGGTAATGGGGATTAAGGAGCACACTTGTGAGAAGTACCAGGTGTTGTATGGAAGTGTTGAATCACTACACTGTAGTCCTGAAACTAATATTACACTGTATATTAACTGACTGGAATTTGAATAAAAGTTACAACTTAAAACAATGAAACAAAACAAACTTTTCATGTTAAAGAATGGAATTTACGTGTTCCTCTTCCAAGAATCCTTCCTTGACATGCACAATCAGAATGAAATACATTAAACGTTGCAAAGAAAATTGTGCCACAACGCCAGTTTGGAAGTCAGTTGATCACTGACTTTCAGCCTTTGTATAAGCCCATAGTCCCTGCTCCCCACCCGCCCCCCAAAAAAGGATGGCTTAAGTTCTATTTTGGAAGAAGTTTTATTTTCCTGGTGAAAATGGGGAGGAGGGCTAGTAAGTAAGTGACACTGCCTTATGATGATTTGGGACTATTCAGTTCAGTTTATGGTCAATTACACATTATGTACATCCCATTGTCTTTGCCTTTGTGTTTCTTATAACAGCATGGTTCAATTAAAACAACTTCTTTGTAACTTTCTTTATCTTGCAAAAATATAATCCTCCTATATAGGTCATTAATTTTTGACCCCAGTTCCTAAATTATGATGAGTTTTTCCATGTATGCTTTCTTCTGTAGCCTATAAAATTATTTTTCCCTCTTATAGACCTTGTACCACTAGAAACGGTAATGAGGTAGATGTCTTTGAGTTTTCTTCTCGTGTTTCAGAGCATTTTCCTTCAATTCCACTAAAACCCCCAAGTTTTGTATTTCATACTATTCGATTTTATAACCTCATATCCTGAAATTGTAGCTGTTATCTCCCAAACACTGGATCATTCCTACTCATTTCTCCATGAGTCATTTCCTTGCTGTCCCTCTTCAATTACCTCTATCCTAACTCTTGGTGATTTCAATTAAATTGTAGATAATGCTCTACCCATCTGGCCTCAACTTCCTTAAAATTATCTGCATCCAATAATCTTGTCCTCCACCCTACCTCAGCCACTTACTCTGTAGATATACCTGTTACTAATAATTGCACTCTCTCTGAAACATCAATTTTGTACAGCTCGTTCTGTGACCACCGCCTCCTGTTGTGTTTTGCTTTGCTTTTTTTGTTTTTTGGTTGTTTTTTTTTTCCCTTCCTAGGGCTCTGAATGTACATTTTCCACCCTCCAATCCATTAATCCTATCAATTTTTCACTGTCCCTCATCCTCTTAATGTCCTCTTTCTTCCGTTTAAAATTTTATGGTCAATGGGGCACCTGGGTGGCTCAGTAGGTTAAGCGCCCAACTCTTAGTTTCAGCTCCATTCATGATCTCATGGCTCCTGAGTTCGAGCCCCACGTTGGGCTTGGTGCTGATGGTGTGGAGTCTGCTTGGGTTTTTCTCTGTCTCCCTCTCTCTCTGTTTCTCCCCTGCTTAATTACTCTCTCTCTCTCTCTCTCTCAAAATAAATAAATAAACTTAAAAAGAATTATGGTCAAAGGGCACCTAGGTGGCTCAGTCAGTTAAGCATCTGACTCTTGATTTCAGCTCAGGTCATGATCTCATGGTTCATGAGATAGAGCCCTGAGTTGGGCTCTGCACTGACAGCACAGAGCCAGTTTGGCATATTCTCTCTCTCTCTCTCCCCCTCCCCTGCTTGTGCTCTATAAATCAACAAACAAACAAACTTTTAAAAAATAAAATAAAATAAAATTTTATGGCCAATCATTACAATCATGCTTTGCACATACCCTTTGTTCCTTTACACCTTTCATGTTTTATCACATTTGCTTAAGTCTAGTTAATTTCAACTCATCACTGATTCCTGACATACATCTCTATAGATGAATGTGGCTTGGTAGAACATATAACCTTGTTAATTGTTCTTATTATAAATTTACATGAAATTCAAATGGGCCATTAATCTTACCAGGCAATCATATGATATGGTCTAGTCCATTCACTTCCCATTTCTGAAAACCTATATACCACAGTCTCCTTTTTTTAAGTTTATTTATTGATTTTGAGAGAGAGAGAGGGAGAGAGAGAACAAGTAGGGAAGGGGCAGAAAGAGAGAGGGTGACAGAGGATCCAAAGCAGGCTCTGAAGTGGGTTAAGTGCTGACAGCAGAAAGCCCGATGTGGGGCTCTAACTCATAAATTGTGAGATCATGACTTGAGCCGAAGTTGGATGCTTAACCAACTGAGCCACCCAGGTGCCCCCAAAGTCTCCCATTTTTATTCTGTGATGATAACTTTCCCCTATGTAAAGCCAATCCCTCCATTTCAACACTAGATTCCATCTTATGGGACAGAGGGCTGACAAATCACAAAAGATGCATCCTTTCTTTCTACAGTAAATAACTTTGATCATTAGAAACTTACTCATCCTGGGGTTGCACTTTTCAGTTCCCCTTGTACCTAGATAAAGCATATTATTCTTACTAATCGTATGTGAGTGAAAGAAATATGTGTCACTCTGGGCAAGTAATTAAGAAAAAAAATGTATCTTCTCCATGCTGTCCTTCCAATAACTAGTCAAGGGGGCAAAAAAGGAACTCTCAGGTCTTAGGGGACAGATTGAAGCTCAGTATTGAAGAAGCCTTTGTCCCTTGAAAACTTTACATAGAAAACAACCTACTGGAGACCCTCATGAAACTTTTGAGTGAGTAACAAACTCCTAATGTGTTAAGCAATGGAGGGTTTAGATGTAGGTCTTAGAACAGCTGGGTTAATTTACATATATCTCCTCTGACCATCATTTCCGTAATCTCCCATATTATCAATTTTTTTTACCTTTTCTTAGAATGCTAATATTTATCCCACATTAAAAAAAAATCCTGACTCTACTTACCCATCAGTTACCACTAAAGTACTTTGTTCTCCTTGGCAGCAAAATTCCTTGGGTAAATTATTTATACTCTCTCTCTCTCCATATATATATATATATATATATATATATATATATATATATACACACATATATATTTCTTTTATATATATATATATAAAATATATATATATTTTTCTCCATATATATATATATATATATATATATATATATATATTTCTCTTTTAATCTCAATCCAGTTAGAATTATTCTGCATCGTTCCATCAAACTTCTCTCCATGAGATCAGCAATAACTTTCATCTTGTTAAATCCAATGGTCAATTCTCAGTTCCTACCTTAATTACCTTATTAGCCACATGTTAGCAACTGTGCCCCTCTTCCCTGTAAACTCTATTTAAATTGTTTTTAATACAGGAAGCCTCTTGATTTTCTTTCTGCTTCATAGGTCACTCTTTACACTCCTTAGCTGCTTATGTTTACTAAGAACTCTTCATGTTGGATTGCCCCAGAGATCAGCTTTCTTTTTTTTTTTTTTTTTTATCAACACTACCTTGGTGATCTCATCCACTCTAATGGCTTTAAATGTCCACATGACATTGATGCCTAAATGCATATTTCAAGCCCAGACCTCTCTCCTAATCTACAGATAGCTATTTGTGCTATTTAACATCTCCGTTTGGAGTTTAACAGACATATTAAACCAATAAACCTGAAATTAAAATTCTGACCTCATCTAAACCTTTCTTCCTATTCCTTTTCTGAGAAGTCAGGTATAATTTTTATATTTGCTCCTCTCTGTATATAAGGTGCCCTCCCCCCACAATATCCTGGTTTCTTTCAAGATTTCTTCTGTTCTTTCATTTCCTACAGTTTGAATACAACAGGCCTAGGTGTGTAGTTTAATTTTGCTATTTGTCCTGCTTGGTATTCTCTGAGATTTCTAGATTTGTGGCTTAGTGCATGGCGTTAATTTGGGGGAAATGCTCAGCCATTATTGCTTCAAATATTTCTTCTATTTCTTTCTCTCTTCTCCTTCTGGTATTCTCATTATCTATGTGTTATATCTTTTGTAGTTGCCCCACAGTTCCTGGATATTCTGTCATGGTTTGTTTTTGCTTTGGTTTGTTTTTCCCCCAGTCTTGTTTCTTTCTCTTTCATTTTCAGTTTTGGAAGTTTCTTTTGGCGTATTTTCGAGCTCAGAGATCCTTTCCTCAGCCATGTCCAGGGTATTGATGAGCCCATCACATGTGTTCTTCATACCTGTCAGAATGTTTTTATGCCTAGCATTTCTTTTTGATTTTTAATTAGAATTCCATCTTTATGCTTACATTACCCAGAAGTTCTTATATGCTGTCTACTTTTAGACCTTAGTATTAATCACCATGGTTTTAAATTTCTGGTCTGGTGAGGCTAGCATTCATGCCATTTCTGAGTGGCTTTTGTTGTTGCTGTTGTTTTGTTTTGTTTTGTTTTGCATTTTCATAGACATTGGAATTTGTTGTTGAGGGCCAGAAATGATGTACTGGGGAAAAGGTACATGATAAATAGGCCTTTAATAATGTAATAGTAAGGTATGGGGAGGAGTTCTATAGTCTGTTCTACAGTCCTGGATTGTGTCTCAGTCTGTTAGTAAGCCTCAGCCCCGGGGTTGTAAACTTCACAAGTGTTTCTCTGTCCCCTACTCCCTTTAAGTGGGACAGGATGGCTAGAGGGGCTGGAGTTGGTATTTTCCTTCCCCTCAGTAGATTAAGTTCTGATAAAACTATAATAGGTTAGGGTCTGATAAATTAGTTTCTCTTGAGACCAGGCCATGTTCCAAAGAACAGAATGCTCTGATGTATTTCAAAATGGTTATTTTCCCCTCCCCCTGTTAGAAGGCTGAAGGGACTTTTTTTCTCCCATATTCCCTGTGAATACTTGGTAGAGCTACTGGAGCTAAAATTCATGTAAGTTTGCCTCCCTACTCCCTAAGACTGCCATCCTGCCGTTTTTATCCTCAGACTTGTCTACACTGACTCTCTAGAAATTTGTCAGTTATAGTCTAGATTTTCCCGCCAGTACTAGTTCCTGTAGAGCTTTCAGCTTGAGTGTTTCTGTTCTGTTCAGTTGTGCTGCTCTGTGTTCATCTGCCCTGTAACTCCAATTTGGGGGGTAGTAGTTTGCCTTGTGACCTCACATCCCTGACAGAACTAAGATAAGTTGTTGATTTGCCAGTTTGTTCAGGTTTTTGCTTGCTGTTAGGATGGAGTGACATTCCACGTGAACTGTCATTCCTTTGCTCTGAACACTTCCGTGTTTTCCCATTTAAATCAGAGTAAAATGCAAACTTCTTTAAATTCCCTCTAAAATCGCTCCTCTTCTCGGCCATTGCAGTGTGTGCTGCTGACTGTTTCTTGCCAGGTCTTCTCACAAGACTTCCAAGATCCAGTGATTCCTGGCCAAGAAACAAAAGCAGAATCGTCCCATTCCCCAGTGGATTTGGATGAAAACTGGTAATAAAATCAGATACAACTCCAAGAGGCAGCATTGGAGAAGAATGACGCTGGGGCTATAAGGGACCACACATAAGATGGCACACATTTATGCTGCCTGAAAGTCCTGTGTTCTTATTGCATTGCCTCCCTACTGCCTGACCAGTAGATCTGTTTTATCAGGGACATGGCTTTTCTCTGTTATGATGCTTTTGCATCAGTAGGTTGGTTCAGTAATAAACATGTGAGACCTTTTGACTGACTGACAGATAGATAGATAGATAGATAGATAGATAGATAGATAGATAGATAGATAAATTCCCTCTAAAGTCATGCATGACTTCTATTACTTTCAACCTAGAATGATATCCTAATATATTCCACCTTGCTCACTCTGCTAAAACTTTACTCGCTTCTCTACTCGTCCTGGAGCACATAGCAGTGTTTTGACAGTGCCATGGTACTGGCTGTTCCTACTGTCCAGGACTCCTCTACATCAGATATCCATATTGCTAGTTTTCTGGTTTTCTTCAGATATTTGTTGAAATTTAATGACACTCACTAGGAAAAAAAAAAGTTAAAAATGTTAACCCATTCTCCCACCCCCTTACATTTCAGGTCTCCCTTATCCTGCCCCTCTTTTTAAAAATCTTCTGACAGCTCTTATCATCTTCTAATATACAATATGAAGTACTTATTTATTAGATACATCATTTGTAGTATTCCACCCCCCCCCACTGCTCCTTTACTCTTACAAATTACTACTCGAATGTAAATTTCATGGGGATCCTAGATGGAGATTTTTGTCTGTTCTATTCATTGATGTATTCCAAGAACCTAGAATGATGCCTGGCACTTAATAATTTGCAGATTGCATGAACAGAGGCACAACATCATTGTTTGCTTTTCTACTTAAGATAAATTTAATTACAGATTTACATACACACACACACACACACACACACACAGAAAATATATGTATAGCCTAACACATGCCTAACCCAGCAAGGGCAACAATTATAGATTATTCTGATGCTCAAAAATATTTGCAGCATTAAATTTTATTGAAATGCTTACAATTATTTTAAAAATGACTGGTGGATCTTAGCATAGTACAATAATCTACTGGAATATCTTAGCAAAAAGCACTCCAGATAATTATTCGTATTCAAACATTTTCTGCAGTTCAATTGTGCTTTTATTTAAAAGTCTTTCCTCCCTATGACTGTTGGTAGAAATGTGGCCTTCAAGCTGTTTCTGACATATCTACAGTGCAGTATCAGAACACATTAGTCCTGAGTTCATTGTTCTATTCTTTATTAATAGTTATATTTAATCAAGCTAAGCCAGGGCTTTTTATCAATCACTGGTAATTAATCAGGACATTTTGATTATACTAAAGATTGGTTTTTTTATTTTACTAAAATATGTAGAGTTCAGTGAAATGTTGAAATTCTAAAGACAATCTCTAATATTAAATGAGAGATATTAAACAATTTTATAATGTTTTCTAATGACTCCATATGTGAATAGCCTTGAGAATGATATTAAGAACTGTGAGAATAATATTCAGGATATCATTCCAGACACTCTGCACACCCATCTACTTAAAGATCATCAAATTATAAGAAATACAGTGTTTGATAGCATTGCTCACTGGTTCTCCACCAATACATTTATAAGATTTATGTGTGCCTTCCAAATTGGCTCTCTACTCCAGATTTCTTAGAAAAAATACATATCTGATGGTTAATAAAATTCATTCTACTTTCCCTTTATTACAAGCTATACTTGAACAAATTTATTGAGCATTGAACTACATACTTGATATACTGTAATGGAAAGAGTTCCTCAGTGTGCCTAAAGAAGAGAATGTAACACTAGTTGCACCATGAATAAATCCTTGGGAAAAAAGGAGAGAGAAAAATGGGAAACTATTATCAATTTGAAGTGGTAATGATGCTTCTATTCTGAAGAGAGAAAAGTCCCAGAAACTCTCAGTATTTATTATTGAATAAAAGAGTGTTTATTTGCTCCCCAGGCTTTATTCCAGTAAAAATCTCAATGGAAAAAAATCACAAAATTATGCCTTTATAATTACTATGATTAGTTATCAGTTAATTTTAGAAAGGGAATTTCAGATCAGAGGCTGTACATTATTTGTGTCCTGTACTTTCGAGACAAACATAAACCAGATAGCTTTTTCAGAGTTGACACCAGTTGTTTATCGTTGCTTTGATAATATGCTCTTTTATTTTAGAAAACTTTTAGATTCAGAGAAAAGTTACAGAAATAATTTATAGAATTTAGATATACCTTATATCGAGCTTGATGTTGTTAAGATCTTATATTAGTATGATGTATATCACACAACTAATGAACCTGTATCGATACATTATTAACTAAGGTCCATACTGTATTCATATTTCCTTAGTTTTTACTTAATGTTCGTTTTCTGTTTCAGGATCTCATTCAGGATACCATATCACATTTCATCATTATGTCTCCTTGGGCTCCTCTCAGTTATGACAGTTTTTCTGACTTGCCTTGATTTTGATGAGCTCAAGTATTTTAAGAAGTGCTGGCCAGGTATTTGTAGGATGTCCTCTAACTGGGATTTGTCTGGTATTTTCTCATGATTAGACAGGAGTTAGGAGTTTTTGGGAGGAAGACCACAGAGGTAAAGTGCTATTTTTATGACATTATATGACAGATACATTTTATGAACATGAGTTATCACAATTGATGCTAACCATCATTAGCTGGTTGAGGTATTAAGTTATTCCACTTATAAAATCCCTCTTCCCAGCTTTTCATACTGTATTCTTAGGAGATCAATGTGTATAGCCCATACTTAGAAATGAAAAGTTATGCCACCCCCATGAGGGGAAATACCAATATAAATTATTTGGAATTATTTTACCTGAGAAATCTACTTATTTTCCCATTTATTTATTCATTCAATCATTTCTGCAGCATGAACTTGGGCATATTTATTTTAGATTTTTTTTATTATAATCCAATACTATATATATTTCGCTGCTCAAATTATTCCAATGTTGGCCATTGGATTTCTTTCCGCCAGCATCTGTGTCCTTTTGACATTTTCTCAATAGCTTATTTTTCTGAATACTTTCTTAATTTTTAACACTACCTCCAGGGTCATCTTGTATCTTTTTTGTTCCAGTATTATAATAAGCCATTTATCCAAGAAGCCCTGATTTCTTTTATTGGAGCAGTATTAGAAACCAAGATCTGGGCAATAGGTGGGCTCCTTGGTACTTGAGTGTTATTTCTAGGATCTCTTAGATTTGAGATTGTGTGTGTATATATTAACCCATGTATACCCATGTACTTATAACTATTTCTATACTTGTCCATCTGTATCTATATTATACTAACCATTGACACTAATGTTGCCAACTGTAAGCCAGTATCACATGACACATTCCAGCTTTTGCTCCTTGCTTATATTTAACATTTGACTCCAACAGTGAGAAACTTGGCTCCCACCATCTTCCATCTACTTACTGATTTATTAGATCCCAAAATACAACTACAGTGGTTCCAGAGTTGTTAACTCACACACCAGGAAGAAACAACTTTGCTAACTAGAGGGCAGTGCCTATGTACAGCTCCTGTTGTCTTTAGTCTTACGGTCTCTGTGGATTTCGAGAGTTATTTGGGTTAGCACTTATTTTCCCCTCTTCAATGAGGTGATGTCATACAATTATAATACAGTTGGAATATTTTGTCACAGTCTGAATTTCATTATGGGATCCCCAAATGTCAGAATTTTTCAAAATTGCTTATATTAAGGCTCACACTTTGTGCTATAGAGTTTGGTGGATTTTGACAAATGCGTAATATACCACTTTGTATTATACAGAATAGTTTCATAGCTCTTGAAAAATGCAGAATTTCAACTCTTCAAAAACTACCCCTTCTGCAAACTCCTAGCAACCAGTGATGACTTTTCTTCCACATCATTTTGCCTTATAAATGGAACCATACAATATGTAGCATTTTTGCACTAGCTTCTTTCACTTAGTATTTATTTAAGATTCATCCATGTCATTGTCTGAATTGATGGTTCATTCCTTTTTAACACTAATCATATTCAATTATATGTATGTACTACAGTTTTTTTTATTCACTCACTTTATGAAGAATATCTTGGCTGCTTCCTCTTTTTTTTTTTTTTTGGTGATCATAAGTAGACTTACTGTAAACATTTGTGTGCAGTGTTTTGTGTGGATTCGATTATTTCAAATCAGTTGGATAAACACCTAGTAGTAAGACTGCTGAATTGTATCGTAAGACTATGTGGGGTTTGTAAGAAACTCCCCAACTGTCTTCCAAAGTGGCTGTGCCATTTTGTATCCCCACCAGCAATGAATAAATGTTCCTGCTGCTCCACATCCTCACCAGCAATTGGTTTTTCCAATTTTTGAATTCTAACCATTCTAAGAATTGTATAATTATCTCAGTATTGTTTTACTTTACATTTCCCTGATGGTGTTGGGCAACTTGTAATATGATTACTTGTCATCTGTTTATCTGGTGAAATATTTATTGAGATCTTTTGCTCATTTTTAAAAATTGAATTTTCATTTCCTGTTGTTAAGTTTTAAGAAATATTTGTATATTCTGGATACAAGTCCTTTATTAGATGTGTCATTTACAAATATTTCTCCAAGTGTCTTTCATAGAGCAAGTCTGGAATAAAGTCCAACTTCTCAAATTTTTCTTTCATAGGTTGTAGTTTTAGTGTAGTATCTAAAAATTGACCCCGGTACTGAAGGTCACTCAAGTTTTTCCGTATGTTTTCTTCTAGAACCTATGTTAGACCTATAATCCACTTTGAAAGAATTATTTTGAAAGATGTAAGGTCCATGTTTTAGCTCAATTTTTGCATGTTCACATCCAATTGCTCTAGGATCTTTCGTTTAAAAGACTCAGCTTTCTCCATTGAGACTTTGTATCTTTGTCAACACTTGGTTACCTACATTTGTATGGACCTATTTCTGGGTTCTTTATTCTGTTCTACTGATCTGTATGTCTGTTAATTCACCAGTAACACTCTGTCATGATTATTCTTAATTTTATTGTTTCAAAATTAGAGTGAGCCCTCCAAATTTTTTGTTTGTTTGTTTTAAACACTGTTGGGAATTCTACATTCTTTGTCTTTCCATATAAATTTTCAAATCAGTTTGTTGACATCTATAAAAGAAAGCTTGCTAGGATTTTGACTGCTATTATATTGAATCTCTAATATCAAGAAGTTTCACATCTTCAAAATGTTAAGTCTCTCAATCTATGCATATAGAAAATCTCTCCATTTACATAATGTCATTTACATAAATGTTCTTTAATTTTTTTCATCAATATTTGTAGCTTTCTTTTTTTTAATGCTTATTCTTTTTTTTTTTTATTTTGAGAGAGAGTGAATGCATGGAGAAGGGGCAGAGAGAGTGGGGGAGAGAAACCCAAGCAGGCTCCACGTGTACCACCAGGACAGAGCCCAATGCAGGACTTGATCTCACAAACTGAGATCATGATCTGAGCCTAAATAAAAAGAGTCAAATGCTTAACCAATTGAGCCACCCAGGAGACCCATTATTCGTAGTTTTCTGTGTACAGATCCTATACATTTTATGTTAGATTTATACCTAAGAATTCAATTTTTTCATTTTACTATAAACTGTTTTTTAAATTTCATATTCCAATTGTTCTGAGAACATTAAAAAAAGCAATTGACTTTTGTATACTGACCTCATATGCATATGACCATATTATACGTGCTTGCTAGGTTTTCTATATTCTTTGACGTTTTCTATAAGGACAATCATGTCATTTGCAAATAAAACCAGGTTTGTTTCTTCTTTTGTAGCTATGTGCTTTTTTTTCCCTGTCTTTTTGTACTAGATAGGACTTCCAAGAGAGAGGGAAACACAGAATCCAAAGCAGGCTCCAGGCTTGGAGCTGTCAGCACAGAGCCCAATGAGGGGCTTGAACCCATGAACCTCAAGATCATGACCAGAGCCAAAGTCAGACATTCAACCAACTGAACCACCCAGGTACCCATATATATATATATATATATATATATATATATATATATATATATATATATATATATATAAAATTGGTAGAATTCCCTGGGGAGTCAACCAGCCCTGGACTCTGTTGGAAGATTTGTGATTACTGATTCAATGTCTTTATTGGTTAGGAGTCTTTTCAAATTTTCTATTTCTTCCTGTTTCAGTTTTGGTAGTTTATATATTTCTAGGAATTTATCCATTTGTTCCAAACTGCCCAATTCACTGGCATATAATTGCTCATAATATTTTCTTATTATTGTTTGTATTTCTGCAGTGTTGGTTGTGATCTCTACTCTTTCATTTCTGATTTTATTTATTTGGATCATATCCTTTTTCTTTTGGATAAATCTGGCTAGGGGTTTATCAATTTTGTTAATTCTTTCAAAGAACCAGCTCCTAATTTCATTGATCCATTGCTTTTTTTTTTTTTTTTTTAATTTCAATATCATTGTTTGCTCTTCTAATCGTTATTATTTCCCATCTTCTGCTGCTTTTTGGCTTTATTTGCTGTTCTTTTTCCAGCTTTTTTAGGTGTAAGGTTAGGTTGTATATTTGAGACATTTCTTCCTTCTTTAGGAAGGCCTGGATTGCTATATACCTCCCTCTTATGACCACCTTCGTTGCATCCCAGAGGTTTTGGGCTGTCATGTTATCATGTTCATTGACTTCCATGTACTTTTTTATTTACTCTTTAATTTCTTGGTTAACCCATTCATTCTTTACTATAATGTTCTTTAATCTCCAAATTATTTGTGGTCTTTCCAAATTTTTTCTTGTGGTTGATTTCAAGTTTCATAGTGTTGTGGTCTGAAAATATTCATGGTATGATATCAACCTTTTTGTACTTGTTGAGGGCTAATTTGTGACCCAGTATGTGATCTATTCTGGAGAATGTTTCATGTGCACTTGAGAATATGTATTCTGCTGCTTTCAGATGAAATGTTCTGAATATATCTGTTAAGTCCACTGGTCCAGTGTGTCATTCAAAGCCATTGTTTCCTTGTTGATTTTCTGCTTAGAAGATTTGGCCATTATTGTAAATGGAGTGTAAAAGTCCCCTACTATTATTGTATTATTATCAATGAGTTTATGTGTGTGATTGACTTATTATTTGGGTGTTATCATGTTGGGGGCATAAATATTTACAATTGTTAGATCTTCTTGGTGGATAGACATCTTAATTATGATATAATGCCCTTCATCATCTCTTGTTATAGTCTTTGTTTTAAAATCCACTTTGTCTGATATAAGTGTGGCTACTCCAGCTTTCTTTTGACATACATAACATGATAGATGGATCTCCATCCCCTTACTTTCAATCTGTAGTGTCTTTAGATATAAAAAGAGTTTCTTTTAGGCAGTATATAGGTAGGTTATGTTTTTTTTTTTTATCTATTCTGACACCCTGTGTCCTTTGATTGGAGCATTTAGTCAATTTACAGTTAGAGTGATTATTGAAAGATATAAATTTAGTGCCATTGTGTTGCCTGTAGAGTTGGTGTTTCTGGTGATATTCTTTGGTCCTTTCTAGTCTTTGCTGCTTTGGATCTTTTTTTGTTTTGTTGTTTTTTCTCCACTCAAAGAGGCCCTCTTAAAGTTTCTTGCAGGGCTGGTTTATATCATGACTGAGTAATAAAATTTTTAAATGCTTTTTCTGCATCTTCTAATGTGATCATATGTTCTTCCATTTTTAATGCATTAATATGATATATTACAATGATCTGAGAATATACTTTGCATAATCTCTATCCCTTTAAATTAATAAAGTATGTTTTATGGCTCAAATGTAATATATTGGTGAATATTGCATCTGTGCTTGAGAAGAACATGAATTCTGCTATTGTTAGATGAAGTATTACATGATTATCAGTTAGATCAATTTGATTGCTGTTCAGTTCATCCATTTCCTTACTAATTTTTTGCCTCTTAAACTATCAATTTCTGACAGAGAGGTGTTGAAGTCTCCCAGTATAACATCAGATTTGTCTATTTTTCCTTCAGTTCTATTAGATTTTTGCCTCATGTATTTTGATGCTCTGTTGTTAGGTGCTTACACATTTAGAATTGTTATGTCTTCTTTCGATGCCCTTCTTTTTTAAAATCTTGTTTTCCTTTATCTCTGATAATCTTGTTTTTAACTGTTCTTCCAATTAATGCAGCCATCCCAGTGTTGTTTTGATTGGGTTTTTTATGATATATCTTTCTCCATACTTTTACCTTAAAAAAATATTTTATTTTAACAGTGAGAGAGAGAGAGGGGAAGGGTCAGAGGAGAGGAAGAGAGAATCCCAAGCAGGATCCACAATGTCAGCACAGAGCTGGATGCTAGGCTCAATCCCATGAACAATGAGATGATGACCTGAGCTGAAATCAAGCGTTAGATGCTTAACCAACTGAGCCACCCAGGCACCCCTCCATACCTTTACTTTTAATCTAAAAGTTACATTTAAAAATAAAGATATTAATACATATATTTATAAAATTACTTTCTTGTAGACAACACACATTTAAAAAAAAGTCCAATCCAATATTCCTTATCTTTTAATTGAATATTTATGCCATTCAAATTTCACATTATTGATATAGTTAGATTTAAATCTAACATCTTAGTAACTTTTGTTTATATTTGCTATTTATTTTTTTATCTCCTTTTATTTTGACTTCCTATGTTTTAATTGAGCACTTTTTGCAGCTCTATTTTATCTCTTCTTTTAGCATAACGATTATAATTATTTTTTATTTAATGATTGACTTATAGTTTACAATAACACCTAAAAATAATTTAAGTGTACTCTCAAACGCCACGATTTCCCTTTGTGAATAGTGAAAGACTTTGTAACCAAGTATTCCCAACCTTTCTCCCATCCCTTGTGATATTGCTAGCATTCAATTAATTTATCCATATCCTATATTCACTCACTACATTGTCAGTGTTATTACTTTAAACAGTTATCTTTTGGATCATTCAAGAATAAGAAAGAGTACATACTTTAATTTAGCGTCACTTATGCTTCCTCTCACCGTCCTCTTTTCTCTGGGTAGATTTATCTTCAGACCTTTATCAACTACCTTTTGCCTAATGGGCTTGTTTTAATATGCCTTACTGTGCAAACTGGCAATGGATTTCCACAGTTCTCATTTGCTTGAGACAGTCATTTGTCCATATTTTTTGAAGGGAAATTCTAGGTTTGTAGTTTCTTTCTTTTTTTCCTTTCAATACTTTAGACACGTCACTCAACTCATCCTTACTTATGTGGTTTCTTATCTTTGTTCCAATATGGATATGATGTGATGTTTTCTCACCCTCTGGCTTTCTTTAAGATTTTCCCTTTGTCTGATTCTTTGAAGTCTGGATGTGATATCCCTAGGTGTGTTTATTTGGTTTTTATCATGTCATGTTCTCTAAACTTCCTCAGTCTGTCCTTAGTTTGGGAAAGCTCTCAGTCATTATTATCTCAACTATTTCTGTTCCTTTTTGTCTTTAGTTCTTTCTGTTCATCCAATTTCACTTCCTTTACACCTTTTGATATTGTCTCATGGTTCTTGGATGTTCTGTTTTGGCTGTTTTATTCTCCCCTACCCCCCACCCTGTGGTTTCTGGAGGAAAAGATTGAGAAATTATGTAGACTCCACCTATGTTTTTGGCCCTAGATGTTCCAAACTCTTACACTAGACTAGTCTACACTCTGCCTTTGGAACTTCATCACATTTACTAGTGAAGTAAGCAGTCTTACCACTTATGGTGTCCAGCAGTTTCTGTTCCAGGTAAGCAGATCACAGGGGTAGACCAGTCTGTCTATCTGGATTTGGGGGTTTCAATTTGCCCTGCAACCTCAATTCTTTGATGGATCCAAGAAACTTACTGATTTTCAATTTGTCCAACTTTTTTTTTTTTAATAGTGAGGACAGAGTGATAGTTTCCAAGTTTCCTACATATCAGAACTGAATGTGCTTTATCGATTTTCTATTCTAATCTTTGTGGCTTTTTGGCAATATAGTTTGTTTTTCACTCTTTCTGAGGTCCCTCTTTGGGTATGTAAATGTTTATATTTGTTTGTTTGGTATAATGGGGTAGAGGCATGGAGGGAAAAGGGGTGTGTAGGCATGTATATCTTTCTCACTTAAAGGTTTTTTGTTGTTGTTTTGTTTTGTTTTGACACATGGGTATAGAAAACCAAAGACATAACGGTTAAATATTTTTGAGTACTCACTATACGTTAATCATTCTGCTCAGTGCTTTCATATGCTATCTCATTTAATTCTTACACTAACTCAAGGGATTGGCAGTATTATATAAGGAAATGAAGCCCTGAAAATGTCAATATGTTTTTCAATGACACATAGTTAATTCAAACGAGATATATCAAACTTCATAGCTGTGCTTTAAAACCACTTCACCAACTACTGACACTCTCGTAGATCTCTGAAAATCCTGCTTTTTAGAGGAGTAACATAAGAAATGTATTCCTAATTTGTAGTTTTCAGTTACTTTTGTTCATAACACTGATCTTAGATCCTTCTTCTCTTTCTAAGGATAGGTATTTGGCAATAATTCATGAAATAGTTTTCAGAGGAGCTTATCTATAGTTGTAATAAACAAAATGAAAGGGGAAGATGAATATCATATCCAGAACATGTGCCAAACCATAAATATGGAGGGCATTAGAATCCAACTGGATTATTCTGAGTAAATGCAAATATATCAAGTGATATAATTGTTGATGATAGGGGAGACAAGAATTCTTAAAACGTCAATATATTTAAAACAAAGAATAGTAAAGTAAGCAAAAAAAGAAAACAGGTCATGTGAAACAAAGAGATATGGAGAGTGAATAGTCATGATTTTTTAAAACACGTATATATTTCATATTTTCATAGCTTATTAAAGTCATTTAAAATACCCATAGGTAAATGCACTTCAGAAATGATTTTCTGTCTCTTTTAAGAGTCACACTTGGCATTTCAGTTAACATTATAATGATCTAGTAACTTCAAAGTTAAAAGCACATATCAGTACACATGAAGTATTAAACAAGGCAGGTGAAATTTCAAAGAGAATTGTAATACCTATTTCTGATATTGTTACTGGTTAGCTTAATCTATTTCTAAGATAAGGAACAGTAAACATAATAGAAACATTTTAGTAGATTTAATTTTCTTGGTTTGTTTGTTTTCTCCCTAACAGATAATTGGTATATAGTGAGCAACTCTAACTTCAGTTTTGCAAGGGTAAGTGCAGATTATATTAGATGACAACATTTATGGATAATACTGAAAATTTTACAAAACTATTCACAATGTTTCATTAACTTAGGTTGGTAGATATTTATTCCGGAGTCTGGGCAATAGCCATTGTCAAACAATTGTGGAAACCCCACTTATGCCTAGTATAAAATGGTTATGAAATTTTTTTGAGGTTTCAAATATGTTTTTTAAACCATATTTTGAATGAATATTTAATCTTTGATTGAGATGGTTAAATGGTTTTCCTGCTAAGTGAGGACATCTTCACTATGTATATAAAGTAAAAATAGTGTAGACATAAGTTACTAATATACCCATCCCTTCCAGTTAGGGATTTTAACATTAAAGTGGCAGCCAAATTAAGAATAAAACAATTAATAATGATCTTTTATTAAGTTCATTTTTAGTTACTGCATTTAACATTTCATTTAGCTACTGTGTAATTATCTTTTCATTCTGAGATGTTCTTCTGTGCTTTCTTTTATCTAAAAAATTATGTGAATTTCTGACATCTATTACATATAGAAATTTATTTTTCAACTTTTCTAAGGTTAACAAGGGGAAGGTCTTCATGAGATCAAAACTCAAATCTGTTCTTGTAAAAAAAAAAATACAGCGTTGTGTTTATGACACATCTGTTGACCCTCACAGCAGGAAGCCAGAATTGATAATAATGTTATTTGTGTTTGGTATTAGAAGGAACTGAGCTATAGAGATAGCCAACTGTTTAAGGTTTACATAGGTAACCTGTACACATAAAATGCTACTGTCTTTGATTGTCCATGATTTATAGAACAATAACTCAGTTTAGTACCTCTTCATGTGGCTAATTATATTATTATTTCTAAAACAGAATCAAAGGGTGTATCTTAGGATTATGTGAGTTCACCATAAATTTTTTTTTCTTTTCAATTATAACCTAACAAAAATTCATTATTATTGTAGTCTCCAATATCTGAATGGCTACCTTACAACTGAGAACTAAAATAACCTCTTGAGGTCCATCTTATTTTATTTTTATAATGTTTTGTTTATTTTTGAGAGAGAGAGAGCAAGCAAGGGAGGGGTAGAGAGAGAGGGAGACACAGAATTCAAAGCAGTCTTCAGGCTCTGAGCTGTCAGCACAGAGTCTGATGCGGGGCTTGAACTCATGAAACACAAGATCATGACCTCAGCCAAAGTCAGATGCTTAACCGACTAGGCCACCCAGATGCCCCTCTTGAGGCCCATCTTATTTGTGCCTAGTATCTCATTGGTTTAAGCCTATTATTACTTGGTTATTGTAGGCTAATGAGAAAAGAACACAGGCTGATTTTATGTGTAAACGAAGCACTATATAAAGGTTTTTGCAGCAGTCCTAGATTTGATGGTAGAGATGAAGCTTACAAAGGTAAAAAGAAATGCCAGGGGTTGGAAAGTGTTTCCCATAAAGGCATTAATATTTTTGTTGAAAAGAGCATTTGCTATCAGTAAAATATTATTTGTAATGTTATTTATTATTTAATATTAATTTGAGATTTCATTGTTTGATTTGATTATATTTAACTTGTCCAAATTTTGTTTTAATCATAAAAGAGCTATTATCATAAGAAACCTATACCAAGTCTTAGGTATTTAAAAAAATTATAATAAAATAATTTAAGTCACTGAAGATTCATGATTTTTTTCTTTTGTATGATGCTGCCTATAACCATGCAAATATAATTCTACGAGAGCAGTGATTAAAGACACAGAGATTTCTAGCACAAATATTTTCTAGCACATCAAAGAATTTGCTTTTGTTTTTATAGAAAAAAAAACCCCAAAAATGCCATTAGGTCAATAACATAGTAATTAAAATCTTATTTTTAATTTGCCTTCAAACTGGAAGGAGATTAGGACATCAAAGCTGTCAGATGTGAGATAAATTGTTCCTTAGATCTAGAGTGTTAGCATTAAGTTCAATTTGGCCACATACATTAACTTTACTTTGAAGTATTCAGTGCATGGATAAAAATTGTGGTTCACATGAAGACTTTGTTGTGAAACAGATATGGGTTAGGTAAAATCTATATTATCAAAAAAAAGTTTTTGGACAATTCATGTAGTCACTTTTACCTTGGGTATACAGATATTTGGAGAAGTAGGTTGTAATTTATTCCCAGGTTCTAAGACTATTAACCCCCCAGTTTTCATTCTTTAGTTGTGTGACTACGTGTCAACATTGTTTAAAGTGTTAGACCATTATGCTGGTTAGAAATACTACAAAGTGACATGTCCAGTTTTAATTAGGCTTTCACTTTGCCCAGCAATCCCGTATCTACCACAAATGGCCTCTTATCTCGTTATGCATAAATTGATTTTCAAACTTTATTTCAGCCTCCTTTGCCAGTGCCTCTCAACCTTGGCTCCACCTCACAATCACCTGGGAAGGAAACTTTTATAAATCTCAATGCTCAAGACACAACATAGATGAATGAAATTTGTAAGTCTGAGAATGGGAACCCATTATCAGTAGTTTTAAAACTCTAAAGGTGATTCCAATGTGTAGTCAAAGTAAAGAACTACTGCCCAAAGCCTTAATGTTTCCCTCCAGTGGAAAATCACTTTGCTCCTTTTAAGAGTGAGGAGCAGCTAAACCTCATAAACTTTCACAGTCTTTTGCCAACACCCACTCCCCCTCCCACCCCCCGCAAAATTGTTCTATCTTCACAATTCCCCCTTCTTTGCTTCATTCAGAGCAAGGTCTGTTTACCCTCCAAACAGCAAAACCTACTTCTGCATCCTGGCACTTGATTCCAGTGCTTTAGGCCTCTTTTGAATCTCAGTGCAATTAGCTCCTCACTCATTTGCAATTTTCATTAGTCATTTACTCATTATCTGTTTCTGTTAAATTCTTTCCTATCTAAAATGTAAATAATGATAATTTTTAAAAAGTCAGTAAAAGGGTGTATTGGAAATTTATTAGCCCAATGGAAAAAAAATGTTGACAAGAACACTTCTTTGTCTTGGTGCTGGTATAGGATCATGGATAAGATATTTCTCTTAAATAACATCATGCTGTCCTTTTTTCATGTATTAAATTTATACTGCATACTTATATAGAGAAGCACGAGATAAGCAAACAAACATAATAAACAAACTAATACTAAATAACAGGGTCCTAGGTTAGTAGATTACTGAAGCACTTGCGTTTATATGTACATATATGCATACATATATATAGATCCACACACATACACATACATACACATGTACAAATGCATAATATATACATAGACACATATGTACTATATATGTAATAGTAATAGAGAACTTTAAGAGAGAGTTCAGAATCAAAATATTGTCAAAGAAAAAGTCAAGACTCCGAGAATCAGTATACTCTCAAATTGTTTTTAAGAAAGAATGTGGACATACCTGGGTGGTTCAGTCAGTTGAGTGCCTGACTCTTGATTTCACCTCAGGTCATCCCAGAGTCATAGGATTGAACCCCATGTCAGGCTCCATGCTGAATATGGAGCCTGCTTAAGATCTCTCTCTCTCTCTCTCTCTCTCTCTCTCTCTCTGTCTGTCTCTCTTCTTTCCTCTGCCCCTCCCCCCTAAAAAGAATGTGCCATATTATATTTCAGCAGTAGAAACTACGCACCTATATCACATGGCTGTATCAACTAAGTTATGCCAGCTGACTAGGTATAGAGTAGCCTTTCCCTACTGTTTAATTTGCTTTTTCTGTTTACCATTGAATGTGACCATTTCTTCTAAAAGCCTAAGACTTTTGACCTTCCTTTTCTGAATTCTATTTGTTGATATCAGTCCTTCCATTGGATTTCTGGCTTCTCCCTGTTATTTTTCAAAGGAGAACCTAAAAAGTCCCCTTCATCTAGACCAGTCATCTTCTAAATATTTGCTCAATTCCCACAAAATTGTTGGATTTAAATGTATGTTGTTGCAAGAGATTAATTTAATATCTATATGTTATCATATTTGTACTAATTTTAATATGTCATAATAATGTCTAATTAATGTTACACAAGCTTTTATTATGCAAAAAGAAGTATATATGCACTGTAAAATGATAGAAAATAATGAAAAGCAAAAATAAGAATTAAATCATATCCTTACCTTCTTGATCAAAACAATGTTAAGAGATCACCTATTTTTATGAATTATATATATATATGTGTGTATATATATACACACATATATATATATATGCACTTTAACCAAAACACTATCACATATTATATGCCAGTATATAGACTGCTCTTTTCAGTTAAAAAAAAAAAAAAAAAACTTATCTTTTCTAATAAACAGATATTTATTTCATTTAAGGCCCAAGTTCATAAGTGAATTTTCCCCAAAATTTCCTTTGTAAAACTTGTTAGATTTGCCTATAAAAACAGACTGTAGGGGTGCCTGGGTGGCTTAGTTGGTTGGGCGTCTGACTTTGGCTCAGGTCATGATCCCACAGTCAGTGAGTTTGAGCCCCGCGTTGGGCTCTGTGCTGACAGCTCAGAGCCTGGAGCCTGATTCAGATTCTGTGTCTCCCTCTCTCTCTCTGTCCCTCCCCTGCTCATGCTCTGTCTCTCACTGTCTCAAAAATAAATAAAAACATTTAAAAAATTAAAAGAAATGCACTGTATGTGGTTATAGTGTCCTTCTAGGTCATTTTGTTTTTAACATCAGATTAATTTTATTTTTCATGCCCTTGATTCATTGAACAGACTCATCCATACCAGTTGTCCTCCAAAGTGTCTCATCTTTTGGATTTCCATGGTTGCTTTTTCTGTGGTATCATTTAAATTATCTGTCACTTGTATTTAGATTTAAAAGTGTGATAAATTCAAGTTAAACATATTTGGGTAGAATACAATCTTAAATGTTATTATACATCACTTTAGGAGACTCAGAACATCTAGATGACTCTCCATTAATAAGGTTCATATTGACCACTGGCTTAAGGTGATGATGGGAGATCCCTTCTTTGTGATTTGTTTTTCCTCCCTTGAGACTAGAGGGTAATCTTCATAGTTCACTTTGTATTTACTTTACAAAGTATATATAATACTATGTATACTATATATAACATAACAATGCATGCTTTGACAAGATACATAAAATCGATTTCACTGATAATCCTGGCATGTCAACCATTTCATTAAGGGCTATACAACAAGGATGATTTTCTAATTCTGGCATTAGTTCTACCAAAATATTCCCTTGAAGTCTTCTGTCAAGTAGAGCTTTCCCCAGTCAAGAGCTTTCCTGGTCCTTATTCAGCTACTTTGAAAAAAAGTGCCTAATGAAAGGGGGAAAAAACCCTCATGCATCTTTTCTTTTAGTTACAATATTTGAAAGAAAGGAGATGATTTATCAATGGCATTGAATAGTGAAAATTTTTCCTAGATTTCTCTTTTTTGAGTATCATTCTGTACTCATGGCTGTTATTGATTCATTGTATTTGAAATAAGTAGCATCATTATTTTAATTTTTTTTGAGTTTATTTATTTTGGGAGAGAGAGAGAGAGAGAGGGAGAGGGAGAGGGAGAGGGAGAGGGAGAGAGAGAGAGAGAGAGAGAGAGAGAGAGAGAGAGAGAGAAAGGGGGAGGGGCAGAGAGAAAGGGAGAGAAAGAAAATCCCAAGTAGGCTTGGCACTATCAGCATGGAGCCTGATGCGGGGCTCGAACCTATGAACCTTGAGATCATTACCTGAGCCAAAACCAAGAGTCAGACACTTAACCTACTGAGCCACCCAGATGCCCCAAACGTCATTATTTTAGATGCACATACTGCCATCATGCTCATCAGTGCAGGCTCCTATAGGCCAGCTCCTAATTCTTCTGTGATTCTAACAAATTTTTTGGAAACTTCTTTGCTTTCTGGTTCAAAAAAGATATCTGGGATTTACCTTGTACCTTTTCTTACTCAGACCTACAATCAGTACTTTCCCCAAAGAGTCTTGGCTCTGCCATGAAGAAATTATATTTAAGATGGAAATCTAGGTCCTAGGGGAACTCACTGCTCCTGGATTGGTATTGACATTAGCTCATGTCAGTGGACAGAGCTTAATGATGTGTCTTGAAACATTAAAAAACATTCTTTTTGTCTCAGTTATTTTTAATATTGCTATGCATATATATTTAAAGTTTCATGATTACATTTTACCTTTCAGACTGAATATCTTAATTCCTAAAAAGTATAACTACTGAAATCTATAATATAAATCTATGCTATAAAATCTATAACAAAATTTTTCTAAAATGACAATATCAACATAAAAACTAAAATTTTGGAGTAAAATTACAAATTTTTATTAGTTTCCTTTGCCTTTAGAATATATTCCACTGTTTGTATAGTCAAAACCCTGTGTTTTACAGTCACTTATGATAAATTATTTATGAGTGTTTTTTTAACCAGTAAGATATATAGCTTGTTCATTTATTCAATTTATTTTTAATTTTAGAAGTTTGTAAATTGTTTCATTTTTGAAAATATAATGGATTTCTTATTTGTCAAAAGTGAAAAGTATTATTATACAAAAGTCTCTGCTCCTGTTTGTAGCAATCTTCTGTTTCAAATTTATTCTTCTATTTTTTCAAATGTAAGACTGTTTATATGTGTATAAATAAATATATTCTTTAAAATTTTTTTTATCTTTATTTATTTTTGAGAGAGAGACAGAGACAGAGTGCGAGTGGGGGAGGAACAGAGAGAGGGAGACACAGAATCTGAAGCAGGCTTCAGGCTTTGAACTGTCAGCACAGAGCCCGATGCGGGGCTTGAACTCACAAACCGTGAGATTATGACCTGAGCTGAAGTCGGACGCTTAACCTATTCAGCCACCCAGGTGCCCATAAATAAATATATTCTTTAATTTCCTTCATTTATTACAAAAAGTCAGAATACTATTTATATTCTTTGCACCTTACTTTTAAACACTGGGTACCTCAAAGATACCAATTCATTGAGATTATTCTTATTTCTTTATAGGACTGGTATAACCACACATATACTTGTGTGGTTATACCATTTAACCAATCATTTCTTTTTGGACACAAACTTTTCCCGACATTTTGTTATTAGAAATAATACTATAATTAATAACCCTGTACACATGTCCATGAATTGTTCCTGCAATGAAAACTTGAGCACTGTGCAAACTGACTTTCTTGTACTACATACACATTTTACATTAGCCAGTTCTGTCACTTTTTGTCCTTTCCATCCTATCTTTATAAAGTGTTGGTTTAACAACAATTTAGTTGCTAGACTATAGGATATTTCAGTTGAATGTTTTGAACTAGATAAGGTATTAATATCACCTAGTGAGGGATGCAGTGAATAATGGGATGCATGAGTTGGGGGGAGACGGTAAGTGTGTGGAATTAGTCTTTGTAAGGTAGAGCTGTAACATATTAGGCAGAATTTTGTTATTGTTAATACTATTCTATATATTGTAAATTGCATTGTTGATTAGAATGGGTGCTTATTCCCCCAAGAGGTGATCCCTTATTTGCTCTACAATCTCTTTCACCCAACAATGATCTATCTCCTCTCTATACTAGGGGTCTGTGCAAACGACATTTATCAACACTTTTACCAACAAGATCCCCATTAAGTTCTGTCAGTGCAAGGCACAGGAAAGACAATGGAAAGCAGAGGAAGGAAAACATGTTTTCCCCTATTTTTGTTTTCTTCCTCTAGCAGCGCTTCTGTCGATATGAATGGTGGCAGGCAAATGCAGACTTGGAGACTTGAGTTTTCCTTCAAGAAGCAAAGTTCCTAGCAATGCAGCCTCAGGTGGAGAAGGGACCACTGTGGGCTTCATCTCCAGTAGCAGCCGCTACAGGTGCCACTGCAGCCTCAGAGCAGCTGGGCAGGTGGGCAAGTGCAGGCTCTTGGTTTGGGGGAGGGTTGTGTTTCAAACATCAACAAAGGGTATTTTCAATGTACGTTCCTTGAGTCTAAGGATTGTTAACACCTTCCTGAGGTTATTTGGAAGTATCTCCCCTTTTCACTTTTTCTTCTCTAACATTTCCAACATTAAAAAATAATTCCTGGGTCACCTAGGTAGCTCAGTCAGTTAAGCATCTGACTTTGGCTCAGAACACGATTTCAAGGTTCATGAGTTCGAGCCTTGCCTTGGGCTCTCTGCTGTCAGCACAGAGCCTAGAGCCCACTTCATATCCTGTTCCCTCCCTCTCTGCCCCTCCTCAGCTATGCTCTCTCTCTCTGTCTCTCAAATAAATAAACTTGAAAAAATAAAAAAAAAATAAAAAAAATTCCTTGCATTAAATTCTCTCTTTTTGAAAAACCTAGAGAGGCTTATATTTTCCTGTCCAGACATAGAATGATATATATTAAAATTTAAACTCTAGTTTTCTTTTTTTTCATATTTGCCTAATGCATATTTGTCCATATTTAAAATTTCAGTCTCTGTGTCTTCATTGTGGACCACATATTTCTACAGTTTTATTTTATTTTTTTATTTCATCTGAAAGTCTCTTTAATTTTTAAAGTTATCCTACTTAAATACATTTTAAATTTCTGGTTATTTTAGGAATGATTTCTGCCATCTTGTATACATCTTACACTTAAGGTATTTTATTTTATTTTTTTCTTCTTTACTTCTCCTTTCCTGTTTCCCACTAGTTTGGATTACTTCTGCTGGATTACAAGTTGGACCTTCTTTTTAAAATTTTCTTCTTATCCTTGTCCTAGGCTCTTCCCCACCTACTGTTGCCTCATAGCACCAATATTTGTTTTTAGTGAAATATGGTAGATGAAGTACAAAACAAACTGAACTTTCAAAACCAGGTTTTGATATCAAAGATTTGTTGTAGGGATTTTAATATAGCTGAATTTCAGCAATTATAAGCTCTGTGCCTGGTGTGGAAGTTTGGGACCTTTGTGCAACAATATATGTTATAAATAAAATACATACATCGTAATTCAATGGAGTTTTATTAAGCATGTCACTTATTTAGTCACCCAGGCCCTGTTTGCTAAACTGTCAGCATGCAATAAAATGGCTATCTGGGACAGAAATTTGGAAATTAATGATATTGTGTTATATCATACATGTCTGGGAAATGGCAGACATTAGATAAATGATAGCAATGATAATTTGTACCAATAATGTATCACAGGTTATAGTTCTGTTTTTGTTTTTATTTGGTTTTCTTTTTGTTAGCTACAGACTTTTTCCACACAATTTAAGTGTGTTCAGCATCACAGAATAAATCCTCACTGAAGGGGCTAGTGGTAGCATTCTTCCTCACTTTTGAATCACTCAGAATGAACTGGAAGATTAAACATGCAATTTGCAAATTATATGCTCCAATGTGAAATCTGAAAAATAAAGTTAGCAGGCACATATACTACTGTAGATGTCTCTTTTTTTCTCTTCCAGCCAATGATATTTGGTTGTGAGTGGATAATCTGCTTTCATAAATTTTTAAAGAGATCCGTTTATTCGGTAGTAATTTGTTCTTGAAGCAAGCGTGCATTTATCACACTGTGGGCCTCTTTCTCTTATGATGTCTTTCATAGCATACATATTTTTGGAATCCCTGTTCTGAAGTACAAGATAAACAAACTATCATCCAAGACATATAGTGCTTTACATAAACAGCATAAATCTCTTGTGTTCTCCCATAAATATCCCTTTGTGACTGGATCTTGGGATTTCCTAGAGCAAAGTGTGCTTTTGTAATTGATGTTCCTCAGCTAACATCATTAATCAAATGAGTTTATGAGCAAAAAAATCTAAAATGCCCATTGATATTTTTCTCTGACTTGTTAGATGGAAAGCAGGCATTAACATGGGGAACTGCTAGATTGTTTCAAGGTTTCCAAGGGAATTCTACTCTCTTCCTTTCCTGTTCAACTCCTCCACCCACACCAAACCTTAATCTCCCTCCTCAAATAGTTCTTTGTCCCAAGACGGAAAAAATGTCCATTTCAAAAATATATTCTTCAAATTTATAGGGTATTTCCAACGGCGACAATGAAGCAGAAAACAGGAAGTTCTTATTGGAGACAGCCCAATAGCATAGTGGCTTGTACATGGGCACTGAAATTAGACTCCCTGACTACAAATCTTACTTTCACATCTCGCTAGCTGTGTATTCTTAGACAGTTAAATAAACTATTTCTTTCAGCACTTCACATCTATAAAAAATGCAAATAATATTCACTCATTTAACAGGATTATTTTAAAGCTCAAATAATGTCACTTATATAATGTTCTTAGTTTTGAACTTGTCTTTACTAAAATAGTTCAAAATTTTAGTTTTTATCAATGGCCATATATAAACTAAAGTGTGAATTCAGTTCAGCTCTTGTATTTTTGACTGACAGCATTTCAACATGATTAGATGAACCATAAATATGTACTGAAAATGAGAAGAAAATAAAAATCAGGAAGGGAAGGAAAACAAACAGTTCTGCATATGGACAATGCTGCATAATTACTGGTAATTCATTGAATTAATTTGAACCCCCTAATTTTTTTCTATTTTATATGTATCTTTAGATGCACAAATAAAATGTAATCATTGTATAAAAGTAGAAAATCAACATAATCAGTGGAAATTAAAATACTTCAGGGCCCCTTGGTGGCTCAGTTGGTTGAACGTCTCTTGATTTCAGCTCAGTTCATAATCTTGCAGTTCTGTGAGTTCATCTCCACACTGGGCTCTGTGTTGACAGCAAGGAGTCTGCTTGGGATTCTGCCTCCCTCTCTCTCTGTTCCTAATCCTGCTCTCTCTCTCTCTCTCTCTCTCTCTCTCTCTCTCAAAAATAAATAAACCTAAAAAATAATACAACACCTCAAAGTTCACAATCTAAGAATGACAATGATAGAAATTTTGATGAAAATCTGTTAGTCCTATTCATAGAAAAATATATTTCACATATATTAATTATGAAAATTGATGACACTCTATTCTGGATGGAATCTATCATTTGTAATACATAAAAGTATTTCCACATCATTGAAGCTTAATAATTGTATATCATAATGTTTAATGACTTCAGATGATCTCACAACATTGACAATTTTATGTAGATTATTGCCCAAGCCCCTCTTGTTTGGAAGTTTAGGTTATTCCCAATTTTGCGTTATGTATCATACGGAGCTTGCTGCCAGGCTACATCCTGGGGTTCTTATCAGACATGGTATCAACAAGAAGGAGAGGTGAGGCAACACTGATCATGGAAACTTGGTTTATGTACATGGTAGAGATGATGCTAGAGGGAGAAAAGACCAGCCTGCAGGCTCTGTGTGCTCCATGTGTAGTTGAGCCTCATTATACATAGTTTCCATATCTGCAAACTTCATTACCTCAAATTTATTGTGTAACTCCAAAACCTATGATCATTGTATTTCATGGGCTTCCTACATATGCAGAAAGGCAAAAAAAAAAAAAAATTAAGCCACCTGACTCACATTCCCAACTGAGGTCAAACAAGGCAACCCTCTGCCTTCTGTCTCAGCTCTTTTACTATAAACAAGCATCCTTTCACAGTCTTTTTAGTGCCATGCTTTTCACATTTCTGTGCTTTTTTGGGTGTTTTTTCTGTTTTAAATAGTCCCAAAGTATAATGCTGAGGTTCTGCCTAGTGTTCCTAAGTGCAAGAAGGCTGTCATGCGCCTTGCGTTAGACAGGCTTCTTTCAGATATGAGTTATAGTTCTCTTGGCCATGACTTCAATGTCAAGGAACCAATAATACATATTAAATAAGGTATCTTCAAAAAGAAACACACATAAAAAGTTTGTTTTAATCAGTCGATAAAAATGTGATCAGAGGCTTGCAGGAATCTAAGCCTGTTTATGAGCAATGATTTAGTGTACATGACCACTTTATAGAAGTAACAATAGTGAATAATTAGATCTGGTTATACTTCCATAAAAGCTATCCCCCATATGGTTTATCCCTTTACCCTCTATTGAAATACTTCTGATATGCTTCTTAATGGATGCTTGAAAACAAAGTTTGTAAGATTTTGCTTTGAATGGCTCATGATCACTATTCAATTAATTTATTTTTATTATAATGTCATGATAGAAGGATAGAGTTCTACAAACAAAGCAACAGGGATCATTGCCTACCCAGATTAATCTTGGCTCCCATCCTATTTTACCCTATTACATAAACTCACCTGTCCTTTTATCTGCATATTCACATATCTCATTTTTATTTATGTATTTTCTATCCCAGATAAGTTATCCTAAATCCACAAGTTTAGTATTCTCCTTTTACCAACATTACATATAGTATATTTGAAATCATAAAACATATTTGGTGATACACTGACATAATGAATCCTAGTTCCCCAATGTAGGAGTAGAAACCCAAATTCTAGGCAGGTCCTGCAAACCAGGATATGGGACTATGGTCCAGGGTTTGCCAATAGGTTTAATCAATAAGACTTCAGTTCACAAGTAAGCAATTAAAAAAAACTCTACTCTGTGAAACTTTCATTTTTGCTGCCATGTCTGATGGCAGAAGTGTTGGATGTTTGGTGATGCCAATGGCAGCATTTTACTAGTGACTGTAATATAAGGTTCCTGGTAAAAAAAAGCTGTATCAGCAGGTGGAGGCAGTAGTGATTTATTTATGGTTCACTAAAGCAGCAGATTTATTATTGAACCAAATCTATGGTCTAGTTTTGGACTACAGTCTTGGGTGATTTGCTTTAAAATTGGTTTAAGAGCCCTCTTATCAAATCTGTGAATTGGCATATATTATTTTATTAGGCTACATATATGAAAAATCAGTTGAAGTCCCTTTATCCTTTCTATTTGTCAGCTAAGGGGCATTCTCATCTCCTAGAGGTTGCCCACATTCCCTGGCTCATGCCTCCCTTCTGTCATCTCAAACCCAGTAGTACAGTGCTAAATCCCTCTTACTCTTTAAACCTCACAGCTCTTCTCCCATTATCACAAAGTTGCAAGTTGCAAGGTTGGTATACAAATGTCAATTGCTTTCTTATATACCAGCAATGAAAAATTTGGAATTTAAAACCATAATTGTATTTACATTAAATACTTAGAAATAAGCATAACAAAATTTGTATAAGAGATTTACAAAATTCTTACATATATATATATATATATATATATATATATATATATATATATAAAGAAGATCTAAATTAATGGAGAGCCATTCCATGTTCATGGATAGGAAAACACAATATTATCAAGATGTAAGTTTTTCCCAACTTGAATCTATAAATTCAGCAATCCCAATTAAAATCTCAGCAAGTTATTTTGAGGATATTGAAAAACTAATTCTAAAGTTTATATGTGAAGGCCAAAGATGCAGAATAATCAACACAATATTGAAGTTAGAGGACTGACTTTTTCTAACTTCAAGTTTGCCATTAAGCTACAGTAATCAAAACAGAGTGCTATTGGCAAAAGAATAGACAAAGAGATCGGTGGAACAGAATAGAGAGCACAGAAGTAGACCTAATAGAGTCAACTGATCTTTACTAATGGAGCAAAATCTATTCATGGAGAAAGAATAGTCTTTTCAACAAATGGTGCTGGAAGAACGAACATCCACATGCTGCATCATCATCATCATCATCATAGATAGATACAGACCTTTTCAAAAGAAAAAAAAAAAAACCTCAAAATGGATCACAGAATTCAATGCAAAATGCAGGACAATAAAATGCCTAGAAAATTAAAGAAAATCTAGGTGACCATGAGTGTGGTGATGACTTCTTTGATACAACACCAAAAGCATGATCCAGGCAAGAAGAACATCATGAAGTTTGACTTTTAAAATTAAATACACACACACACACACACACACACACACACACACACACACACTCTGCAGAAGACACTGTTAAGCAAGTAAAAAGACAAGACACAGACTGGGAGGAAATATTCACAAAACACATATCTGATAAAGGACTATTATCCAAACTATAACAAAGAACTCTTAAAACTCTATAATAAGAAAACAAACAATCCAATTGAAACATGGGCCAAAGCTCTTAAGACACCTCACCACGGAAGATATGCACATGGAAAATAAGCATACTAGAAGATGCTCATCTTCATATGTAAGCAGAGAAATGCAAATTAAAAATAAAAGAAGAGGATACAAATGCATACCTATTTTAATGGCTAAAATGCAAAACACTGACAACACCAAATGCTAGAAAGTTTGCGAAGCAACAGAAACTCTCATTCATTGCTGGTGGAAACAGTATAGTCACTTTAGATGACAATTGGCAGTTTCTTATAAAACTAAAAATAAACATTTTCCCCCATACAATCCAGCAGTTATGCTACTTGGTATTTACCCAAATGAGTGGAAACTTATGTCTACACAAAAACCTGCGCACAGGTATCTATAGGTATTTTACTCATGATTTCCAAAACTGGAAAGCAGCCAAGGAATCCCTCAAAAGACGAATGAATGAATGAATGAATTGTGGGGCATCCGTACAATGGAATATTACTGATTCAAAGAATTGAGTTATCAAGCCATGAAAAGACTTTGAAGAAAAGTGCATATTACTAAGTGAAAGAAGCAAATCTGAAAAGGCTGCATACTGTATGATTTTTGCATTTTGGACAAAGCAAAAACCTATGGAGACTATGGAGAAAATAAAAAGATCAGTCGTTGCCAGAGGTTAAAGAAGAAAGGCAGATGAGTAGGTGGAGCATAGATTCAGTGAAAATACTTTGTGTGATATTATAAGGAAGGATATACGTCACTATATATTTCTTATACCTACAGAATGTATAGGTATAAGGTATAATGTAAAATATAGGCTTCCGTTAATTGAAAAAAAAAAAAACCTTAAGGTAAATTACATAAACACTCGGGGTTAGATTTGAACAAAAATGGAACTCTATAAACTTTAAGAGAGAATTCATTTGAGGAGAGATGTGGTGATTTTGAAAATACCACAAATTTGAAGAACCAAAGCAAATAGCAATGAGGAGACCTAGAGGGTGGATCTGAAACTCAGTCACCCGTGTAATGGAAGTTCCAACAGAAGACGGTCAAAAGGGAGAGAAACATTGAAGAGAGTTGCTGAGACTCTAAATTATTGCATCTTTAGATCACAATTGCGCTCACATAGAAAGAGGACGAGGATACACTGAAGCTGCAAAACAGCAATATATATATATAATATATATATAATATATTATATATATATTATATATATAATATATTATATATAATATATATAATATATTATATATATAATATATAATATATATAATATATATATTATATTATATATATAATATATATTATATATATATTATATATATTATATATATATTATATATATATTTTTTATATATATATAAAGCTGTCAGAGAAAAACTGGATTATCTATAAAGAAATCATTCTTAGGCCAAAAAAGAAAAAAATATAATTCTTTTTTAACAAATACATTGTAGAGGGCAATAAATTAAAACATTAATTGCTCTGAGAGAAATAAATCTCTGATTTAAAAAAATTTTTCATGTTTATTTATTTTTGAGAGAGACAGAGTGTGAGCAGGGAAGGGACAGAGAGAGAGAGAGACACAGAATCTGAAGCAGGATCCAGGCTATGAGCTGTCAGCACAGAGCCCGATGTGCAGGGCTCAAACTCAGGAGCCGTGAGATCATGACCTGAGCCAATATCAGAGCCTTAGTCGACTGAGCCACCCAGGCGCCCCTCAAGTTTGATTTTTATATCAAATAACATGATATGGGCATATTGGCCAAATAAATATATTTTCATTCATATAAAACTAAAGCAATTTATCATTTTTCTTTAGCAAAGCAAATACTAAAAGTTACATTTTAACAACAACAACAAATAATAATATGAAGACAACTTGCAGAAGCTTGAGGTATTTTCATGTCAGATTCAGTCTAAAAACTCAAGGAAAAATTAAGATTAGTGGGATCTAAGATTTATGAAAAATTATTAAGTGATGTGGAAATGGAGAGGAGTGGAAATGTAAGTGATGTTGAATATGTAGGGCAATAAACATTATACACCAGTACACAGAAATCTGTTATTTTACATATCAGAGACATTATTCTATATAGGTTTTTTACCTCCAGCATTTTTCAAAAGCTTCTTGTTTGGGTTCTTAATTTTGCCAGTTGCAAATGACCCCCTCCTTACTTATAGGTAAAATAAAAACCGTCCTATATTTCCCAAACTATCTACACTAAAATTCTATTTATTAAGGTTTAACAAACCCAAAGCCATTAATAGCCAGTAGTTCCTGACATACCTTCTCATCCCCAAAATCATTCACATGTTGGGTCATACCATTCTCCATTCTCATCTTCCTAGGTAGTATCATTGTAAATTGAAGCTACTTTTCAAAGTGTGGAAGTACTTTACTTAAACTGTTATTTTAAAAAAATATATAGGTGTAAATGAAGTGCTTCCTCTTTCTTTCTTGCAAACGAATTCATAGTGACATTTTCTTCTGGTTAGATTATACTGATTTTGTTCTACCCTCTTTTACCCCATATTCTTACTTCAACCTGGCTAAAATTACACTCTGCCCCTGGAGTGTTCAGGCTTTAAATATTAGTGGGTAGCTATCATTTATAGCTCTCATTTAGCTGAGCCACACCCATTGTGCGTTTTTAATCTTTGTCCATAAATCAATCCCTCCGGCCTTAGTCAGAAAATTGGGTAAAATGGTGTGTCACCTGCTTTCTAATCTAATGGTTTTCCTTACTGAGTTCAGAATAGCAACTCTCAGTACAAAATTGCGGGCCTTACTTCAAAAACTTACCATTGGCTGTAAAGGGACAAGATAGTGTAACAGCACTGCAGAAAGACCCATCGTAAGTGACATTTCTGCAAATCACTGCCTGACCTAATAAGCAAATCAGTTCTTGGTGGGTAAAGAGGACTCAGAGGAAAGGATTGCAGTGAACAATTGTTGTATAGTTTTTACTGGCTGTTAAAATAATCCATTCTAACACTGATGTATGGCTTATCTTTTTGTTAAAGTTTATTTAACTTCTTTAAAGGAAATGCTCTATTTTATTACAGCGAAATTGAAGGCTTTAGGCAATCAGTATATTCAAAATTCTATTAATAATCATGTCATGTAGAACTTCTTTCAAAATCAGAGAGTTGCCATACTTTCATTTAACATACCCCACAAAAAAACAGTCACATACATTTTCAGGAATTCAGTACTTGTTGGATTTAGAATAAAATATTTCTCCATTAGGCAGAGAAGAATGTGGGGAGATCATTTTGCTCTAACAGTTAACCTGTGTTCTCTATTTCTTCCTGACTTCAATGAACCTCTTAATATTGCCTACCCCATATCCCAGAAAACTCCTTTCCCAAAACAGGAGCCTCCCGTAAAAGAAGTATCTTTCCATCTGACCTCCACCTCACCATATTACTTGCTTATTTAATCTACTATTTACAGGTAGAGTCATCTTTTCTCTCCATTTGAATTATGATGTTTTGTTTAAATAATATTTCCTCCCCCTGCCTACTTGTTTTAATCTGGCTAAATTTACACTCTGCCCCTGGGCTGCTCAGCCTTTAAATATTAGTGGGTAGCTACCATGTATAGTTCTCTAAGCCACACCTATTATAGTTAGTTACAATCTTTGTCCACCAATACCTCTGTAATTAAAGAACTGAATAAAATAGTGTATCACCTGCTGTTTTCTCTTACTGAATTCAGAACAGAAACTCTCAGTACAAAGTTGCAGACCTCACCACACAAACTTACCCCTGGCTGTAATGGACATGAGGGTATAACAGTATTGCAGAAAGACCCTTAGTAAGAAGACCCTCTCCTTTGGAGCTACTGTTCCCAGGGACCAGTACTGAGTGGAAACAAATAAGCCAGAGCAGATACGGAAAACAAAGGATAATTGACAGTAAGGGACCAGTGGTATTTTCCTCTGCTCTTCCTCTCCTCTTGGCATACCCATTTCTTCCCATTCTGGGAAGGACCTCATTACCTAGACTACAAAGTAAAAGGTCAGATTAAGTTGACCTTGATTGTAGTAATAGCATTTTCCTTGTTTGGAAATGCCAGCCAGACTAAAGTTTATTCATGCCTTTCTGGCTACACAACAATATCCTTAATGCAAAGGACTAGTCTTCAGGAAGCAGAATCTTTTTTTTTCAATTTTTTTAAATGTTTATTTATTTGTGTGTGTGAGAGAGAAAGAGAGAGACAGACAGACAGAGCATGAGCAGGGGAGAGGCAGAGAGAGAAGGACAGAGGGAGACACAGAATCTGAAGCAGGCTCCAGGCTCTGAGCTGTCAGCACAGAGCCTGACATGGGGCTCGAACCCATGAACCATGAGATCATGACCTAAGCCGGAGTTGGATGCTTAACCCACTGAGCCACCCAGGCACCCCAGGAAGCAGTCTTAAAAATCAGAAGACCTGATATTGAGTCCTGGCTTTGTCTTTTGTTTATTAGAACATCCATAGTTATATGTAAATCACTTACTTCCTGGATTTCAGATTTTTCTTATTCTAAATCATGGGTCTGAACTTTTTGATCAGATACTTTACAGGAGTGAAGAAGAGGAGGGTAATGGTGTCATTTCAAGTGGTTGGTGAATCCACATATGCTCCAGGCGCTGAGTGTATACATAATAGAGAAAATATCTTGAAAACGTATGTATACACTTAGTAACACTACTGAAATTATACTAGCTTAAAAAATATTTAAATGTTCTGTAAGTTATCAGGCACTGAAAACACAACCTTTTTGTTTGATGTTTTAAAATAAAAGATTTTCATGTTCAAAAAATTTTGACATCTCCAAAGTAGGTTTTCAATTTAGCTCCTTCCTGTCTAAAATTATAGGATTCATTTACACTCAGTAAACTATTTTACCCAAATTCATATGAGTTGAATGCACCCATGACAACACTAAAACAAATCTATCTTTTTATTCCAGATTTCATTATATTTTCAAAAAATGCATCATTATTTTCATTTCTTTTTCACCTTTGCCAGTGAAGTACACAATAAAAAGTCCTACCTACTTATTAACTTTTAATATGTAATGTTTTCTTTTATGGGACCATCTAGAAATCTCTTTGACTCTGCTTGAAGCATTTTTTTCATAATGGCAAAGAATTGATATCTAAGTGTCAGGTCCCTAAGTTTTGTACTGGTTTTGACATCCAAAACACTTGATTTTTAAGTAAGTTCTAATGCAGGCAACATGTGTTCTATCCCTTGGCAGCACTATTTTTTCAATAGCAGTTACATTAACAATTACTGCAGGGTATCTAAGTGGATGCTGTGCAGTAAATAGAAGAGGGATGGACCACAGCAAGCAAGCCTTGAAAGTGAAATTGGATGAGAACTCTTTGAAAAATCACTTCTAAGAATGAGGCATCATCATTTTTACAAGTCTGGAAGCCAGAGTAGCCTACTGACTTTCCCAGGCGCTAGTGATCCCAGATGAGGTGTCTGGGAGAAGTTTGGTCCAAACTTGGAAACTTTAGAAAAGAAGTCATTATAACATATCTTCCCTTTGGTGACTCATTGATGAAGTTAAAAAGAAAAATCATATACTTTCTATTCTTTTGTCAACAGTAATCCCCCTATTTATATATTTAGCAGTGGTGTGTGTGTGTGTGTGTGCGTGTGCGTGTGTGTGTGTGTGTGTGTGTGTGTGTGTGTGTCCAGCTGCTGTGCATCTATCACGAGGCCAGGCATCATTATGACACCCTACCTTAGCTCCTTATATCATGTCTCCTTATCGTCCAGGAATCTATAACCTACTTGGTAAAATAAGGCTTATTATGGGATGTTACTTGTTAAATGCATTTATGTGCTATGAAACAACTAAAGAACCTACCAAAGCTGCCAAATTTACTCTCAGAAATGATAATACATTACCTTGAATAATGTGGCTCAGAGCATTTTGTAGAGAGCAAAATTTGAAGTCTGGGTAAAATTTTTTAAGACAGAAATATAATGACTAAATTCAAAAGTTATTCTTCCATTTTCCTTATTATTTCTAAGAAAAAAATTTAATTGAGAGGCTTCTTTGGTTAGAAATCACTTTTCATATCAAAATATTGGCAAAACATGATTTCTCAGAAACAACAGCAACAGTGAAAATCCAAACAAGTGTTTTTAATGTATCTATTCCAAGTAAAGCCTCTTAATTAAATTAAATACTTAATTAAGTAATCAGCAATTAATCCTTTAAGAGATGAGGATATTTAACTCGTCAATCTAAGTGCTTTCCAAAATATGAGCATTTGCTTGAGATATTCTAGAGTGTGCTTTGTACGTATGTATGATGATACATATACATGTATACATACACATATACCTATCTATCTTTAGTTCAGTAAGTACAATGAATAGAAAAATAAATACACTGAGAAAAGAATCAGTTAAATTTATGATATTATTAAAATAATGAGACAAAAATATTCTTTTTTTAGACATTTAAAGACAGTTCATCTTTGGGGTACTTATTGAGAAGTACAGAGATAATTATAAGCAAAGTATTAAATAATGATTAATAGTAATGGAAAGGAGGGGTGTTACAGAAGTGGACCAGGGCTTGAAATCAAGCCATAAGGAAATTCCTGAAGTGGAAAAATATTATGATGTGAAATGAAACAAGTGAATCATAAGGGGTGTACAGAAAAGCAAAGGATGTAACAGATGGCCACACACTCAGCTTCCCCACTGGAGCCTGGCTGCTTTCTCACTAATAAGGGCATCCACCAAGAAGAAGCTTCCTTTTTTTCAGAGGATCTGCACTGAAGACTCTGGGATCCAGATAAAGAATCAGAATATACAGGGGTGCCTGGGTGGCTCAGTAGGCTGAGTATCTGACTCTTGATTTTAGCTTAGGTCATGATCCCAGAGTTGTGGGATTGAGCCCTGCATTGGGCTCTGTGCTGAGCATGGAGTCTGCTTGGGATTCTTTTTCTCTCCCTCTTCCACTTTCCTCTCTCTCTCTCTCTCTCTCTCTCTCTCTCTCTCTCTCTCTCTCTCTCAAAAAAAAAAAAAAAAAAAGAATTAGGATCTTCTGAGTTGCAAGACAGAACACATTGCACCTGGTTTACAAGTCACAAACCAGAAATGCTTCGAATGAAGCTCGCACAATAAGAATAATGTAGCAATATTCCATGTTGGGAAATCCCCAAGACCACCTCCAAATCTGATGATTCTCCAAGAGGAGGACTCTTGAGACGCAGAATGGAATCATACTCATTACTATGACTGTTACAGCAAAAAGAATACAGAGTAAAATCATCAAAGTGAAAAGCCACATGAATGAAATCTGGCAGAAACCAGTCACAGGTTGCAGTCCTCTTCCAGTGGCATTACAGAGGATGCACAGAGCTCTCAAAGCTATGACTTATGACAACACAAGGGTATGTCTCAGGAAAGTTTGTTAGAGACTTAGTGCTCAGGGTTTTTATTGGAGGCCAGCCACATACCGTCTTATGCCCAGCATGTACCAAAATTCTAGAGCCCCAGAAGGAAAGCAGGTATTCAGTAGTAGTCGTATTGTTTATACAAATATTTTAGGCACAGTGAACTGCTTTTATCAGTTTTGGGAGTGGTGAAAACGTCCTGAAATCCAAGTTCTCAGAGATGTCAGATGTCAGGTAAGGACCAACCTCATAAGCAGGCCTTTGAAAAGATAACATTCGGTCTTGCCATGTCAACTCTGTTCTGCACACCCGATTACTACAAATTCCAGTTTTAGCTACATAAGCTGAATGTATGTTTCCCGAATATTACCTTGCCATAAAACATGTCTGAATGATATTTGAACACCTACTAAAGTAAAGTTGATTCCTGAGCAACATGAGTTTGAATTACATGGGTCCACTTACACACAGATGCTTTTTGATACAGTACAATACTGTAAATGTGTTTTCTCATGATATTCCTAACATTTTTGTTTCTCTTTTATTGTAATATTACAGCACATGATATATATGACATATAAAATATCTGTTAATTGCCTGTTTATCTTATCAATAAGGCTTCTGGTCAACAATAGGCTATTAGTAGTTCTTAAGTTTTAGGGGACTCAAAAGTTATACATGGATTTTCTACTGTCTGGGAGGTCAGCATCCCTAACCCCATACTGTTGAAGGATCAGTATAAATAATAAAAATTTATTTATAAATCACTATAAATAAATGAGGCTGTTCTAGGAGGCAACATGTGGAGGCTCCTTCTCCTTTGCCACCAGCTGCTCAGAGGCCAAGGGCACAACTATATTGATATTCTCAAATCCATTTGTATCACACTGGGAATAGTCTGTGCCTGAGAGGAAATAGTGAATTTGTGCACAAGGAGATTATATAGGAAAAAATACTTTGCAACTTCATTTTAATATTGAAAAACAATATCAACTTAAAAGTCTACAAACTGGAAAATGAAGTAATATGCTATATTAATGCATTACAGCATATTTCCAAAAATGAAAATAAATGGCCAAAAGGTATATGTATCAAAATGGATAACTTTTACAAGTATAGGTTGAGTGCAAATGATTAAGGTGTGGACTGTTACTCTTTAGATAAAGCCATATACCTGCAAAAATACTAAAGTCTGTATTTGAATACATAGCTATATAACACAAGTTAGAAAGATGTGTAAGAAAAACTACACTGCGAATCAAGGTAATTTTTCTCTTCGGAGTAGTCAACAAGAATGAGACCTGGGAGACAAACATAAGGGATTTCAACTGTGCCTGTAGTGTTTTGTTCTTCAAAAAATTCTGAAGTGATTATGGAAAAAATTGCTTATCTCTGATAATGTTCTGTGGTAGGGACATAACTACCACATTTTGGGACATAACTACCATGATTTTGTTCTCTAGGTCTTTCTGTGTTAAAAATGTCTCCTAATATATATTCAAAATAATTTTAGTACCCATATCTCCATTTATATTGAAAGTACTTTACCCTCTCTATTTAAAATATTAAAATATAACTTAAAAAGCTAGTTGAAATTCTCTGCAATAGTCTTTGACACAAAGTTATTCATGTTCAAAAGCACCATGGACAATATTAGAAGGATCCTAGGTGAGTTGGAAGAATATATTCTACTAGACCTAAAAATAGAAATAGTTTCAATTATACAGGGAGAAAAAACAGTCAGTGGTCTATACAGTAAAAAATTTTATCCAGGTATGTGTGTGTGTGTTTTTTTTCCCTCTGAACAATTACTTAAAAATAAAGATAGCTTCTATTCATCTAATTTTGTCTCCAATGAGGCCCATAAAGAATTGACCAGGGCACATCTGAATCCCTAAATTCCATACACCCAGCCTGCTTAATAAATGCTAATCCTGCAAATGCCAGATGCTGTTACTTAGACAGGGGATTTCATCCAGAATAATTTCAGCTCTCAGTACTGTAGCCCTATTGTCCCCATGCAGCACTTTTATCCTTGATCTGTGCACATATTCACCTTCTCTGTCAATATTATGTCAGATGATAAAGCAGAAATTGAAATAGAAATAATAGCTACGGTTCTTTGAGTTCTTCTAATGTGTAAAACATGGTTTTAAGACTTTAGTAATTATCAGAATATTCGTAAAATCTCTACTTTGATGTTAAGCAAGCACCTCAAAGGAACTCTTGATATACGTATTATTCTTCCTCTCTCCTAGCACTGCCATTCATTCTTAGGCAAAAACTTCACATTCACATTTCTTTCATATCCTACCCTACATGTCCATGAGAAAATTCTGTTAGCTCTACTATTCAAATATATTTCTAATCTCTTTCTTCCCCCATTACGTTTACACACATGCCCCAGTCCAAGCCATAATCATTGGCTGGGCCACTTTTATAACTTCCAATGTTTCTCTGCATCCAATCTGGACTTGCCTATGTTTCACTGTCCACATGTCATCAAAATGGAAATCCCATTGGGTCACTTTCTGCTCAAAAGGACATACCTTCTCACCATACATAGAATAAAAGCTGAAGTTCTTTCAATGGCCCAAAAGGACATTTCATTATCTGTCTCTTGACCCTTTCTGACCATATCACTTACACTTTCCCCTTTTCTCAGGTAATTTTTTTAATGTATATTCATTTTTGAGCGACAGAAATATATATATATATATATATATATATATATATATATTTAATTATATATTTACTTTATATTTATATTAAATATATATAATTCATTTATTGAATGTATATATTCATTTATTGTCAATATCCTTCATTAGAACATAGCTTGTGCAGACCAAGTGCTTGTTGTTAAACATCATATTTTAAAGTCTAGAGCAGTGTCTGTCAACTAGCAGGGGCTCAATCAATATCTGATAAATAAATGAATTAACAACCTTATGAGAAATGTATTTTTATAATCTTAATTTTACAGATCAGGAAACAAGCACATGAAGAGTAAGGAATTTACTCAAGTTCATACAACTAACAAGTGGCAGAGCCACAATTTGGACCCAAGTTCTGAGGATGCACTATGGCTGCCTGTAAGAAGAGACTAAGGTAAAGAATGATTTTTTGCCTGGCATCCTGATCTAGGATCCTGAAAGCTCAAATATGCAGCAATCGCTCTCTTGTAGTATTAAGTTTCAAGTAAAGCTTATACTAACACAACTCTTGATGAAATCTCCTTGTGTGTCATCAGCCTGATCTCTGTAGGATAGCAAAGATTCTTGTCATTGAAACAAGGCAACTAAGTAGGTCAAGAAACCTACTTGATCTCTTTCTCCCTAAACCTATTTCCAGATCATAGTTCTTAAAAAATTACCACTCCAGGGGGAAGAAAAGACCAGATCAAAGAAGAGTAAAGAAAATAAAAAGTGTTTTCCCTCTTCAGGATTTAGAGCACAACTACATGAATTCTCCCCATGCAAGGCCTTCTGAGAGATGTAGGCCTTCATATTGGAAGAGGCCTTCACTTAATCCAATAACCTTGTAATTACCTCAGAGGTTACAGCTCCAGTGTGATGAAGCTGAAGAGAAGCTGCAATGGGACAGCATGACAGTCCTAAGGTATAGACAGAGACAGACTTACCCATGACACCTGGACCTCCGCTGTCCTTTGATTTATCCCATTCTAAGGGAATGAGTGAGAGGATAAAGGAATCTTGAGCTCCTCCTTGTGGTCAACATGTGCCATTAACTAGTTATCCTCAATTTTATGAGAAAAATAAAATTGAGTAAATAAAAGGTTTAAATTACTTTTGACACAGGTAACTGTACTTCAGGGGAAACCCAAATATTCAAAACACAAAATTCAAGTCAAGACAGTCTTAACCTGTTAGCCGTTACCTAAATTTTAGTTCAAGCATCGAGCAGAAAATAATACTCTCCGGAAATCCAGCCTCACCAAGCAAAATCTATAATCAGCACTTGATACGCCAGCGACACTCTCTATTCACATATATCATTTCTAATCCATACTTAGGTAAGTAACTTGGAGGTTATTATCACTATCTTACAGAAGAAGAACTGATAATAAAAGAGTTTAACCCTTTCAAGGTCACAGAACCAGGAAGGATCAAAAAGCAGGATTGAAACCATAGTCTGTATGACTTCAAAGCCCTGTGCTCTCTCTACTATGCCATGTGGCTTCCATTAAGTTATGACAAATGTCCCAATGTTGAGAAAATGTAAAATATATCATTGATGTTTCATATCTCAGCTTAGTTATTGTTGCTGATGCTGTTGCTATTTATGTGAGGATGGCTGAAAGTGGAAAAAAAATGAGTCACTGTATATACATCACTGTTGCTAATGTAGTCACTGTCTCCAGAGCCTGTCACTGTTTGTAGCTCTGCCACTTTCCCTCACCAGCTGTCCAGAGCCTTTGCACAAAATGAACTATTCCATATCTGATTGCTAAACTCCCAACTTAGTTGGCTGATCTTGCCCTTCAGTATCCCACAGTTAATGTCTCAGATTTTGAGCTTGTTTTCCAGTACGTATTGTGGCTTACCTATTTTTGCATACCCAGAGCTACTAAACAGGCCAATATTTAATGCACAGAGGCAGTAATTTGAGCAACGGGACCAGGGCTACCTCAAAGATTTAATGCTCTTGGAAAGATGCCCAATATACTTTTCTGGGAAAATTTGGCTTGTTCTGTAAGAAATCAACTTATATATTAAGATACGGAAATAGGCAGTTTAAATATTTGAAATCAATCCTTTAATCTTTAAAATGCATTTTCCCCCAGATGGAGTTGAACAAATACTCAGAGAATCACATATGCTGGATGTATGACTTGACAACTTGAAGCCGAATGTGTTGATGGCTTTAGTAAACAGGCTTTGTCAGGACCAAGGGTCATTTGGTTTGACTCTCCCAGGGTGAGAGGATGGGTCATGTGTGATCATTAAGGTCCTGGGGCTAGGAGGAGGATTGTTTCCCCCAGATGACCTAGCTCTGTGACTTCTTGAAATCTGAAGAGCAAACGCCAGAAAATTGGTGCATTTGCATCACTGCACAGTGTTTTCAATATGACACTTGCTGGTCCTGTTCCCTTGCTGGCTCTCTCACACTGGAGGTCACGTGTTGTGCATTTCCCCACGCACTTCATGCTGAAGTAAGGCCAGGGAGCAGCTGGGCAAAGAAGCGTCGGAGAGCTTGGCACGCCACGCCATACCTGCGTGCCTCAGAAGTATCTGAGCTCGGAGGGAATTAAAGCCGCAGCGCCGCTGAGATTGGGCAATTTGTAATACTTGCTGTGAGTTACCACACACTAATTTAATCCCACTGTTGGTCGCAAAGGCTGCATTTTGCCTGAGTTATGAAAATAATCGCACTGAGCCTTTTAGAATGCAGACTTTTATGTTAGGATTCCTAAGCATTAAGATTGTGTCTGTCTATCACACAGTTCATCACATGCCTTCTTTCTGGGACTTGCTTTGCACAGTCCGGGATGGAAAGATTTAGAGATTAATTTGAACTCTAATGAAAATTAGCTGTGCTGTTTGGTTTCATGTTGTGACTGTCATCATGGAGGTCAGTACTAATGATATGTCAGGCTCCCTTTGACAGTTTGCATACAGTCACCGTTTACTCAGAGTTCAGCAATGCCATTCTCAGAAGATGAGGAGGTATTGAACTGTCAAACGGGGACAGCGCAGATGACAGCTGATGCATTTTAGATCAGCTCCTTAACAAAGTGAACAGGCTTTTTCCTCCTCTCCTACCCCCGATAGCAAAATAATTTATTTCATCAAAGTTACTAGTGTGTTTATGGTAAACATTTCCCCACCAGATTTGCTAAGAGTCCTTATGAAAAGAAAAGAAACGCAATCCCTTGAGATCATTTTAGAAATTTTTTTTTGTAAAAGATAAAATACTTGTGCTACATTGAAACTTAATTTTCTTAAATGCTTTTGTGATTACAATGAATTTGTGTGGCTATTGAAAATTTTCAGGCAAGAAAATATAGCTAAAATGCAGACATTCACAAAAGCATATTTGCTTGGATGTGACATAATTTCACATCAGTGGGTTTTTATGATTTCCTATGTCTTCAATAAATTTCTATTATTCTTTACTTTGAATATTTTAATACTTTGGAAACAAAACTCTATCAATGAAAGTAGAAATAAATTTTAGCTCAATGCTTACTTCATATTACCAAGGAAAAATCCTATGAAACAATTCAGAAAAATATGCCGCTATTTCTAACTGATTTGTGTATATCTTACTTTTTCATCTTTAAGCATAAATTTCTAGGCAATCTATGTACGGGGCTACAAATCTTTTCATATACTAATTTCAAATATATGTTAGCATTTGAAAGGTTCCTTTCCATCACTGGGGAAAGACTGTTTGCTTTAGAGCTTGTTAAAGACAGAAAGAAACACCAGGCCCTAATGGAGTCACTCCTGCTAAGCCCCACATCAGCAAACCAACACTTAATACCCAACCTAACTGCAGTTTCAGCCTGTCCCAGAAAGGTGATCTTTAACTAGCACAGTCTGGAATTACTCAGTTAGCTCTAGTGAGATAAGGAGACTGTGCCTGAAACAATCCACTCTTTGCCAGAAACCTCCTTTTCCCACCTTTAAAGTCTTTAAAAGTCTTTGTTTAAAAGTCTTCTGTTTTGTATAGCTCCCTGAAGTTCCTTTCTGTGTGCTAGATGGGATGTTACCTGTTCATGAATCATTGAATAAAGTCAATTAGATCTTCTAATTTAATCAGTTGAATTTTGGTGGCAAGTTTTAGTGATTAACCTTCCTTTATAGAATATACAAAGTCCTATTCCTAAAGTAAACCATTATCTTTTACAATAGTTTTATAAAAGTATAATGACATATGTAAGAGTAGTTTAGGAACTCTATGTGATTCGTTTCTAAAAGGTTTATTTCATCATCACATATATATTTATTTACAATAATCTCCTAATTAATATATATTTTGAAATAGACTTGTGATTCCACAAATTATATTAATTGGACCAGGCCAGACAAGATGGTACAATTAGACATAAGTGAACATAATAGTATTTATGCTGAAGTCACCTAAATGATATTCTTTTTATCTCCAGGGCAGTGGGGAATGCAATAGAACTAGAGATGATTGACACTTTTTCCTAACCTCTCTGTCCTTTCCTCATGAAAATGCTTAGCTACTCCTGAGAAGCACAGCTGTTGGACAAAGCACAGGGTCCAAGGTTGTGCCTTTGGGAGGGCTAACAGAGAAATTCAGCCAATGGAAAGGCAGGCTGGAAAATGTCAGATCAGATATGCCAATCACCATAAAAAAGGTGACGACCCAAAGAGGTGATAGTGCCAACCTGATGCAGGACTCAATCTATAAAGAACAATTCTCTTGCTACCGATTTCACTTATTTATCTACGGTATTGGTAGGAACAGCTGCAGAAGATATAAGCTGATATACAGAGATAAAGCTTCAAAACTGGTGTGAAAAATCCTTTGTTAAAGAGCTGGTCAATTTCTCTTTTTACCAAAAGAGAAACCTCATCTTATCATATAAATGAAAAAGGAAAGAAAAAAAAAAGCAAAAAAAAAAAAAAAAGTCTGAACATGAATATTTCATTCAAAAATGGCACACATATCTCTCCTCTACCTTTAGTGCAGCAGAATTATATTACATTGCCAAGATATAAAAAGGTCTTTCACATGAAAAGCATAAGATTTTTTTAAATGTTGGAAGCCTTTTTGCCTGACAATGTCACTGATTAATTCAAAATAGATACTGCCCTGTGATAAAAGTGACAATAAAAAAGCAAAACGTCTCAATTATTGGATTAATGCAATAGCTAATCAATGTTCAGTGAGAAGAGATACAGTTTTACCCTAAGTTATTCATTAAATTGTTTATAACTTGCTCTTCCAATTTGATTACATTTTTAAATAAAAATATTAGAACTCATTGCTATCTGCAATACTTGCTACTGTATTTACATTTCAATCACATTTTAACATTAGCGGCAAAACATCCTGAGCTGTGTAAAGTTACCAATTACATTGTTAGTAGGTTATATAATCTGCCAATTACAACCAAAAATAAATACCAGGTGTTTCCATCTCAAGTCATTAAAATGCGCATGATGGGCTGGGGCTGACCCTGGGGCTGTCTTACTAGCATTCAACATAAAAATCATAAGAGGGATGAACAACAACAACAACAACAACAAAAACCAAGCACATGGACCTAAATAAATAAATAAATACATAAATTTTTGTTTTGTAGTTGCACTCTGACCAGTAGGGTAACTTTTTTTGCACTTCCTCTATATGGTAATACAAGTAAGTGCCGGAATGTGTATCTTCTATCCAAAAGGGATAATTTGAATTATCTGTAGGGGAGAAAAAATATTTTTCCCTCTATCCTAGATTCTTGGCTAATACCTCAATCCCTTTAGTAAAAGGGCAGATTAACAGGAGAAAAGCAAACAAGTTAATAACATGTATAAATCCAGTATATAAGGGAGGTACACAGGAAAATTTATTATCTCCCCAAAGCGTACCAAACTTTCACCTTAAAAACCATCTCCAGCTAAAGACAAAAGATACTGGGGGGAGGGGTCCAGTTATGGGAGGTTTTCAGGCAAAGCACAGTATAAAAAACTGTATTTTTGTTTTGCAGAAGTCTCTGCCTTCTTCACTGATAAGAGTTTCTAGAGATTTGGTCCTGCCCTGTTCCTGGTACAGCTGGGAGACATCTTTACAAATGGAGATTTCCCTTGTAAATGTAAATGTCTCTTACAAAAGGGTAACTTCTACCTCATTTTCAGAGCTTCTCCAGTGTCTGCTGTTTCTTAAAAATAATCAGCCTAAAATAATCCTTATGCTAAAGAGGCCTATTTGGGCTGACAAATTCTGCTCTCCTTCACATTAGATACTAGAATGTTTTCTCCTGAACTTAAGAAGGAAAAAGAAGGGTAGAAAATCTAGATGCTTCTTAAGTCAAAGTTGTCATTTCAAAATGTAAGAAAACGAAAATAATTCAAGTTTACAGATGAGTTTTAAGTACTTTTATGTTAACTACGGATTTTTTTCTGATTCTTAATTACCTTTGTGGAAATTTAGAATGCTGCAGTCAATATCTTAATTCACCTCAATTTTTGTTTTATGGTGTCCTGCTCATTGGCCTATGTGAAGATGCCAAATTTAAAAATGCTCAGCAAATGGTTGTCAAGTACAGGATGAACATGTGAATAAGCACAGTAATGCCGGGTATATGGGATGTAGTTCAAATCCATATCCACACCTATATAAATTGCCTTCTGTGCACTATCCATGATCCTAGCAGAAGTCAGTCCTTTCGGTGAATTCCCTACCTACTCAAGGATAGCACTCCTACAACTCTGTCTTCTGGTCCCGCCTCACCAATTGTTTCCTCTTTAGTGTATCATATCAAGATCAGCTAGACAAGCTATTGTATTTCTTACTATAAGCAAAAATGGACCTCCCACCCTTTTGTAACTATTGTGACACTTCTCTGCTCCCAATTACAGTGAGATTCCCCACTGAACTTGCTTTGTCTCTGTTCATTATCTCTTAAATGCACACCAGTCAGGTTTTTCCCCTGACCACTCCACCAAAAACAGTTACTGTGAATATCACAAATGACCTCCAGGTAATAAATACAATTTTCAATTCTCAAGTAGTATCTTACTAAAGCAAACTGATAGAGTTGATCGTGACTTCCTCTTGAAGCACATTTTTCCCACTTATTTTTGAGTTAATACTCATTTCTTCTCTACCCACCTCATTGGATGCTTCTTCTTACATGCCACTGCTGCTCCTCCTCCTCCTCCTGACTTCTTAACTTTGGACAGGCTTGCTCTTAGTCCTCTGAATTCTTACCTTCATATACATTTATACTTTAGGTAACATCATAATCTGTGACTCTCAATAACGTTTATTCTGATGACAACCAAATGTATATGTTCAACTCAAAACTGTCTCTTGAATTCTCAATTTGAAAATTGAATTCCCTCCTCACCATCTCCATTTCAATGTCCAATAGACACCTCCAATGTAACATGTTCCAAACGGAACACCTGATTTCCTTCACCAAAGGTCTTTCCCGTTCCAAAAAGAAGACAGTTCTTTCAATTACTCAAGTCAACAATCATGGAGTCCTCTGACATTTGTCCTTCTCTTATACTCCACATTTCTTTCTGTCTTTACCTCCTGTCAGATCTCTCCATTGCCACTGCTATTGACCTAATCTAAACATTCATAGCCTCATGTAAACATTCTTACCTGGGCGTTTGCAATAGTTCTGTAACGGCTCTCCCTGCTTCCATTCTTGCCTCATCTTCTCCACTGATTATTCTCCTCAATGCAGCCATAGTTATAATGTTAAAACATGAGTCAGATCATATAACAATCTTGCTCAGAACTCTCCACTGAGAGCTCTGTATGATTTAGCTCTTTGACAGTGTTCAGATACCTTCTATTACTACCCTCTCCTTTGCTTGTTCTGCGCCAGCCATGAGTTCATGAGTTCATGAGCTCATCAGTAAAGATGAACCTGTTTCTGCCCTAGGTTTTTGGCACCTGCTATTTCCTCTTTTGCAAAGTGTTTGGCTTTCTTGGTCACTTTTGTCTGGTCTCTGAACAAATGTCATTTTATCAGAGAAGTCTCACCATAACACTTTATATAAAACACCTTGTAATTCTCTATTCTGTCTTACTATGCCTTACTTTGCTTCAAAACACTTAGTGTGTCTCATATATTATATATTCATTCACTTAACCTTTGTATCTGTCTCTCCAGCACACAAATGTAACAGGCTAGTGATTTATTTATTTATTTATTTATTTATTTATTTATTTATTTATTTATTTTTGCACTTTGTTTCATTGCTACATCCTCAGTTCCTAGGACAGTGAGTGGTACATGGTAAATGTGAAATAAAGATGTTTGAATGATGAACGGATAAGTAAAATGAAGAGAGAATTTTTTTTGTCACACCGCAAGAGATTTTAGTCCCTATTGAATAGTTATATAATAAACTTTCTTTGGGTATAGTATTTGTACCAGTAATATAGCAATATAACAACATATTTATCAAAATTTATACAACATCTCCACTATGCCTATAAGGACACTGAAGCCTGAGAAAACTTCTATATATTTAATATATTAATAATGTAAACAACATATTACTAATTCCATGTGAGATACTTGTTTGAAATCCGGAGTGCTTTTGGAAAGCACAATATGGAAGGATATTTTTCCTTTTTTTTTTTTTTTTTTTTTGCTACAGGGTTTCCTGTTTAAGGTAGCTACTGATGATTCCTTTCTCTTTTAGTCTTTTCAAACAATCTGTATAACAATTCAGGCTAGATTTTATTATGGTATTTCCATTACCATTCTTTAATTTTGGAAATGAATTACTTTAACTTAAATATTGCTGCATTTATCTACATTCACTTTAAGTTACTCTCTGATTCTCCATGATTGTAAAACCCATGTTGATTACAGTGGACCTTCCATAAAATCAACACTGTTCATCAAGACCTTAAGATGTAATTTATACAAGACATGAAAAATAAATCCACAGAAATTTGCTAAAGATTTAGTTACTAAGTAGATAACTAGTTTTGAATTCCCTCTTATTTTTTTGTGTGTTACAAAAACACACACCTCTATCAGAGCTGTTGGAACAAAAGTTTAAAGACATTATTATTGGATTGGAGATCCCCATGCCCTCTGCCTAGGTAATATCTTTCACACTCTACATGTGTATTAGGGTGTATTTATCCAAGACCTGTGTTTTGATTTTTCCTGGTACGCTCAGGAGTACCTACTATCTTAACTAGACAATTTGGTGATAAAAGGCCCTAAACACATGAGTGTGACTAATACATTTGAAATTCCAGGGAGGCATGGGGGACTAGTTTTCTTGTTGTTTATTTAACCCACTATCCATAGCCCACAATAAAAGCTATATCTCTTAGTTCATAATTTTCCTCAAGATATAGCTTGTCCTGATTCCAGATTTGTAAGGAGCTGTTTCTCTTCTGGCTCACCACCTAGTGCGAACCCCAGGCTCAGTCCATGAAACCCCTTCTCTTCTCCATGCAGTTTCTACACATGGAAGCTCTAAGCATTAGGACTAAATGACATCAGGGTATTTTGATAATTTTTCAATTTACTTAGTTTCCTGGATGGTGTTCTTGTTTCATTGTTAGTTTCAAATGATTCTTCTACTTTCTGGTAGTCTCTATCATTGCTTGAAAATATTTTTAAACTTTTGTATGTCTTACAGGCAGTGGGTTTAGGGATCTTCAATATACTACTCTACACAGAAACCACCCTTTAAATTTCCCTTTTAAAATACTTTGTTTACTTTTGCATTTGCATGTGGTTTTCATTAATGAAGTAAATTGAAGCAAAAGAGAAATTAGGATAGTTCTGTCCTGAGTTCATTTTTTGATAACATGATGTTTTTCTTATACAGGAAGAATGACTTCAAATAGCATGTTATATTCTATGGCAGCTAACTGCAGGAAACATGAAGAAAAATTCTAATTGTTGCAGTGACATTGATGGCCATTTGATTGGAAAAAAAAAATCCTGTGACTGAGGATAAACTGCGACTCCAGAATAAACTGAGGAGAAATTCATAGTGACTCTTGGGTAAATCGTTCTTTATAACTATGGGCTCTTTGAAACCTCTGACTTACATAGTAACAGAATACTCTGAACCTGAGACATCAAGTACAAGACAATGTGATTACATTCTAAGAGGTATATATAGATAGGATAACTATATCCACTTTTCTTACTATAGATTTACCACAAATCATATTAAATAATTAATATATTAAGTAATTACAAATGTTCTAAATCCCAGAATAGAACCAATGGTATCTGTTTAATTCTAAAAATTAAGTGAAATCAGTTCTCCTGAGATCCTTTTCAAACCTTTGAAAACACTAATTTTTATTCCAGAAGTGAGGCAAGAATTTCAGATATTGACCTCTTGTAGTTCTTATTTTAAATTTCTGCACTACACAAAGATATTAAACTACAAGGGATAAGTTATAACTGCAATTAAAGTATTTTGTTAACTTAAAAGCAGGGTCGATGCCAGGATGGCATTAGCCTCTGAACTTTAAAGGAACTGACAAGATAATGAAACTGTAAATTCCTGAGAAAATACCAAAAGGGTAGTGTACCTCTTTAGAATTTCTTAACTATACTGTATACTCTAAAATATTAGTAAATTATTGAACACACACACATTATTTAAATTTTTTAAAATATTTTAACATATTTGTTAGAAAAACACTTTGCTTTGTCTTAAAATTGCTTCTCTCCTTTAAAGATAATTCATAATAATGACTATCAATTATCCATAAATGTAAATCATATATATATATATCTCATGTCCTTCCTCTCTCTGCCTATCTGTATCTCTATTTTTCTCTATCTATACATTTTTAGGTATATTTAATTTAGGAAATAAGCAGATACTTTTTACCATATATTCATTCATACATTTCATTCAATTCACATATTAATACTTGTACATTCATATTCAAAATTCTCATTGGATTTACAGACATAATCCTTTTGGAAAAATGATTGTGAATGGTCCCTATATCAGCATCTTAAGAACAAATTTCACTGGTCAAACATTATTATTTCAATTTGAATTTTAAAAATTCATTGCAAAATCATGAGCAAATTATTTAGGGCTAAATATATATAGTCTTTAAACTGTTAGTTATTAATTTAGGTCACATATATTTGTATATGCCTCTGTATTAGGCATTTTTCCAATATACTGTAGGAAAGATTCATTAAAATGGCTCATTTTCTTTTCCTGGGGAAGGAAAATTTACCAATTTTGTTCTATGTTGATGTTGGTGTCATATTTAAGAATATTTGCTTAACTGTACAGTGGAAATGAGCCAAACAGGAATGGACAGCCCAGCACTTAGAGTTATCAAGCCAATAAGGGTAGGAGCTGAGAAGGAACAACAGGAAAGGAGGGCTGACCAGAACCTTCTAAAACAAGGACCCTTGCCTATAATTGCAGGCATTCGCTTTCAAATGAATGTAAAGAGAGCTTTCAAAATATTCTTCCTTTATGATCTTATACTGTAATAAACTTTTTCCTGCTGCTAATTTTATTCTGTGTCCACCTCTTCATTCTTTGAAGCACGAGACAACAGACCTGGGTATTGATTTAAAAAACAAAAAACAAAAACCTGCAACACTACCTGCTTAGTAACACAGTTCTACCAATCAGAGAGAAAGATTCTCCTCTTAGGGTCCTGTTGTAGCCACTGTTGCTACTACCATCACATGACTGATGAGGAGTGACTGACAGAACAAAGAAGGTGAAAAGACAAAGAAACAAAAGGGAGATTTCTGCATTCTGAGTGTTATGTGTTCCCTTTTTCTGTTCCTCAAGCCAGAATTAGAAAGTTTCTCCTAGAGCTCTGTCTGTCCCAGGGCCCCCATTCAGCTTTCAAACTTCATCAAGATCAGGTCAAGGGATACTGGAGGGAGAAACAAAACAGACGGCACTTCAAATTCTTGTCTTCTTACCTAATATCCTTATAGTATTTACTTTCTGAGTCCTAGAATTGCTGCTTCTCACATTCTGTCAGTTTTTTATCTTCGCTCAGATGGGGAGTGTTAGAGTGTGCCTACTCCATCTTACCTGGTGTTGGAACTTTGCTCATCTCAGTTTACTTCTGGATCTGCAGGAGGTGGTCTCCTTTCTATTTCTGTTGTTTCTTTCTTTCTCTCAGACTCTACAGCTGCCCCTGATGTCTCTGTCTCCCATTCTGGTCTCTCATTTCTCAAGGCAGAAGTCCTATATAGGGCCTTCAATTTTTCACTCCATTGGACATTTCACACTAATTTCTCACGTAAGAGGAGGTAGGTACTCAGTATACCCTCAAATTCATTGGAAGTCCAGTCTCCCCTAGGATAGCAGGATGGCTGACAATTTATGCCCCACACTCTTTTCCAGCTCCCTTCTTCCCCATAGGGAAGCAAGGAGAGCACATCCGGTACCATTATATTCTTATTCTGAAAGCTTTGCTCAAGATATGTTTGGGGAAGGAAATTTCAGAAGACAAAAATGCATTGTGTTATCACAGTTAAGTTTTTGCTGACCTGTGGGGGGCCACATAACTATTGGTGTCATTCCATACTTTTCCCTTGCATTTCATTCCTCCTTCTGTAATGGTTAGACTGGACAGTTTTTTCAGTCTCCTTTCGCCAACTTGTGTCGACTCTCTCATCTAGGTGTTAACTGCAGAGATTGTTTCTGAGCTGCAAATCCACAATACTGCCTACCTGGAATCTCTGCTTGGCTATTTAATAAGCATGTATTAAATACAATTAAAGGATGATCCGTTGAATTCAGCATTTCACATCATCCTGAAAATGCTCCTTCCCACGAAAAAGGTCACCATGCTTCACTTTCTTGCTCAGACTTCTAATCTGTAATCAAAACTTGATTCAATCCACCAGCAAGGCTTGTTGATACTATCTCATATATCCATATGATAGATACTATATCTATGCTGACCATATCTCACTGTCTTCACTAAAACTATACTACCAACCCTACTTATGTCTATTTTAAAAAATCCTGGGAAGTCTCATAGAATAATTATGGACTTTCCAGCCCCTGCTGGAGAAGGTAAATGTCTGTGCATTAAAGGCCCAACATCACAGTGATTCCACATGTGCCCTTCTTTGCCTTGTTAGAAGCAAAGTAAGGAGCATGGTGTCTAAAATAAGTTCTAGATTATATCTAGGAATCCCCTTATCAGAATTGCAAAACCTACTGAGTGCAAATTTCTAAGATCCTAATTTAAATAGATTGGATCATACTCTCATGGTTTATGGTTCTCTGAGTAGACTTAGTTCCAGTAGGGCATTTGGTTACATTTCCATAGAGTAGCCATAACTGAATCTTTCTCTTTCTTAGCCCTGATTAGTCTCACCAACATGAGAGTGTTGGTGCACTGTGGAAAGAGAGGTTTTTTTTGGGGGGGGGGGAGGGCTGCAAAAAATTCAGAATTATTTACTAAATATTGAGTTTACATTATTCCTACATAAAGAGATTCAGGTGTTCCTGAGCCTACATGCTTTGTTAGCAGACACCCTCCCCACAAAGCTTCCTATAGTAGTTCTTCCACTTTGAATGCAAAGTGAGATATTTTCTCTTCTGGGTGACACATTTGAATTCAGGATCTCAATCACACTGATTTTCTATTATACGATTGTTTGAAAAAAGAGAGGCTTTCAAAGAAATGAAAGGGTTTATGATCTGAGGTCTGAAATTATCCTGACTCTGGACCTTGGAGACTCCTACTTAAGCACTGGCAGGCCTTCACCTCCAAAGATATTCATCACAATGTCTTGTCAGTGGCTTGTTCTGAAATATAGCTAGATACTCTTTTCTTCCCCCAGAACTTATATAATACCTTCAGAGTAGGAATACATTAGCTTATATTTTGGGTTCCAAGGTATGATTGATTTAAAGTAAAACATTAACCCCAATTTCCCCAGAATATTTTACTATTTGTAGCCAATGGAGCCAGGTGGAATTCATAAATTAATCTAGGTGGGCATCACATTAGCTTCATCTATTTAAAAAGAAAGGAGGCTTAGACATCTGGGTGACTCAGTAGGTTGAGCATCCTACTCTTGATTTCAGTTTAGGTCGTGATCTCATGGTTCGTGAGATTGAGCCCTGTGTTGGGCTCCGTACTGACAGCACAGAGCCTACTTGGGATTCTGTCTCTCCCCCTTCCTCTGCCCCTCACCCACTTGTGTGCATGCACATATGCACTCTCTCTCTCTTGCTCTCTCTCTCTCTCTCTCTGTCTCTCTCTCTGTCAAAAATAAATAAATAAATAAACTTAAAAAATTAAAAAAAGAGACTTCATAGCATATAAAACTCAATGTCCTCAAAAGTTGAGGTAATATCTAATTTTCAATTGATAGCTTCAGAAGATGTTTAGATATCTCCAATTTAATAAACTCACAGTATGCCATATATCTGTGTCTGAGTCATAGAGTCTTGAAGAAAGCATTCTCTTCCAAAATTATTGTTATCATCACAGTGATTTTCTCATGTATGTTTAGAACCATAAACACATGACGCCGTAAGTATAAAGTTTGAGTAATTATAATGAAAATAAACTTCCGGCTCAGAGGAATACTTTTAATAGTAGGTCCAGTTGAGAACTGTACCATTGGCCCACATATGTTAAAATGACTTTAAAATATAATCAGAATATATGGCTGATCTGAGTATGGTGTTACAGTTAAAGAAACAAATCCAGAAAGCAAACAGTACATTAAAAGAAGTCCCAAATTTCCTTGCATCCCTTAGGAACATGAAATGAATCAAGTTAATTAACTAGAGCAATTGTGTAAAACAATTTCTGTGTCCTCACCATTTTCTTGTTGAACATAAATGACCACAGCATACAGCAGGTACTTAACGAATGTTAGACTCCTATTGCTTCTTTCTTGTGACCTTGACCTTTAATAATCTGATCATTAACTCCTCTCAGAAATGTCTTAGCTCAGATTGAGTTAACTGAAATATTTAAGAGTAATTAAAAAGGGATATTTATTCCTTTGGACCCCGTTTCTTTTGGCATATGACATTACAACAGCAGAAACTTATATAACTAAAATGCATTTCATTAGCTCTTTTGAGAACTGATCTTTTAAAGGGTCAGTATGACTACATGAATGTCTTTTCTGCTTATTGGTAAAAATTACATTTGTAAACAATGTTCTTTTCTCATTTTATGGCATCGATGGAAAAAATGTATGTAATCATCAGTCCTTTTGAAATTTTAGGGAATGAACAATTTCTCCTAACCAACAAGCATACTTCTTACTAATAAATAATAAAAATTTTGTAACTAATTATGCTTGCATTTATGCCTTCAACTAAGGGACATACAGAGTTAACTTTTGTGTTTAATGGCAGTAATTATGCTTAACCTACTTTTCTCTTACAATACTATTGTCTACCTTCACTTTTAAAAATGTGACACTTTTTACAGGATAATTTAATTAATGGATAATTATGGAATTATCAGTGTGTATATGTGTCTTGGAAATGGGTGGAAAGAATTAACTAATTAGTTAATTAAATGGCTACATAAAGCTAGTTATAGAAAATTTTATTCAAGTTTTTGGCTATGCTCCACTTAGCGATGTTCTTTCTATTCATGAATTTGTTTTTGGCACCTTTCCCCCAACTCTTTCATTCTGAAACAGAAGGACAATGTATAATGTTATTTTCATGTTAAATTATGTCATCTTTCAGGAAATTTTTCATGCATTTCAATTATAACTAAATCTAACTACATCACTTATTTGCTATCACAATATTGTAGCATGTCAGGAAAACATTTACTGGGATAGGCAATTGTTGAAAATATTAAGGGTCAGAAGAAAACATAAGGAAAAGTCTTTGGGATTAGAGCTAGGTTAAGAGTTCTAAATTGTGATATCAATATTGTGATCTGTTAAAAATCAAAAAAGATAAATTAAGCTTCATCAAAATTAAAAAAATTATTCTGTGAAAGACACTATCAAGAAGATAAAGAATCAAACTATATACTAGGATAAAGCATTTGCAAAACACATCCAACTAAGGTCTCGCATACAAACTATAAAAAGAACTCTAAAAATCCAACAATTAAAAAAAAGAAATCTAATCATGTAATGGGCAAAGGACATGAACAGATATTTCACAATAGAAAGGGTATGCATGGTTGGGGCGCCTGGGTGGCGCAGTCGGTTAAGCGTCCGACTTCAGCCAGGTCACGATCTCGCGGTCCGTGAGTTCGAGCCCCGCGTCAGGCTCTGGGCTGATGGCCCAGAGCCTGGAGCCTGTTTCCGATTCTGTGTCTCCCTCTCTCTCTGCCCCTCCCCCGTTCATGCTCTGTCTCTCTCTGTCCCAAAAATAAATAAAAAAAAAAAAGAAAAGAAAGGGTATGCATGGCAAGTGCATGAAGATATTCTCAACATCATTAGCTATTAGGAAATGGAAATTAAAACCACAAGGATATATCATTAAACATTTATTAGAAGGGTGAAAAAAATAGTGATAATACCAAAAGCTGGTGAGCATGTGGAGAAATTGGATCTTGCATATATTACATGTAGGAATGTAAAATAGAAGAGCCATTCTGGGAAACAGTTGGGCAGTTTCTTTCAAAACTAAATATACACTTTCAGTATGATTCAACAATCATACTCTATGACATTTATCCCAGAGGAAGTAGACACTTATGTTCACACTGAAACCTATACACAATTGTTCATAGCAGCTTTATTTATAATAATCTAAAACTTGAAATAACCCAAGTGTCCTTTGATAGGTGAATTGTTAAGCCAACTTTTGGACAATGGAATACCATACAATGAAATACTACTCAGCAATAAAAGGTACTGATGCATGTGAAAACCTGGAGAGATCTCAAATGCATTATGCATAATGAAAAAAATTCTCAAAAAGTTATATACTGTATGATTCATTTCTTTAAATGTTCTCACAAGGAGAAAAATATTGCTGAGATGAACTCTTGTTGGAGGATATCCCTAACGTCACTTTTTCATTCATTCTCCTTATCCAGCTTTGCTTGATTTCATGAAGTTTCACCATGTTCCAGAAATTTACCTTAAGGCTTCTCATGTTTGGGAAACTTTACAGGCCATAGTCCGTAGACTTATTTGAATTCCCATGGTGGGGAATCTTTTTCTAGGTCTGGGAGAAATCGGAAAATGTCCCTCAGTATTTCCCCAAATTTGGCTCATGTGTATACATTTAACATTAACTTAAGAAATGTATGCTGAGAGTCTATTATAATTCAGATACTGTTATAAAATACTGATACCAGCATTATTAGAGCAGAAACTTTCCTGTTAGAGAATTCAAAACCTAAAGGCATACTCAGAAGTAAATTATTACTTATTGTATCCTTTAATAAGTATTATCATGTTCAGTGAAGGTACTGCTGCAGTAATGGGCAGAGCAGGGGACGGAAGACAAGAATCACAGAGAAAACCAAAGGAAACCGTTGCCTTTTTCACAATTTTCATATGCCATCCCTGACACCTAGAACAGCAAAGCAGAGATATTTCTTAAATAACTTTAGAATATGAGCAAGTACACCTTGTATTTTCAGCAGGCTTATGTGATCTTGTTCACAATGAAACACTATTACCAAAAACAATTTCCCCTATGGTGTTGGTGGAAGAATACAAACTATTTATCTGTCCCAGTCAGAATTAAGGGTGTGCATATATTTTATAAACTTGAAGAAATGGCCAAGATAATTCTGGCTTCTTGTCTGCACTAGTCTGAATCCACAGTGAATTCTGAACTTGATTTATTATAATGCAAGTATAACCATTGAAAAGTAGAGATTTGTTCTAGTTCTTGTACCTTTCCAGTAAACCAAGCCTTCCTGTTTTTCATGGGATTGAAATTTAAATCAGACAATGGAAGTAAAGGGCTGCATCAATAGCTCTTAGATTGCAGAAAATACTTGCTAAACATAATTCATTTAAATAGCTTTGGAGCAAAAAGTCAGAGTACAACTCTTGTGTATAGAACTTAAAATAATAAACCAGAAAGCTGATGTTTTGGGAGATGAACTAAAAAATAAGTTCTATAAAATTAATAATAGAAAAATATACCAATCATATTTTAACCTTAACTAGCATTTTCAAAGAATAAAACATATTACAAGAAGTTACTTTTGGCCCCTTTTAAAATCACAAAGTATCAAAAACTCTTAACCCTGTCCTGTCTCTACAGTCATGAATTCTGGAAATTCTCATTTTTATCACAGCATCTTCAATTCTCTCTCTTCCTCTCTTCCTTTTTTCTCTCTCACAACTGGTCCTCGGCAATATCTTTAAACTTGCGATTCTTTAACTCATCTCTTTTCTATTTTACCCTTTATTGTATTCTCTTTCTTCCTCTGACTCTTAAGTGTTGGTACCTTCCAAGTTAGAGTCTAAAGTATTTTCTTACTCAAATCTCTCTCCATTAGTTATCACATTCATCTTCACACCTTCAATTCTAACTTTCATAGAGAAGACCTAGGTAAGCCTAGGATAAGAAAATCAGTATCTCATCTGAGAATAATTTATTCCCTTGATTGTAAGGATTAATTATCTGAACAATTCATTTTAAAAGAGGACAACCGTTCTCTCCTTTAGGTTATATAACTTTCAGATCTTCAACTCTTTCCCTAATGACGTTTTATTCTGACATTTGATTGCATATCCCCAGTTACCTCATGCATTTTTCCATCCAGTTGTATTTTGGCATCTGTCAATTAAGACCAGCATTATTCCTAATGTTTCCCTGAAATCAGCCCCTCTTTCTGATTTTTCTGTTATTTTACCTGTCTCTCCTAATCATCCAAGACAAAAATGTGGACTCATCTTTGATTCAATTTTCTTCATCTTTTTAGCAGTTGCCTTTTATCAACTACTATTGGTGATTTTCCATTTCAAATAATTTTTATTACTTTTTATTCTGAACAATGTGGCTACTATAAACTCTTCTCTAAAATTCTAGTGTTTTTCAATTATTCTCCCTTCCCTATTCTCTTACTCTCCAGTTTATCTTGGATATGTTTCTCCCGCTATCCAAAAGTAGAGCGTTTTTAAGAAACATTCTGTAAGCTGAAATGGAATAAAATAAAGAAGCAATTACATTTAATTTATATGGAAAAATTTTTGTGAGCATTCCCAGAACCCAAAAATAACTTGTCTTAGGCTTTCCTGATACCTTAGGACACATGTTACTAAAAGCACAAAAGAAATTGAGATAAAGCACAGATGCTCACAGACACAGTTCAAAGCTCTGGCAGCTTGATGCTGAGATGCTGAGTGTAGCTCTGGGGAAGGAGCTTGGTGGGGTCACTCTCATGGTTGGGGGTATGTGCTGCCTCTATAAGGGCTCTCCATAAAACAGATGCTGAATGCTATTTTCATTTTCTTTTCTTTCTGTCTCTCTCTCTCTCTCTTTTTTTTTTTTTTGAGAGAGAGAGAGAGAGAGCACACATGTGAGTGAGGAGGGAAAGAGAGAGAGAATCTTAAGCAGGCTCCAAGCCCAGCACAGAGCCTAAAGGGGCTCAGTCTCATGACTATGAGATCAGGAACTGAGTCAAGGTCAAGATGCGGATGCTTAACCAGTTCAGCCATCAAGGCACCCCTATTTTCATTTTTTGCCCGTTTTCATAATAGTAAAAATGCTCTTCAGATATCTTTCAGTTAGAAAAACAAAACACCAAAAAACAGGTACTAATGCAGTCTTCCATAAAAGTGAAGAAGTGTATGTAAACTTTCGAAAAGCAGGGGATATCTTTATTCATGCTAGATTTATTTTCCTTAGTAAAACCTCTTATCATTTCCCTAGCACTCAAAGACAGTGACTAACCAACAGGGCCAACTCATGGCCATGTGCAGTCCCACAAGGCTCCATGCTAAGAAGGGACCCACACCTGGTTTAATGCTTTGCTATAGCTGTCTGGAAATTCTTGATCACATTTTAACAAGGGGCTGTGCATTTTTACGTTTCCCTGGGCTCTGTAAATCATTGTAGTCCACCTGACTCCCAATGATGGTGAACAAATTTGACACCAGCTTCCCACCTAAAAGTTCAGGCCTTTCACACACAGTACCTTTTCAGCCCTAATGACCTTTCTTCCCGTATTCTTCAGTGAAGCTGGGTTGCGGGTTACATTCCATACACATCGATTTATTTTCTACTTTTGCAGGTTACTATTACTTGATGTACTCTCAGATCTGCCCCTCAAAATTTTACTCACATTCTCTTTTCCTCTCCTTTACCTCCTTATTTTTATTCTTTGAGTTCTGACACAGTTGACTATATCTCTCCTCTAAAATTTATTGTACTGTTTATTTGTTCTTAGAGAAAATATTTATTATGTTTCCTTTAATTTTCCTTTCAGTAAATGTTATCTCCTTGAAGATAAGGATAATCATTATTATTAATGTATTACATACAGTGTTTAACATATATAATATATGCAATGTGATAAAAAGTTTACTAATATAGCTAATTAACTATTTTGTGCCAAAAATAAAAATACCTTTCAGTTTGGTACTCCTTATATTATAAATTAAAATATACACACACACATACACACACACACACATATGTTTGGCTCTCCTGATTCCCCAACTATATAGTTTTTGCTTCTGAGTGGAATGGGGAAAGGGCAGAAATCCAGGCCACAATAAATTCAGCAATAGGGACTTGAAATATAAAGAAAAAATGGAGAGAAAAGAAAAGCAGAGAGGAAAAAAAATGGGACTAGGCACACAAACATATCAATTCTGCTGATTAACATGTTCCCTGGTTGTAATCGCTACCCTCTCTGACATTCCAGAAAGGTGATATATCATTTGAGTGCTTGGTCTAGAACAGAAAAAAGAGAATTTAGGAAATAAAGCTGGAGACGATGTAGCTAGCCTCCAGCATTTTGTTTATGAGAATATCCATTCGTGTCTGCTTGGGCTTGTTGAATAATATCCATTCTGTTCTTGAGCAATAGATCAAGCAATGAAAATTTGTTGTATTAGTCCTTTCAGGTTTTCCACAGATTCTAGAATATCTGGAAACTTAATAGTGTAAGGTAGTTATATTTATCAAAATTTTGTTATGTATAACAGTAGTTCTATTACTTTGATTTAATTTTTTGCAATGTCAAATAAAGATCAGATAATGGAAGAAAAAAGATAGAGTGAAGAATTAGGACAAGAAAAAGAACAAAAATATAGTGAGAAAGTACATTTTCTAGCTGAAGTGAAATTCAGATATCATCCAAACTAGCTAAGTCACTTAATGTCCCAGTTATCCTCATTCTTCATTCACTACTTTTTTGTACCATGATCGTTTAAATAAATGCCATTTAACTTTTAGAAAAAAAAAAAAAAACAGCAACTGAAAGCCAAGCTCAAGCTTTTATCATAGTTTTGTTTAAACTATTCCTATCAAATGACTGCCCTCCTTCTACCAGTTAGAAAACAGTATTGGTGTGTGCGTGGAATATAGTATCACATGTAAAGAAGCAAACTAAATTATTTATGAAGAGGGTTTACTTGTACCTATGAAGATCCTATATAATCATCAGTGTTTTTAGTTGATTCTTCCAGTCAATAGATATTACCTTGGCGATGCAAAAAGCTTCAGCAAGAAGCATGCTGGTTTTCAGGGGCAACTAAACTGTCCCCTTTGAAAATGCTAGGGGAGAAATACCGAGGCACTGAAGAATGTTAACCCTGGAAAAGACTATAGAAATTGCCTAATTTTTCCACCAAATTTACTAATAAGTGATAAAATATGAATATATACAGTTTTGCCTTCTACTTCCCACTACTTATACCTCACTTCTGTTTCTTTTTTCTAATTGCCTCATTATGTTCAAGACAATGTTAAATAATAATGGTGACAGATATATATAAATGAACATAGGCACACATGTATTTTTATGTATTTATTAATAATTCTATAAGATACCATTTCAACATCTATTGAGACATTTTTCTCCTTTAGCCTATTAACATTATACTAATTGTATCACATTGATTTAGTAGAGTTTCAATATTTTCTAAATCTGTTGTGCCTTATTCCCTTTTTTATTAGTGACTATTAGAAGCCAACAGTTTTAGACATCTATCAGCCCATAGTTCCATTCCTGGACCATTGTCAATATTGCCTAATGTCAAAACCTACAAGGATGAGCCAAGCCACTACTGAGCATCTTGGACCTTTGATCTTCTTGGTTTCAATAACATTTTTGTCCATTACTCTTCAGCCATAAACCCTAACTTTGTTATCACCAATAAGAGCACCTCATTCAAAATCTTGACTTATACCTTATGATTGTCCTATTTTCCATTATTTTTTCAGCTCAATATTCCTGTCTAGAATTTCTTCAACCTCAATGAAAATCCCTGTTCTCTAACCTACTGGCTTTAATCATTCATCCTTTCCTCGGTCCATAACACTTAATGTTTTGTGTTTTCCTGACTCATCTTAGATTCCATGATCCATCATTGCAACAAGTATCTTATAAATGCCATTGAATCCTGTACCCCTTTAAAATATTTGCCTGGGAAAACAACAGTTCTCATAAATCCCAAGTATTTAATTTTTAAAGAGATTTTTTATGTTTATTTATTTTTGAGAGAAAGAGAGAGTGGGAGAGTGGCAGAGAGAGAGGGAGACAGAGGAACTGAAGCAGGCCCCATGTTGACACGAACTGGAGTGGGGCTCCAACTCACAAACTGCGAGTTCAGGATCTGAGCCAAAGTCAGACGTTTAACCGACTTAGCCACCCAGGTGCCCCATCAATTATTAAATGCACATACATATACATAAAGAATGTCTTTTTAAGAGCATTTGCATACATTGAGTGGACATTAAATTTAGGAACACACATTTCAAATGGGTACCCGCACTATCCAACAATCCTACTGTATATTCAAAGAATATTTACCATCCTAAATAGTAATTCAATACCTCTTTTCTATCCAACTTTACTACTTACCTTCTCCTCAATCTCAGCCAATAATCTAGCTTCTTCCATTTGAAAAGTATACTAAAGAGAAACTGTCTCATTTTAGAACCGTGACTATTGGAAATCCCCCTCTTTTCAGTGAATGTTTCTGTTGCGATCTCAGACAACTTAGTTTCTCAAATATGCATGGGATCCTACAAATGCTTGCCACTAAAGGAATTTGTCCTGAAATGTTCCATTTCCCTGCATCATTAATATTCTCTCTCTCCGGGATTATTCTCATCAACTGCTATAACAGATCCTGTTTTAAAACAAACTAATCGGAACTCAAAACAACAACATATCACTTCCATATTCTTTAGTTTTCCCTTCCCAATTTCCTTTTTTCTATTTATTTATTACAAAAGTTTTGAAAGTTAGTTGTCTGAACTAATTGAGCTTGTTTCCTTATATCTCATTTTCACTTTAACCCAGTTCTTATCCAAACAATAATTGAAACTACTCAGGTGAAGGTCATCAACATTTTCCATCTCCTGAAATCCACCCTTCTTCATGTGACATTTTTGATCAACCTCTCCTTTTGATATACTTCCTTCTATGGACTCTATGATGACATTGTCTCCTAATTATCTTCTTTTCCTTCTCAGTCTTTTGTTGTTATTGTTGTCATTGTTATCCATACATCCTTTCACTAATCTCTAGAAGGAGCACCGCTCCCCCCCCCACCCCCCCCCATCCCAGATCTTGTCCTCAATCCTTTTCTCCTCTCTATTTGCACTTTCTTCCTAGATAAGCTACTTTAGTCCTATGGGCATTATATTCCAATTATTTTTAATGACATAAAAACATAAATACTTAGATTTCATCTTCCCTGAGCTCCAGCTTCACATACTCAATTGCCAGTTTGATAGCTCAATATTAGAAAACAACACGGAACACGGTGTTCCGATCTCAAAGATCGACTCCTACAGTTTCCCCAAACTCAATGAATTTTTTTTCTGTTGAGTTCACTTGAATTCATTCCCTTGTAATCGGTAAGAGAGGAACACATACCAAAAATTTATAATATTTTGTTGACCCTGAATATCTGTTCCCTGAGAATGCTTTGTCACTTACCTCAGATATACTCAAGATGAATCGCTAAGTAGTGGGTAATGCTTACAACTGTCACATAACCAACACGGGTCCCTTAATTTAATTTTACTGAGTAATTTTTACATATCTAGTCTACAAAAACTCTGATGACATATTCTGAATGTTAACAAATATAGAGTTCAATAAACATCAACACACTTTTTCCCTCAAAAGTTATCAAGGTTGTAAACAGAATGGTGTCCTAGGAAATGTCTCATTGAAGAAAGAATAACTGGAAATAGTGGGATGAATAAATTGTGATAGGAAATACTGGAGAGATGAACAGATGGTTATACAGCTATTGAATCCAGGAGTGAGATCACAAAGACATTTCTCAAAGATGTGGTAATTACTTATCCCTTCCCTTGGTTAATAATCCTTCACTGAGTTTCTACTATTTGTGTCAAAATGTGCTACTCAAATTGTGCTACCAAGGACAAGGTTTGATGTTTGGCAAAAATTAAACATCTTTTTTTTTTTTTTTTTGTAATTAGTAGAGGGCATTAAGCTGGGGTGGAGGCGAATTTACTGTGTTGGGAGTCTTATATTTCCTGTTTCCTAAATAGAGATGTATTGGGGTTGATGGTGATGAAATTCTGCCTTCTAGAGTAAGATCTCACCAGGCTGTGGAAAGAGATTGGGGGATTAGCAAACACCCTCTTCTACACCTCAAGTATGTCATCCTGAAATCCCAGCAAAATTATATTACTTGTTTGCAGAACTTGTCTTTTTTCAAGCCAGAATGCTGGGTCTAATGTCTATATCTGAAATACAATTTATTATGCCATCAGCATTATCTAGCTACATTGCTCAGTGGTTACATAATAATGACTAAGCATCCCATATACACAGTTGCATCAGGACTATATAAAGATGGTCTGTCTGTAAGCTTGCATAAGTGTTATTTATAAGGTCTAGAAGCAACTGATCATGGCATTCCTTGGCAGGGCTCCCCTTAGCTAAGCATTTCAGAAATACACAAATAAACAATTAGGACACAGGTACTAAATTAATGCTCAGCAAAGCAAAGATTGAAAAATATGTATAGGATATACCTATATCTATCTATCTATATCTATCTATCTATCTATCTATCTACTTTAAAGCAGATATATTCAAAGCATGTTTATTCTCTTAATGTGGTGTTATGAGGATTAGAGACAGGATATGATGAAGGGAAATTTTTATATCTTGAAAGACAGGAAGTAGAAATGCAAATTTTGAGACTAGTGCTGCTTGTTTAGATTTAAACATATTTCATTCTAATGTATCTGCAAGTTTGAATTAGAAACTCTTACTGAACTTTGATTGCATGACTATAAAACTGATTTATTAATAGATATAAGAATCAATAACTCCTTTTCACATAAGAACAAACAATATGTGTGAATATCTGAGTGCTATACTTTATGTTTGGAGATCTATCTCACTGCAAACAGTCATACATCTAGAAAGTATTTTAAGTGCTGGAATCTGCCATTCAATTACAGAATTAGTTGGTATTGTGAAAGACCAAAAAAAGGAAGAGAATTCTCCATTGAGAATAATCTAAATAGTTTCTTCTTTATTTTTTATTCAACGAAATAGTAAAGTACCCCAAACTTTGAAAAATATTTGGCTTTTCTTATTTTTTATTTTTTAATGGTAAAAAATTTAGTAATAATAGCATGGGTACCACCAATATCAAAGATACTTGGTATATAATAAATAATAAGCAAAAGATTATTTCCATTTTTCTTATTAAATAACATTTCAGGGAAGTTTCCACATACACACACTAAAATCTCCTCTATCTCCTTCTCTGTCTCTGGTCTCTCTCTCTCTCTCTCTCTCTCCCTCTCTCTCTCTCTCTCTTTCACACACACACACACACACACACACACACACACACACACACACACACAGTATAGGACGAAGCCAGATATTCTGGCACTCATGTCCTGGCAGACTGAATCAAGGACTGTGATCCCAAGGCCAACTCATACATCATGTCAGGTTAGCATTCTATGGGTTTCCTGAATTAGGAAGAAAACATGCAGTCTATCACCATATCTAATTAAGACTGAAAAGTTTTCAGACATGGTATCTCTTCAGCGGTAAATCTATTTTTAGTACTATGTTTTTAAATAGAAAAATGTGTGTTGAATCAATTCAAATGCTTTTTCATTAAAATATAACAATAATTTCTCTCCTTTGACATAGTGATAGAATCAATTATATAAAAAGAGTCAATCTATAAAATGTTTTTAATTTTTAAAAGTGAACTGTACTTGAACACGGTGTTTTACTGTTGAAGTACCTTCAAAATTCAGTTTGGTAGTATTTTAGATAACAATATTTTCATCGACCAAATTTGTTTGGTCAGTAGCTTTCTGTTTTTGACTGTACTATCTTGTTTTAATGTCAGCATTGTATCAGCATTATAATTATCTTTACAAAATTAACATTTCATGACATAGGTAGTAAATAAACACTGGATTATTTGTTGAACCTCTTTCCACTGAACCACTCTATGACTTTAGAAATGGGTATCGATAACCCTATTTGTTTTAGATCACTTATCTCTGTCCATCACTTTTTAGGTCAAGAGTGGTCCATTCAGATTTTCCCTACTGAAAACTTAGAAATGGGATTAAAAACAGTTTTCCTAGTTTCTCGAAATTAAGATAAATAAATTCAGGAGCTGAGACTTCATTCACTATTGAGGTAGAAAACAGTGGTCTTCAGATGGTTGCCTGTGTAAAGACAATGTTTTCCAACCTCCATTACACCAGATGTGACCTTACACTAAATTCTCATCATTGAAATGTTTGTCTTGGTCTTAAGACATTATGTGACCCCATCCTGCCGTGCATCTCATGGAACTTAAAAATACCTACAATACAGCCTAAACTGCTGAAAACAAAATCAGAGGGTATACAAAAATCAGAATTTAGAAAGGATCTGAGTCTTTGAATGACTGCCGAATTGGGCTGCTTAAACTTTTATATCTGAGAGAAAAAAAAATCTTTTTTCTAAGCTTCTTTACTTTAGGCCTCTTTTTTAAAATAGCAGCTTAGCCTTTATACTAAGTAGGCCAAGCATATGAAGTAGTAAATATTATTAGTTAAGAGAGTAGAAAATGAAGTGGACTGAGAAAGACACAGAAGTTGGACTCAGAGAGACATACCATCCAGAGGGATAATCTAAGAAATAAGTACTAACTTCCATTTTTCCTGCTTCTTACATAATTTTTGATTCTGGAACTAAGTTTACTCTAATAGAATGGTTTCCCAGTTAGGCTGTGTAGGTTATAGGAAGTGCCTTTTTTTCACTTAAGCTAGATTGACGTCTCCTTCCAAAAAAGTCATTATTAACTCAATATTTGATCCAAAGCCTACATTGCAACTAACATACCCAGAACCATGCTTGGATGGAAAGTAGGATAAAGTTTCCTTTATCCTGGCATGTGAAATGGGCTCCAAATGTGCATTAACCAAGTAATTTTCTACTACCTTTGCATCCAGATGATATGCTCTAATCAAATAACATTTTAGGAGACTTACAAGCCAAATATAATCAAATTGTTTTGATTAGATTTCTACATGGTAGAAATGAGCACAATTGAAGTCCAAAGTTACTTTGGCTAGAAATAGAAGAAAAGTAGATCAATGCTCTAAAATCACTGAGATCCAAATTAATTAGATTGATAATAATTAAAATAATAATGGCAGTTTACCTGCATGATTTCCGGGATTCAAGTAATTTATATGCATTGTCTTACTTAATTTTTGCACACATTCAAAACTGTAGATTATTTTATCATCCCTCTTATTCCTCTGAGAAAACTGAGGTCTAGAATGTTAAGATGTTTGTCTAAAGAAATGGATTTGATTCCAGTTCTGCTTTGTGCAACAATAACTACATTTTTAACCACTATACTATATTGGACATTATCAAGAAATTAACAATGTGCTTTGCTGAACTGAAGTGGCTAAATTCTCTACTTCCATTTTTGCCTACAGTATTAGTGATTCAAAGCTGAAAATTAGTGAAATCATAGAAATATGAAATAATAGGACCCCAACCACTTTCTGTAAGTATGTTGAAATCCACATAGAGAATGTGGAGATTAATTCACATTCTATTAGTAAAGCACATTCTACCACTTTGCCTTGTACAAGGCTATTTTGAAATGTTTCTTCTGGTCTAGCTAATTGTTTTCCATACAGATCTCTAGACTAAAGTTACTAAAGATCACAGAGGCACCTGGGTAGCTCAGTCAGCTAACTGTCTGATGTCAGCTCAGGCCATGATCTCACAGTTCATGAATTTGAGCCCACATCAGGCTCTGTGCTGACAGTTCAGAGCCTGGAACCTGCTCAGACTCTGTGTCTCAACCCTTTCTCTTTGCCCCTCCCCTGCTCGTGCTGTGTCTCTCTAGCTCTCTCAAAAATAAACATTAAAAAAATGAAAGTTATTAAAGATCACTAAAAGAAGTTTTCAAGTACTGTGATTTTTACCCAATTAAAAAACAAACCGAAATATTGAAAAATGCTGAGACTAGAGGTTTTTTTTTTAAGTTTTTATTTAAATTCCAGCCAGTTAATATACAGTATTATATTAGTTTCAGGTGTACAGTTGCATACAACATTCAGTGCTCATCATGACAAGTGAACTCCTTAATCCCCATCACCTATTTTACCCATTCCTTACACCCCCACCTTCCCTCTGGGAGCCATCAGTTTGTTCTCTATAGTTCAGAGTCCGTTCCTGGTTTGCCTCTGTGTATCTTCCCCCCCTTTTCTCATTGTTTTGTTTCCTAAATTCCACATATGGGTGAAATCATATAATACTTGTCTTTCTCTGACTGACTTATTTCACATAGCATAATACTCTCTAGCTCTATCCACATCATTGCAAATGGAAGAGACTAGATCTTAACATAACTAGGTATTTATAAGAGGGTACAAAAATACTGATTTGAAGGGGCACATGCCTCCTGATGTTTATAGCAGCATTATCAAAAATAGTCACATTACGGAAACAGGTGAAATGTCCATCACCTGATGAATGGATAAAGAAAATATGGTGTAAAAAATATATATGTATATATACATGTATATATACATATATATACATATATAATGGAAAATTACTCAGCCATAAAAAAGAATGAAATCTTGTCATTTGCAATGACATGGATGGATATATCTATATATCGATATCTATCTATCTATCTATATATATCGAGATTTCATACCAAAGTTTGAATAGTCATTGAGATGATAATAGATGGATAGTGAGTAGTTCATCACAGGGATGGTTTTAATTTACAGTAGGGTAGAAAATAAAAGTTCTAGAAATAGGGTAGGAATTACCATGTTTGAATGCAGGAAGTTGTATGTATTTAGGGTAGTTAATGGTATTATGTGTAATAGAAATAGTGGTTATATCACTTTTGTATTTACTATTTTTAACATTATATTGCTAGATCTAATTATTAATCCTAAGCAACATTTTGCTTAGCTGATTATACCCTACCCGTGGGTGTGTGTATATATGTGTGTGTGTGTGTGTGTGTGTGTGTGTGTGTGTGTGTGTGTGTGTAGGTACGTGTGTGTGTATATATATATATATATATGTATATATATATATATATACATGTATATGTATATATATATATATATAATTTTTTTTGCTTGACTTTTAGGTCAACACAGCTCCTTGGTTTTCTTTTTTTCCTACTAATTACTCTTTCTCAATCTATTATTTGATACTGTATTGTGTATTCCCTCTATTTTGAACACTCTGATAACCAGGTTTATGGTAACTTACTCAATCCCATAAGCCAGAAATGATTAGGCAGGGGTCTTTGCCAGACCCAGTTTAGTCATTCAGTCTTACTCCCAGAAATTTAAAATTAATTTTGAAATAGTCACTGCCCGCTAGCTGTTTACCAAAACCAAACTTGACATTTGGGGTCACATTTGGCAATATGTCAGGTGAGGGCAGAATTTTGAGATAGCTCCAAGGATTCCCATTCCCTGATGTGCGTGCCTTGTATAATTCACACCTTCATAAGTGTGGAATGTGGATGAGACTGAGAATATGGTGGATTTCTTCTAATAATTGGATAAGGTTATGTTGACAAAGGAGGAAGGATTTTGCAGATGTAACTAAGGTTTCTGATCAGTTGACATCGAGAAATCAAAAGAAGACAATCTTATGTAGGCCTGGCCTAACCAGGTGAAGCTACATGGGAGCTGGCCCTTCCTAAAAGATGAAATTTGGTGGATGACAGAGATTTTCCTGCTGGCATTGAAAAATCCAGCTGCCTTGAAGACATGAACAGACTGCTCCAAAGAAGATATAGAGGTGACCAACAGACCCATGAAAATATGCTCATCATCACTTATCATCAGGGAAATACAAATCAAAACTACAGTGAGATATCACTTCACTCATGTCAGAATGGCTAAAATCTACAACACAGGAAACAACAGGTGTTGGAGAGAATGTAGAGAGAGGGGAACCATCTTGCTCTTTTGTTGGGAATGCAAACTGGTGTAGCCACTCTGGAAAACAGTATGGTGGTTCCTCTAATAGTTAAAAATAGAACTACCCTGTATTTCATCAATAGCACTACTAGGTATTGACCCAAAGAATACAAATGTACTAAGTCAAAGGGATACACGCACCCCAATTTTAATAGCAGCATTCTCTACAATAGCCAAATTATGGAAACAGCCCAAGTGTCCATTGACTGATGAATGGATAAAAAGATGAAATATTACTCAGCCATAAAACAGAATAAAATCTTGCTATTTGCAATGATGTGGATCAAGCTAGAGAGTATTATGCTAAGCAAAATAACTCAGTCAGAGAAAGACAAATACCATATAATTTCACTTATATGTGGAATTTAAGAAACAAAACAAAAGGGAGAAAAAGACAAAGGGGCAAACCAAGAAACAGACTCTTAACTGGAGAACAAACCAATGCTTCCCAGAGGGGAGGTGTGTATGTGTGGGGGTGTGTTATATATGTGCTGAGATTAAGGAGTACACTTGTCATGATGAGCACTGGGTGATATATGGAAGTGTTCAATCACTGTATTGTCCACCTGAAACTAATATTACATTTGTATCTTAACTAGCTGGAATTAAAACTTAAAAAAAAAGCAAAAGAAAAATCCATATGCCTTTATTCCTATAGCCACAAGGAACTGAATTCTTCCAACAAGCAATGAATGTTGAAGAGCACCCAGAGTCTCAGCTGACACTGTGGTTTCAGCCTGTTAAGACCCTGACAGATAATCCAGTTAACCTACCAAGTCCAGACTCCTGACCTCTGGATACAGTGAAATAATGAATTGGTATTATTTCAAACCATTAAGCTTCTGGTAATTTGTTGCATAGCAATAGAAAATGAACACGTTTTTGCAGAACCACAGACAACCAAATAGGAGAGGTGGAAAGTATTGATGAGAGGGAGAGGGATAGAGGAAAAGAGAGAGGGAGTTAAGGAGAGAGAGGGAGAATGTGATCTAAACTTAAAAAAAAAAAAGCTGAACTCAAGAGACTCATAGAAAAACAAAGGAAATATATGCTTCTATTTCTGATGGTTTTTCAGTTCCTGATTCTAGTATCTCATGAGACCTGTCTGCATTTTTTTTTTTTACCATATGATAATTCTGACTAGCTCAAGCACAAACTCCTAAATTAAGCTAGCTCATATGGGTTTTTATTACTTGGAATTGAAAGGCCTTAACTAAGACCTCATAATATTTTTGTTTCATAAAAAATAAAATAAGATTGAAATAGTCTCTTACTGAGAATGGTGAATTGATAACAGTGCTTCATAAGTCCATGTGCAGAATGAGTATATGTAAATATTAATTCCTTGAGTGACTCCATTTATTACATAAATTCTCTCACATGAAGAAGCTGGTTTGATGCTCTCAAAGGTATGTTTTTTTTGATACCCACCAGCTCCTACCCCATTCCATCCTATCACATTCCTCACATATGACTCTATTACTGTTCTAGCAAATGAAAAAGCTAACCCTTTTTCCTTTCCCCATATGTCTGATTAAAATATTCAAACACAGTGTTTGGTAGATTCATATTTTGTCCCAAAAGAGGCATTAACTGTAGCAGATGATGCTTGCGCCAAACACACAACCCCTCAGCCCCCTACCTTGATAATTATAGAATTTCTCTGCCAGACATTTATTACCCTTCCACCTCCAGCCATGGAGGAGTATAAGTGTTTAGCTCATGCCCACAGGGAAAACCGGAAGTCCCCGACTTTGATATCTCAATGACAGATGAGTAATGGTAAATAAATATTTCACATTTCTTTGTTGGGATAATACTAAAACGCACTGCACAATGTCTCCCCAACTTCCCAGTGGGGTTAAGTCCCTATTGCCATGGAAATCTGCTTGATGATATATCTTTTGCTTTCCTTCCCTCTACTCCCCCTTTCCACGCTCTCTTCTCCTATTCTACCCCAAAACCTACTTACAAAGGTATTTGACTCTAGCATTTGATCAAAATTATTCTTGCATGTTCAATAATTATATCTCTATTATATGCTAGGTCAATGGAAACCAGGACTAAGAAGGAAGAATCCTTTCTGCAAAAGGTGGAGCCTGGTGGGAGGAGCAGCCAGTGCTGGAGATACCCTCCAAAAGCAGAGGAAGGGAAAGGGAAATGGTTTCTCTCTTGAAACTACCATTGGCACAAACTGTCAAAAGGTGGTTTGCAGGAGAGTCTAGGAAATGAAGCTCTCTGCTTTAGTGAACAGAGCAGGGGAAGCACGAGGAATGTATTTTAGAGCAAACAGGCTGTAGCAGCCATGAGAGCTCTGAATTACCTCTCAGATCACTGACTGCCTGGAGCTTAATTGATGAAAAACTCTGGCTTCTGTGCTCTGAAATACATCACAGAGAGACCATACCTCACATGAACTGCTCCCCAAAAATGATAGCATGTAGCAGGGATACTATGGCAGGCCCATTCCTGGGAGATGAGCAAGTCCTCTGATAGTGACTTTGCCTCATGGATGGTTTTTTATAATTAATTAATTAATTAATTAATTAAAAAATTGTTTTTAATGTTTTTTTTGGAGACAATGCGAGAGACAGAGTGCAATCAGCGGAGGGGCAGACAGAGGGAGACACAGAATCTGAAGCGGGATCCAGGCTCTGAACTGTCAGCCCAGAGCCTGACGCGGGGCTCGAACTCACAAACCGTGAGATCATGACCTGAGCCAAAGTCGGACACTTAACTGACTGAGTCACTCAGGCACCCTGCCTCATGGATATTTTGACCAAATTTTCTTACAACTGCACCACAGTCTAGGACTTTTAATATTTGTTGTTTCTTTCCTGTTCCTTTCTTCCACACGGACCTACACCACAGTCTCACTGGCTTTTCTTATGTCCTTGGGCTCACTCCCCATTTTCTCTCCTGGTGTTCCCCAAGGAATATCTTTCATGTCTAATTCCATTTTGTTCTGTCTGCTTCTTAGAAGGATCAAACTGACACTCAGGCATAGATACAAATAAACAAAAGACATGCAGCAAACTAGAAGAATTATTTATAACAAAATCAAATCAATGATATGAAATGAAAAATAACCTTATAAAAATGAAGAAAGGATATAAACAGTGAATTCATAGGAAATGAAATGACCAAAATGATACAAAATATTTAATTTTTCTAATACTTAGGGAAATAACATCTACATTTAAGTTGAGATACCATTTTGACTAGTCAAAGAATGGAAACCATTAACAATCGATAATGAAAAGAGGTTAGTCACTCTCTTATATGGCTGGTAGGAGTGTTAAATGTTACTATATTTCTCTTTTTAAATTTGCCAACGACTCTTATATTAGTTTGCCAGAACTCCCATAACAAAGCTCCACAGACAGGATGGGTAAACAACACAAAGTTATTTTCTCATGGTTCTGGAGGTTGGAATTCTATGGTCAAGATGTAGGAAGGTTTGATTTCCTCTGAGGCCTCTCATTTTGGCTGGTAGGTGCCTACCTTCTTGCTGTGTGTCACATGGTTGCTCCCAAGTCTGTGTTGCCTGTGTCCTATTCTTCTCTTCCTATAAGGATGCCAGTCATATTGGATTAGATCCTCTCTGACATGAACTAATTTTACCTTAATTATCTGTTTAAAGGTCTAACTACAAATACAGTACATTCTGAGATACTGGGGGCTAGGACTTCAACATACAAATTTGGGGGATACAGAATTCAGCCCATAACAACTATGAAGTTTATAAATGGGGATACCTTGTAACTCAGAAACTCCACAGAAAAATATAAACTTTGTGTGTCCCTTCCTTTGGGAAGTTAACCCAATCTAAACCACAGTAATCTTTTCTATCCTGCTGTTTCAGTGGGGATGGATCTCCATGCTCTCTTTCAAAATTCTGTGACTCAAGTCAGAATATTCTACCTCCTTACCCACAGTTGATTGTTTTCTACCATCTGGGTATATATGACTCAGACTAGACTAATCAGTGTGGCTATTGGGTCTTTCCAAATATTCTAGAAAGTTACTCTCTCTTCTTGAATGTTGGCTTGGACAGCTGGATATACTCTTTCTACCACAGCGAAAGAAACTATCTTAGAATGACACTGAACAGAGAAAAAGGGAGATATAGATAGACAGATGCCTGATGACATTGTTTAACCCATAATCTAATAGTTCTTGAATTACATGCACTTTTTGGTTTCCCAATTATATTAACCAATAAGTTGATTTTGCAATTGAGCTAATTGAATTGCATTTTTGTCATGTGTAATCAAGGAGTTACAAACATGTACTCACACGCACTCAAAGTTTAAAAAATATGTACTCAAAGTTTTAATTACAAAAATATTTACTGAAATATTTTTAAGTTAAAAAATAAAAATGTTTTGTATTCCTTTAATATTGCAAACACTTAACAAATTGTGTTATAGCTACACTGTGAAATGAGTTGAATCTATATGCAATGATGTGTAAACCTGATAATATATTTGTTAAATAAAGAAAGCAATTGCTGAATAAAAGTATGGTCCTATTTATATGTGTATGAATATATATGTAAATGTATTAAGAATATAGTACTTATAATGGCAGAAGGAGTGGAATTGGAATTGGTTTTGAGATGAAGATTTTCATCATTTATGATTTTTTTATATTTAATATATACTTTCATAATATTTTTTAAATGATACTTTGAGCTTCTGAGTTACTTCCCTGATCACGTTGCCAGATCATTATAGTAGGTGCCTAAGAGATGTTTATAGATATTTATATTTAAGGGTGTGATAGGCAGATTAATGCTGGCCATCCCCCATGGGCATTCCCTGATTGGTGAAACCTGGGAATGTATGAGTTTACATGGCAAATAGTATGCAGATTTGATTAAGGTTAAAGACCTTGAGATAGGAAGATTAGCTTGGATTATCCAGGTGGTCCCAATCTAATCACACGGGTTCGTAAAAGCAGAGAACCTTTCCTGGCAGCAGAGAACCAGAGAAATGGCAGCATGATTAGCACTCTACCTACTGTTGCTGGGTTTGAAGAAAAAGGAAGGGGACATGATCCAGGGAATATGCGTGGTCTCTAGAAGCAAAAAACAAACAAAACAAAAAAGAAAAAACAAAAAAACAAAAAACAAAACACACACAAGAAAACAGATTATTCCCTAAAGTCTCTAGAAAGGAATGCAGCCTTGCAACTAGCAGGCCCTTTAATTTTTGCTAAGTCAGACAGTGTTGGACTTCTCACCTACAGAACTCTAAGATACAGTAGTCCCCCCTTGTCCGTGGGTTATACTTTCCAAGACCCCCAGTGGATGCCTGAAACCATCCACAGCACTGAAGCCTATATATACCATGTTTTTTTTTTCCCTATGCATACATATCTATGATAAAGCCTAATTTGTAAATTAGGCACAGTCAGAGATTAGTAACAACAGCAATGACATAAAACAATTATCACAATATACTATAATAAAAGGTATGTGAATATGGTCTCTCTCTCAAAACATCTTACTGTACTGTACTCACCTTTCTTCTTGTGATGATGTGAGATGGCAAAATGCCTATGAGATGAGATGAAGTGAGGTGAATGATGTAAGCAGTGTGATGTAGCTCTAGGCAACTATTGACTTTCTGCTTCCTGCTGTGGTTGACCTTGGATAACTAAACCCCTGAAAGTGAAACTGAAGATGAGGGTAGACTACTGTAATAAGGTTGTATTGTTAAGCTACCAAGTTTGTGGTTATTTATTACAAAAGCAATACAAATTCAATGTTCAAAAAATGACTATTAATTATGTTAAAACTGTGGAAGTTAGCTTGATACAAGCATCGTTTCATTCATTCTAAGTGTTTGCGTGCCTTTTGGGTGCCCAGACACTCCTTATGTCACATTACTATAGAAAATCAATGCCTACAGAAAAGGCAAAATGTACTCAGTTTAGTGTGCAGATGAACATGAACACACACTATATAGCAGAAAATATGTGCTTGAGCTTGAATCTTAATTAAATAACTCACATGCTTGAACTTCAAGTTATGGAACATTTCATCAAGAAGGAGTCAAATAGGAAAATGCCCTAGATTTCAAAATGGAACAAGGCCCAGATGGATTCACAGAAAGGCTGCAGTTCTCTTCTGAAAAGTGCAGACGCAGATTGTTAACTAGATATAATGGAGCCATTCAACAGAAACTCAAAAATGCAAAAAATAACAGTTTCATCCCAATTCTCGTGTGAGTAGGAAATTGTTCTTTAACTACTAAAGTAACATGAGCTTAGGAAAGGGAAAACTAATTTTGCAGCTGCATTTATTATGAATATAACATTGGAAAGAACAGAGATAAACCAGTGGCAGATGACTTTATAACAGTTTGAGATCATACCTACATATGCCATATCTGTTACAATTTCATGTAACAGATATATTAATTAGATGAAGCAAGTGAGAAAGAGTAGCAAAAGATGAAACATAAGGCTTTTTTTAAAAAGTTCATTTTATTTATTTTGAGAGACAGAAAGAGAGCATGGAAGGCTCAGAGAGAGAGAGAGAGAGAATCCCAAGCAAGCTCCACTGGCAGTGCAGATGTGGGACATGAATTCATAAACCACAAGATCATGACCTGAGCTGAAATCAAGAGTATGGACGTTTAACTGACTGAGCCACCCAGGTGCCCCAAGCCTTCATTTTTATAGTTAGAGTGTTTGAGTAAAGGAATATCAAATATGATTGTGATAATGATAATAATGAAAATTACTGTCTATATTTTCAGATGTGGCATGATCAGTGTACCCAACATTAAGAAATCACACATCTTAATTATTGCTAGAATAGGAAGCATAGCTAATTAGTAAATTAAATATTTTATTTTTTTAAAGTGTATTTATTTATTTATTTAGAGAGAGAAAGAGAGAGAGAGAGAGAGAGAGAGAGCGAGCGAGAGAGCAGGGGAGGGGCAGAGAGAGAGGGAGAGAAAGAATCCCAAGCAGGCTCTGCACTATGAGATGGAGCCTGATGCAGGGCTCGAACTCAGGAACTGCAAGATCATGACCCAAGCTGAAATCAGGAGTCAGATGCTTAAACCACTGAACTACCTAGGTGCCCCATAAATTCAATATTTAAAATATATTCATGTATAAGCATTGGTTTCTGTTATTTTTTTTTTAATTTTTTTTTCAACGTTTATTTATTTTTGGACAGAGAGAGACAGAGCATGAACGGGGGAGGGGCAGAGAGAGAGGGAGACACAGAAGCGGAAACAGGCTCCAGGCTCCGAGCCATCAGCCCAGAGCCTGACGCGGGGCTCGAACTCACGGACTGCGAGATCGTGACCTGGCTGAAGTCGGACGCTTAACCGACTGCGCCACCCAGGCGCCCCGGTTTCTGTTATTTTGCTTTAAACTCTACTATATAATTTGAATGTTCAAAAGAGCCTGCCTCTGTCATTAGTTACCTCTATTACATACATACATATATACAAACATATATTACCATATATGTTAATAGGTCCTAAGTATTATTATTTACTATTACATTATATATCCCAGAATTTCAGAAATATAGGATCTTATTACTTATTAACCTTTTGAAATTCCAGAAATCAAACTCCTTGCCTTCACTGAACTCAAAGATAACTTTTAGCTTTTCTTTCTGTTCAACATATTTTTCTGTCTTTCTTATTCATTTTACGCACATAATCTCAACCACTTCCTGTTCAATTGTAGTCTTCATTTTCAGAACTTAGTTACTTGCTCTCTTCTCCTTCTCCTCCCTCCCTTTGTTTCTTCCCGTCTTCCCTTCCTCCTCTTCTGCATATAAGCATCTACTATGTGCTAGAGACTACACTAAGCCTCAAGAATACACAGATGAATAATGACCTCAGTGAGTTAGCATATTTGCAAGACAGGCTAATAAAATAAGAAAGTTTTAATGGAGTTTAAAATATTATAAGGGAAAATGCTATGGGAAAACAAAAGAGTGACAAAATACCTATGGGAATCAGGGAAAGCTTGCCAGTGGGAGTAATGCTCAAACTGGGTTTTAATCCATAAGAAAGCTGATCAGGTGAAGAAAGAGAAACATAGCTCTGCTTTTTTGCTATTTTTTTTACAATTATTTTGCTATTTAAAATATTTGCTGTGTAAAATATTTTTTACAAATATTGTGCTATTATTTTTTACAATTTTATTTTATTTTATTTTTTGGCTTTTGATAGCATAGCACTCAAAATTTTGGTATTTACTCTGAATGTAGTGGGGGTAGATTAAGGATTCTAAGAAAATATTCTGATAGTTCTTTCTTATAGTTGCTATTTTTCTGTTCTGCTTATTCCAGCAGAAGGTGAACTTTGGATGCTGAATTCATAGCTGGCAACTTGTGTAGCCTCTAGTTTTGTCTGAAAGTTTTGATTCTGACCTAATACAGTGTAATGTGCCAAATAATTATGATAAAATTAAATTAGTTAATACATATAAAATACTCAGCACAGCACTTCCCTCATTAGCTCTTTTTTTATTAAAAAATTTTTAAGTGTTTATTTTTGAGGTTGGTGGGGGATGGGGGAAGAGTGGAGGAGGGACAGAGAGAGAAGGAGACACAGAATCTGAAGCAGGCTCCAGGCTCTGACCTGTTAGCACTGAGCCTGACACATGGCTCGAATTCACGAACCACAAGATCATGACCTGAGCCAAAGTCAGACACTTAACCAACTGAGTCACCCAGGCCCCCCTCACATGTTAGCTCTTAATCAGCAAAATAATCTATCTTAGATGAAGAAAGCCTAAAGCAGAGAATAAGGAAGAGATGATGGTTTGAACTTTTAGTTCTGAAAATAAAACTTCACCATTTAACTGGGTCTTATACCAACAAAAATTCCTATATTGTTAAAATATATGTATAGTCTTTTTCTGTTATGGTATAAAAACATGAAGTCCTCTTTCTAGAAGTTTTGTTCTAAAGAAAAGATGGACGTTGGAGGTGAAAAGTTGGGGTGAGATAATATGTTGAATTTAATTTTTTAAAAAGATTAAATCAACACTGTTTGTGAATTGAAGATAGAAAAAGTCAAAGCTATGAGAGTCAATAATTAGTAACCAAACAGGTAATTGTCAGGACGATCCCAGAGGGGACATTAGGGGCTGTGATCCTGGAAAAACCTCTTACTAGAAAACGAGTAACACTTGTTCTCAGACAGAAAGGAGTTAACTTGCTTCTTAACTGTCCCTGAAAGATTCATTGAACTCTTAATGTATACACAAGATACCTACCCTATCTGAGACTTGATTCCATGTTCAAAAGTTCACGTAACAACACGGCCTAATTCTGAAACAATGCCAAGCTCTAAATACAACTTTTAGTTGCTTCCACAATTATTTTGTGAGTGATTACGTATCTATACCACATTTCTTTGGGGACATTTGTACTTTAAATGAATCTGTATTTTATCACATTTCCTTTGAGAATAAGAATAGAGTTATCATTCACTTACTTTTGACAACCACTGATTTCTTTAGTCTTGCACATTTTAGTGTTGTTTTTTTAAATTCTTTTCAAAATATGTTTAGTTCTATGAAGAATTACATAGAACTTAAGTGGGAATTTAATCAAATGTCCAGATGAGAGTACCGGCCCTTGGTTTATTCTGTATTATTCCCTCTGAACTATTTCTCTCATGCTAAGAACTTGCATCTAATTTGGGGAAGATTTTAGGCAAAGCTAATTTTATCATTATTGCATTCCAGGTTTTCTGCCTCCCACAGAGGGTCTACATTGTGTTTTAGTCTACTCTGAAAGCACCCATTTTTAAACTTTTAAAGTTGAAACTGTACATAAATTATTTCATCTATCCACCATCTGTGTCTTCTTATCTGTGCATTAATTCTTAATTTTTGATTATCTGTTAAACTTAATCACGATGGAAATTACTGAAAAATAAAAATAGAACACCAAGTTCATAAATTCCTTCAACAGATATTAGTATTCGTAATTATATATGTAGAAATCTAAGAAACTTGGAGCCTGAGAAATTCTTAAGTAACATGTAACAACAAATATATTCCAATGGAACCAGCCTCTACAAGACAGAAGTTGCCATCATATGGCCTGTAGCTCAAATCCGCCACAGATGCTATCTGTTTACTTTATACAGTCTTTTTAAAACATTTGAGTTGTGGTAGACATTTTGAAATCTGAAGTTTACATGTTATTTTTAAAAATCGAGCTTTACTTATATTTGAAAATAATATATGTGATAAGGGGTTAATATACAAAATACATAAAAAAACTTATACAAGTCAACACTAAAAAACCAACCAACCAAATAATCCAATTAAAAAATGGGAAGACAAGGTGCCTGGGTGGCTCAGTTGGTTGAGCGTCTGACTTCGGCTCAGGTCATGATCTTGCAGTCCATGAGTTCAAGCCCCACGCCAGGCTCTGTGCTGACAGCTCAGAGCCTGAAGCCTGCTTTGGATTCTGTGTCTCCCTCTCTCTTTGCCCCTCCCCTACTTGTTCACTCTCTCCCTCTCTGTGTCTCTCTTTCTCTCTCTCTCAAAAATAAACATTAAAAAAAAAACTAATAGAATAGACATTTTTCTAAAGAACACATACATTATGGCCAGCAGACATATGAAAAGATGCTCATTATCACTTACCATCAGGGAAATCCAAATCAAAACCACAGTGGGATATCACCTTATACCTCTCCAACTGACTAAAATCAAAAAGACAAGAAATAACAAGTGTTGGCAAGGATGTGGAGAAAAAGGAACTCTCATTCACTGTTGGCGGGAATGTACATTGGTACAGCCACCGTGAAAAACAGTATGGAGGTTGTTCAAAAAATTAAAATAGAAAGCCATATTATTCAATAATTCCACTACTGGATATTTACTCAAAGAAAACAAAAATACCAATTTGGAAAAATATATGCACCTTTGTGTTTATTGCAGCACTATTCACAAGAGCAAAGATTTGGAAGTAACCCATATGTCCATTGATAGATGAATGGATAAAGAAGGGGAACCTGGGTAGCTCGGTTGGTTGAACATCCAGCTCTTTTATTTATTTAAAAATTTTTTCAATGTTTACTTATTTTTGAGAGAGAGAGAGAGAGATAGAGCATGAGCAGGGAGGGGCAGAGAGAGAGAGAGGGGGACACAGAATCTGAAGCAGACTCTAGGCTCTGAGCTGTCAGCACAGAGCCCAACATGGGGCTTGAACCCATGAACCATGAGATCATGACCTGAGCTGAAGTCAGATCTCAACCGACTGAGCCACCCATGTGCTCCAAGCATCCAGCTCTTGATTTTGGCTCAGGTCATGATCTCAGGATCATGGGATCAAGCCTCATGTTGGACTCCATGCTGATGTGGAGCCTGCTTAGGATTCTTGATCTCTGTCTCTCTCTCTCCCTCTGTCCCTCTTCCCTACTCTTGCTCTTATCTCAAAGAAGGAGAAAGAAGTAAGAAGTAAGAAGTAAGAAGTAAGAAGAAGAAGAAGAAGAAGAAGAAGAAGAAGAAGAAGAAGAAAAAGAAAAAATAAGATGTGGCTGTTATATAGCCATAAGAAATGATAAGATTCTGCCATCTGTGACAACATGGATGGACCAAGAGGTATAATTCTAAGTAAAACACATCAGACTGAGAAAGACAAAACCATGATATCACTCATATGTGGAATCTAAAAACAAAACAAAACATATGAATAAACAAACAAAAAGTAGAATCAGTCCTATAAATACAGAGAAAAAACTGATGGTTTCCAGAGGGAAGATGTTTGGAGAGATGGGCAAAATGGGTGATGGGGAGTGGGAAGTACAAGTTTCCAGTTATGGAATGAATAACTCATGGGAATAAAAGGCACAGTGTAGGGAATATACTAAAGATATTGTAAGAGTGTTGTGTGGTGACAGATGACAGTTATGCTTGTGAGCATAGCGTAATATATGGAGATGCTGAATCACTATGTTGTACACCTAAAACAATAGTAATAGCAATAGTAATAGTAATAGTAACAGTAATAGTAATGTAATTTAATTAATGTAATAGTTGTGTGTCAACTATACTCAAAAAAAAAAAAAAGACTAACTTCTCTTATCAAACTATGAGCTCTAGGAGCAAAGGATCCATGTTCCTGCATGGTTAAGATGGGCTGGGCAAGGCTGGAGCATGAGCTCTAAAGTTGTCTCAGTCCCTAACTGGTTTGCTTCGGTCATCAGAGGAAATATAAAAGACAAAAACAAAACAAAACACACACACACGAAACAGATGATTCAGGGCTTGTAGGACCTATTGGAAACTTGTTCTTTGTGACATGCTTCAAGTAATAGGGAGCTACTGAAAAGCTTTTAGCAGGCAAATGGAATGAAGAGAATTAAAAAAAAAAAATTCAGTTTATTTTGACAGAGGCAGAGACAGTGCGAGTGGGAGAGGGGCAGGGACAGAGAGAGACTGAGAATCCTAAACAGGCTCTGTGTTGCCAGCACAGAGCCCAACACAGGACTTGAAATCATGAAACCACAAGATGATGACCTGAACCGAAACCAAGAGTCCTACACTTAACCAACTGAGCCACCCAACTGAGCCACCTTTGAAGAGATTTTTTAGTATTGAAATGATCATTCTGGCTGCTGTGTAGATAACAGGTTTGGATTGATCAGAGTAGAAGTAGCAAAGCCAGTCAGAAAGCTATTGAAGTGTTCCAGGCACGATATGACTATAAGTGACAGGTGGGGGAAAAAAAGGATAAATTTGGGGCAAAAAAATCATGACATGAATCATCAGTGACCAGTGGATTGAATACACGGAATTTCTGAGAAAGAGGTAAAGAAGGAAACTTTTAGATGACAGGGTTGCTCACTGAGATAGATTGCTGGAGGAGGGCTGGATTTATCAGAGTAAAGATTCTATGTTCAGAGTTGGAAATGTGTTTGAAGTCTGTTGAGATCCTAGTATTCATGGAGAGGTTTTGACTGGAGATCCCAAAGATAAATGCTATAGAGTGAAAGGAAAATGAAAGGCCTGGAAGAGAAGAATAGTCCAGGAAAAGGGAATACAAGGAATAATTAGGGAAGTATAACAAAATCAGAATGATGAACAAACATGGAAAATAAGAAAATATATTATTAAAAATGGAATTTTCAGAGTGTTAAATGCTTATAAGATGTCCTGTAGAAGAGAAAATGAAAAATGTTCATTGTATTAGGATCAAAGTGCCTTTTATAATTAAACCATAACATAAAAGAAGCTTCACAATTTATACTTTAAGGTTCTAGTATTAGTTATGAGTTTATTCTTTAATAAGATTTTTTAAAGAACTGAATTTATTTTAATATTTTCAATTTTGGTCTGACTTAATTTTATTCATCTTTTGATTTTACATTTGATCTTAGGTTGACAAAATTAAATGGATCACAACCTTCAGAATCAGAATATTGCTTTTTTTTTCTCCAAAGAGAATCCCTATATATTTATTTTATTATTCATTTATCATCATTTATCTCATTTTCCCTACCCCCATGCTACCTATAGTTTGTAGGTAGGTAATGTATGTCTTAAAACCATTTATATATTTCCTTGTTTAAAAATCATCATCATGATCTCATATCTACAAAATTACATTAGTGGACCTGTAGGGGTGATTTGTTTTTCCTCTTAATATTTGCCTTTGAGGGGCGCCTGGGTGGCTCAGTCGGTTGGGCGGCCGACTTCAGCTCAGGTCATGATCTCGCGGTCTGTGAGTTCAAGCCCCGTGTCGGGCTCTGTGCTGACAGCTCAGAGCCTGGAGCCTGTTTCTGATTCTGTGTCTCTCTCTCTCTGACCCTCCCCTGTTCATGCTCTGTCTCTCTCTGTCTCAAAAATAAATAAACGTTAAAAAAATTAAAAAAAATATTTGCCTTTGATCCATCTTGAGGTCCATGTTGATATATGTAGATTTAATTTATTTTAACTGCTGTAAGATGTCTTATTGTTTCTATATATTGCATTCTATTTATCCATTCATTGCTGAACACTTAGATTATTTTCCTCTCTTTGCTATTACAGAATATACACACTTATGTATGCATACACATACACACAGAGTCATGGATATCCTCATATGTGTCTATTTACTTGGCTTAAATTTTTCTAGGATGTATAAATACTGAGGCATGGAGTTCCTGGCTTGTAAAATACATATAATTTAAGGTTCATTAAATACTTGCAAAATTATTTCCAGAATGGCCACATCCATTTTCATAAGCTTTCCTGTGCTAGGGCCTGAGGACTTTTATTATAACTTAGAGAATATTTGTAGGTTTTATATTTAGAAATTCTCATGGTTTGCTTCAAGTTTCAAGTCTTAAAAGATTTCTCAATAGGTGTGTTTCCACTGATATGCTCTGAAAAGAATAATCAGATTTCATACACACAAATCTTAAGAATTCTTCCAGCTATCTTTTTTACTTTATTTATGCATTCATCAACACAAGTGTTTATCAACTTATTGTACTTTTAGCTTTCTTATCTCTTTTATCTAAGCATTTTTATGCTCTGGTCAGCACCTCTGAATGCCATGTGGTTGACAGAACTATTTATTATGATGTTATTCTGTGGAAATAGGTTGAAGAAAAGAAGAGCATGCGTGTTCTTAAAATGGTGGTGGTGGTGGGGGAAGATTGGTGGATGTTTTAGTTGAAGTATTTCATTACTTATTTTATTTATTTTATTTTCTGTCTTGAGATCTCACTTAGAAGGAGACAAGGTACAGAATATCCTATAAAGCTCTTTATTCTGGAATGCACTTGATAAATTGTCTGCTAAGAAATTATCTTATACCAAGTAATATTCTGAGATTGACTTCACAAAATTTTACATATCTATAATTGAACAACAATAACAACATACAGATGGAAAAAGAAAATTGAGTTGATTTCCATCAATTTCAGTAGCTTCAGAGAAATATTTTTCGGATGAAATTATCTCTTTTATTTTCTCTCAGGGGTGAAACTGTTTTTCCAATTGTTTCCCTCAAATTTTAGCAGTATAAAATAATGCATAAAAGATATCAAGTCAAGATGCTGAAAGGAATAGTTTTATCCAATTTTCCTCCCCAACTCTTATTGAAATGACTAATAGAATATTCAAGTTTGAAAAAACAATCTGAAACTGCTTTTAATTAGAGAAGGATGCTACTCACAAATAAGGAATAATAAAGAATTAGTATTAGATCTAAAGCATATAGAACTGGACTTGAGGAGGTCACCAAGGAACATTTTATACTTGCTTCTTTTCCTAAGAAACAGTACCATTCCCAGGGATGTTACTCGAGAACATCTAAGCAGAAACCCATTAAAAGTTACTGATTTGGGGGTGAGCCTGAGAGGCTCAGTCAGTTAAGTATAAGACTCTTGATTTTGAATCAAGTCATGGTCTCATGGTTCATGGGATCGAACCCCATGTAGAGCTCCATGCTGACAGCACAGAGACTTCTTGGGATTCTCTCTCATCTTCTTTCTCTCTGCACCTCTCTCATCTCTCTCAAATTATATAAAATAAACTTAAAAAAAAGTTACTGATTTGTAGTGAGATATGAAAGCCAGAGAAGCCTTGCATCATATAGGGAGTTTATGGCCTGAGCTTCATTTCCCCCCCTATTGGGAATGTAGTATTTGAAATCAGTGATGATAACTATACATCATAGTTCAGTTGGTGACTAAAATAAACAGAAAGGCAGCCAGGAGTAGAGCTGGTAACAGGTGTGGCTTGAGGCAAAAAGAATGTGCAGCAAAACCACAAAGTTGCCTAGTACAGGATCTGCTCAAACTCCAGAGGGACCTAATAAGTTGATCACCTTTGCTGCAGGCTCACCCTTCCTAGAGAAGGAAAGACACACATACGAGGTTCCTCTGTTAGGTTACTCTAGATTTTTCTCCCCACTAACCTCAGGTAGCTTGATTTTTGAACTGATAATGTAATTTTATATCAACCACTTCTTTAGCTTAACATTTTTATTTTGGATGGATCTATGTGAGGTTTCTCTAACAAGATGAGGAAAAGCAGTCTTTGGCTGTGATCGATGACTTAATGAAATAAACAAGACGTAGAAATACTATTTAGTATAGCAGCAGAAAAGTGACATGAAATTAAGATACTTTTGCTTTTCCCTTGTTCTAGGTTTTATTTAAGTTTGGATATAGAGACATACTTTTAAAAGCCTAGAGAATAAAATTTGGGGAATGGGTTCAGGGTTCCTTGACATTTTTGGATATATTAATTTAAATAATGTATGGGGCGCCTGGGTGGCGCAGTCGGTTGAGCGTCCGACTTCAGCCAGATCACGATCTCGTGGTCCGTGAGTTCGAGCCCCGCGTCAGGCTCTGGGCTGATGGCTCGGAGCCTGGAGCCTGTTTCCGATTCTGTGTCTCCCTCTCTCTCTGCCCCTCCCCCGTTCATGCTCTGTCTCTCTCTGTCCCAAAAATAAATAAAAAACGTTGAAAAAAAATTTTTTAAATAATGTTCATAACATGGTTCAAAATAACAGATTAGCCTATTTGTCTAGCCAGTAACAAAAATCTACATGCCTATCTTCTAAAATATTTGGAATCAATCAGTTCTAAGCATTCTTTTTGTTTGGGAATTAATTTTAAAAAAAAGACGACTTTATTGGTGATAGTTCTGGAGGTTCAGAGTGAAATTTTATATTTGAATATTTCCTCTAGGTCTCATGAAAAGATATATTCATCTCTTGACATAAGCCCATGAACTGAGTATGTGCCATACTCCCTTGCTAGTAGAGGCTGGCTTTCATCTCAGAGGTTAAAAATGCTGAATATGCACTTTCTCTATGTTTTTTTCTTTGTCTTTCTTTTTTGTTAATGAATGCAACCACAGCAAATCCTGACCAATGGAATCTTGCTGGACAACTTTTGGGAAATGTTTTCCTATATAATAAAGAGATAATCACCAGAGTGCCCCCTTCCTCATGCTAAACCATAGTTGTTCCTAAGTGTGATGTTCAGAACTGTTGCAGCTATCTTATGTTCAAGAGGCAGACATCACCAGCACACTGAAGATTTCAGAGCAACTATATGCTTGATATAAGACTCAGTATCTGCATACCTTTGGAACTTCTTGTCCTGATCTTTTTATTACATGAGACAAGACACAACTCTTCATGTGCCAGTTTTCTGGCCTCTGATGATTCCCTGGCTGATGTTGATGCTGGAGAAGATGAAGAATTGTTCTAGTTTTCAATGTCTTCTGAATGCATCTTTATTGTAATCCCAAATGTTCTGTTCATCAGTTACTAGTTTCAGAGTTTTGATTTCTTGATTCTGTCATAAGAAATAGTGACTGTGTGTATGTGTGTGTGTATTTGTGTGTGTGTGTATAAATATTAATGTATAACCATATTGTAGCTTCATTTTGTTTAACTCAAATTTAGTCTTATTTTTTAGAGCAGTAAGTTGGACAATTTCATCAATTATAAATAAGTGAAAATAGGGTAAGCTATTCCACCATAGATTCTGAGAATAGCAAATGCCAAACTTTCATGAACCTATGTGTGAAAAACATTTGAAACAGGGCTTTGTATCACTATGTCTCTGATGCATATTCTAACAGCAATATACCTAAGGATAAGAAAACAGCAGGAGAACTTTTCCACTTGGTAGAGATAATATCCCTGAATAGATCTTTATAGTATTAATATTATAAAATAGAGAAGAATGAAACCCCTCATTTTTGGCCTATAAAAAGATTCCACAATGACAAAAAAAAGCAGAAAAAATGGTTATACCATTTAAGGATAAGAAAAAATAAGAAGCTTTGAAAAAAATGAATATATCTATGTTTTCAATATAATTCAATATAACTTGGATCCTCTGTAACAAGAGATGAAATGTGGAATGATAAGACAAAAGACACATGACAAAAGTTCTGGCTGAGAGTCAGACTGAAATAAAACAGAGATGGATGAGATAGGAAAATACTAAAATTAAATTAAATGCAGCAGCAGGGAGAAAAGTCCCTTATATTTGAGGAAAAAGAAATAACAGAGCTTACACTACAGAAAGTAATATGGAGGAAAAATATGTTCTAGAATAAGGAGGATGAGGAAAAGGGATGAAAATAACAAGCAAAGAGAGTATGTTTGGAGCACCAAGAACAGAATTAAACCTGGAGATAATTGGTGCTGTCTAGAGAGACCTCAGAGCACAGTGGAATGGAAGCTATAGTTAGAAATACCATAAAGAAAAAGTCAAAGAATGTCACATGTCTGTAGGTTAAAAGGGTTCCGCAGGGTTCCAGGGAAGAAAAGAACTATACCCATGTCTACATAAATTTGGTGACTTCCTTAAATTTTAATAATACAGAAATAATTGTATAAAATCTAATCAGAATGTTTAAAAAAGGAAAAAGGAAAAAAACTGTAGGATATCCACAAAGGAAGAAAATTAGGACTTCCTTTAATCTCACAATATTACATGAAGGAAAATATTAAAACAATAATTCATCTGCATAGTTTTAAGGAAAATATTTGTGACCTAAGATTTCATTCCCCATTTATCCAGTGAATATAATAAATGAAAGAGTATTAGGTCCTATCATAGTTGTACGTAACTTAAATATATATTGATAACCATATCAGCTAGCCCACATATATATCAGCCTGAAAACTGATTTAAGAGCTCTAAAAAGGAATGTTATAGTATAAGACATTTGTTTTGGGATAACTTCAAATGACCTAGAAATATAATTAAAACAAAGTATAATAAATATTATTTCAAACACAATAAAATGTCCCTTATTTCTTTACCTCTTTACCATTTTTTTACCAATATTATGCTTTTACTGAACTCTGATTTTTCCTGAAACAACTTCATCTGCTGGTGTTCATTCTTATGAAGATTTCTTGTTTTTTCCTATAGAGAGAATATTCCACTACCACTTAAAGATTAGGTGTATCCTTTTTTTTTCCCACAATTTTATTTACATTCTAGTTAGTTAACATATAGTGTACTATTGGCTTCAGGAGTAGAATTTAGTGATTCATCACTTACGTGTAACACTCAGTACTCATCCCAACAAGTGTCCTCCTTAATACCCATCCCCCACCAATCTCTCTACATCAACCTTTAGTTTTTCTCTATAGTTAAGAGTCTCTTATGGTTTGCTTCCATCTTTCTCTCTCTTTTTCTCCTTTCCCTATGCTCATCTGTTTTATTTCTTAAATTCAACATGGGAATGAAAGCGTATGGTATTTGTCTTTCTCTGACTTATTTTGATTAGCATAATACACCCTAGCTCCATCCACATCACTGTAAAAGGTAAAATTTTTCTTTTTGATGACTCAGTAATATTCCATTGTATGTATATGTATGTATGTATGTATATATAATATATGTGTAAACTCCATTGTGTGTGTGTGTATATATATATATATACATATACATATATACATATATATACACATAAACATATATACATATATATACATATACATATATACATATATATATACATATGTATATATATACATATACATATATACATATATACATATACATATATACATATACATATATACATATATACATATATACATATATACATATACATATACATATATATATACATATACATATATACATATACATATATACATATACATATATACATATATGTATACATATGTATATATATACATACACATATATACATATATGTATACATGTATATGTATATATATACATATACATATATACATATATATACATATACATATATACATATATATATATACACACACACATATACACATATATGTGCCATATCCTCTTTATCCATTGATGATGGACCTGTGGACTCTTTCCATAATTTGGCTATTGTTGACAATGCTGCTATAAACATTGGGGTGCACGTACCTCTTTGAATCTGTGTTTTTGTATCCTTGGGTAAATACCTAGTTGTGCCATTGCTGGGTCATAGGGTAGTTCCATTTTTAATTTTTTGAGGAACTCCATACTGCTTTCCAGAGTGGCTGCATCAGTTTACATTCCCACCAACAGAGCAAGAGTGTTCCCTTTTCTCTTTATTCCTCACCACCATCTGTTATTTCCTGACTTGTTAATTTTAGCCATTCTGATAGGTGTGAGATGGTATCTCACCATGGTTTTGATTCGTATGTCCCTGATGATGAGTGACGTTGAGCATCTTTTCATGTGTCTGTTAGCCAACTGGATGTCTTCTTTGGAAAAATGTCTATTCATGTCTTCTGCCCATTTTTAACTAGATTATTTATTTTTGCATGTTGAGTTTGATTAGTTCTTTATAGATTTTGGATACTAACCCTTTATCAGATATGTCATTTGCAAACATCTTCTCTCTTTCTGTAGGGCGTCTTTTAGTTTTGTTGATTGTTTACTTCATTGTGCAGTCCCTTTTTACCTTGATGAAGTCCTAATAGTTTATTTTTTGCTTTTGTTTCCCTTGCCTCTGGTGACGTGTCTTGTAAGAAGTTGCTATGGCTCAGGTCAAAGAGGTTGCTGCCTGTGTTCTCTTCTAGGGTTTTTTTTTGGTTTTCTGTCTCACATTTAGGTCTTTCATCCATTGTGAATCGTTGTGTATGGTGTAAGAAAGTGATCCAGTTTCATTCTTCCACATGTCTCTGTCTAGTTTTCCCAACACATTTGTTGAAGACACTGTCTTTTTTCCATGGGGTATTCTTTTCTGCTTTGTCAGATATTAGTTGACCATATAGTTGTGGGACCATTTCTGGGTTTTCTATTCTGTTCCATTGATCTATGTGTCTGTTTTTTGTTTTTTTGTTTTTTTTTTTTTGCCAGTAGGTGTATCCTTTTTAGGTTAAAAATGTCTCCTCTGGTCCAAAAACTAATATTATGATAATATTAGAAACTAAATTACCTCCTATTCCATTTGGACCTGCTCTTATCACCTTCTTTATCTCGTCTTGCTATCATCTGGCTTTATAATCTACAGTGATGACTCAGAAATTATCCTAGTCTCTCACATATTTGGCTTATTCATCTGGAGGGCTTTTTACAACACTTTTCTTCTGCTATATGAACTCTCACAACTCTAATTTTGAAAACAAAGGTGTCCACTCCTAGACCACATTGAGTTATGATTTTATATGCTCCAAGTTGGCAAAAAAAATTAGCAAGGATTAAATTAACAAAAACTGTTACATAAAGGAAAGATGAAATAGTTCAAGCATTTCACATTATTTTGTGAATTTGAAAATATGGCAATCCTCCTATAGACATATACACTGGAGAAAACCTTTCACAGGTGCCAAAAACTGTTATAGCTATACTATTTATTTTTCATTAAAATATATCCTAGAAACAACACAAATGTCCATCATAGAAGACTAGCTGTATATGTGTGGTATTATGTTAGACAACTGAATGTTTGTTTACTTTTAAGATAACTGTCCACAATCTCCCACTTTTTCTCTATAACACATCATATGTCATATGTTAGCTGACTTCTTAGTATGTTTAGGAAGGATGGATGTTTTGAGAGTATGAAGAAGCTTTCTCAAGCCAATATATTTCTTCTTCTCTATGTGCTTCCTATGGTATCTAAATAGAAGTTATCTCTATTCCGTGACTCAATCTCTCTTTGGCCTCAGGTCTGCAAAGCAGTCCCAACCAAGGCTCTAAGACATATAATAATACCCCTTTTCATTATCCCTCCAGCCATGAAGGTGGTAGTGGTTTCTGACAGGTCCCAAAACATATTGTTCGGGTTGCAAAATGACTGCATGAGTTGTAAAACTTCAATATATCTCCTATATTAAGATGAGGGCATTGTTCGGGATAGAATAGGACCCTGAAACTTGGAATGTAGAAATTTGGGAGGAACTGGATAAAGCTGAGAACCTCAGAACTCCCAATTCCCCTTTATTGTTTCTCATCACCAGAAAGAGCCTCATTTTCCACCATCTTTGGATAGACTCTGCAATGACCTGACTAGAGATGCTTCATAAGAAAGGTGTCTATTCTCCCCAAGACTCACCTCTACCATCCTTGTTGATACAGTCTGAATTTATCACTAAGGAGAATATCACAACATGTGCTTCAGGGAGAGAACACTTACGTAGCAAAATAACTGAGACATTACTAGTTTTATTGTCAGGTATCTGAGAATACACATAAGAATGAATTCTTATGGCATTAGTCTGAGCAGGATGAATTATAACATTGGATCAGATCAAATTTATTCATATGAGACATTTATATGAGATTTTAGATTTAATGCTTTAGCTTCAAGATGCTGGAAGTGATCTTAGTTGGCTGATTGATACTGGGATTCAAAAGTTGTCATATGAAATGAAGTTGGCATGCCAGAATATTTCTAGCATAATGTGGAGGGAAATAACTAAAATACTCAAGAAAATAGAAATGTTAGAGTGGATTGTGTGCAACGACTCATCCTAACCTGAACTGTATCTCCTGAAAGGGTTTAGAAGCCAATTTACTCACAAGCAAGACAAAACTAACTTTCTCAACAAAGTTATTTTGGTGGCTGTGTGGATAATAGGAGATGCTGCCAAAGACACGGACTCCAACAACTTCACCTACACCTTCATGTAAATGTTAGGGGATTCGCCTGAAAGAAACGAGACCTTCAGACTTAGGATGGTAATATGAGAGTGCTTAGATGAATATTTTCTTTTTAAATAACAGGTATTTCATTGAACTGTTATAGAATCTGAAGATTTGGCTATTGGGTCACAGTGACTATGTGACTTACACTACCCATTTAAACTAAGGTCTATGTGATCTGCGAAGCCAGAAGGGGTACATACAGACGCAACCTCTTATTAAATGGAAACAGTACATGTTAGATAGTCCTTGAGTATGTTCTGAAGACACAAAGCCATTGCATGAGTAAGGAATTCAGACTTCAGCAAAAATACTCTTACACTAATTTCTATGCTTTCATGGGAAATTCCTTATTACTGGTTGATGGAGGAAGAAAAATATCTCAGATCCGGTTTACAGACAGATATACTGGCACCAGACTGCAGAACAGCACAGGTTTGAACTGTGCAGGTCCACTTATACACGGATTTTTTTCTTGATAAATGTATGGTATTGTAAATGTATTTTCTCTTCCCTATGATTTTCTTAATAACATTTTCTTTTCTTTGGCCTATTCTATTGTAAGAGTACAGTATATAACACATATAACATAAAAAATATGTGTTATTCACTCTTCATGTTATCAGTAGGGCTTCTGGTTAACAATAGGCTATTAGTAATTAAGTTTTGGGGGAGTCAAAAATATGCAAATTTTTCGGCTGCATGGGAATCAACATCTCTAACTTCTATGTTGTTCAAGAGTCAACTGCAGTCTAAAATCATATTACAACTCTATTCAGGGGTGATCCTGAAAGACAGTGACAAATAGACTTTCTGCTAGTGAGTAAAACTTTAGCCACTATAGTAGCATATCTGATTATCTGCCTTGCTTGAAGTGATACCCAAAGGAATGGGTGTTCATGGACTCATGGGCAATGGCAATAGGATAATTGATCAGGGACTTGAGATAAGTAAGATTTGATGATAAAGAAGTAAAAATCATGAGAATTGACTTCTCTGAATGGGTATAGCCTGTGAACATAATTTCCCCCTTTTGGTACTCACCAAAAAGGTCTAATGAAAATGAGTTTTTCCATAATCAGATAAAATAATCCATATTTTGGATGTCAATTACTTTCATTCTTTATTCATCTACAAAGTTGTCATGGTGTACAAATGCAAGCTGTACATAGGCTTAATAACAGGACTGCCCAAACCTGAAGATGATTTAACTACTCCTATCTAAGTATCAAGGGTGCTAAGCACCTGATGTGGTCCCTTCATAGAGATATCAGTCAGGCTCTTGGTGAAAGATTATAAAAGGAAGACGGGTTATGAATTTAATTTCCTTTCCCTCCCAGTAATGCTTCTGTCTCTACCACTATTCATAGTTTTAGGAAGCCAATCTTGATACCACAAACTGCATTGCTTTAACCAAATAACACATTTCTTCTTTTCCTAATATTTTTTAACGTTTATTTATTTTTGAAAGACAGAGTTTAAGTAGAGGGGGGGCAGAGACAGAGAGGGAGACACAGAATTCAAAGCAGGCTTCAGGCTCTCAGCTGCCAGCACAGAGCCCAATGCAGGGCTCAAACTCATGAACCGTGAGATCATGACCTGAGTTGATGTCGAAAGCTTAAGTGACTAAGACAACCAGGTGACCCTCACATTTCTTTAAAACAAACAAAAACAAAGAAAAGAAACAAAAAACAATGCTCATGGATTTCACGGATTATATAAAATTTACTACCATCATTACATTCAGCTCGCCTGATACAATTATGGAAGGTTAAATTATAGCACCTGCCAAAAAATTATCCAGTGAAGTTGAGGTACCATCCTATAAAATGTAGTGGTGTTGTTTATTCTATAGCCAGAATACACATTATCTGAGACCTAAGGAGTGGAGTTTGAGTGGTCCCTCTACAGTACCACTTAACTATTAATTTGCAAGACTTTTGCTTTCTCTTTCCATAGTCTTGGGCTATTTCTGTTCACAATTCTTAAGACTTAATGGGGAAATTTTTTCAAAATGGGATACAACATTGATCCTTCTCTTTTAAGTTGAGAATGCTAATAAGCTCCTTATGATCTTGAGCCAATAGATAGAACAAGATGATTGATTCCAAGTACCAGGAAGAAATAAGGCTGCTGGTACTCAATGGAGACAGGGAAAACTATGAATGTAACCTACATGTTTTACTGGCATTTCTTTGTACTTTTATGATAAATGGTAGATGTCAATGGAAAAACATAATAACTCAATAAATACAAGATTATATAAAGGACTTAGATATTTCAAAATTAATTAAACTGTCCCATCAAGTAGAGGATACTAACCAGCTGAGAAGTTAGCTGAGGGTGATGGAAAAATGGTATAGGTAAAAAAGAAAGGATATGATAAATATCATTATAAACTTCTGACTAATTACAAAATATGGGCTGCATTAACAGTGTAGGTTTCTGTTATGTATACATCAAACAAATTTTTATGTATCTGTTTTTGCATATGTTTGATCCCCCCACCCCCATTTTCTTCCCATTTAGAAAGATGGTTTTTAGTGATGCTTAACTTTACTTTCATAGATCATGAAAATATCACTAGAAGCCACACACATAACTTATAGGGAAGAATGCATATTTTCTGGAATCTCTGGAACTGAGATGGCTACCATGATTGTTGGGACTTCGTGTCTACTCTTTTTGCAGAGTCAGAGTGTTTCCACCTGTAACAGATATCGCCTTATATTAGTCAGAAACATCAAGTTGTATAGTTAAAGGGTTAGAATTGATGGTAAATGGAAAAAGAGAAAAAATGTACTTGGTATGAATATATATTTTAAAAAGCAATATAATAATAAATTCAAAAGTCCAGGAACTACTTACCTCTAGAATATATAAGGATGGGATAGAAGAGGAAAACATGAATTTATTCAATGATTTTTGGTGATCTTCTAATTCTTCTGTTAGATTTTGGAATTATTAGAGTTCATTTTATTATCATGCTTTTTAACTTCCATATATACCACATACATTCTGTTATATGCATCCAAAATTCACTCTTTGGTTATAACCTGTTATCCTTCCTAGCACTTAAAATTTTTTTCTTTAATGTTTATTTTTATTTTTGAGAGAGAGAGAGGGAGGGAGGGAGGGAGGGAAGGGGAGAGAGAGAGAGAGAGAGAGAGAGAGAGAGAGAGAGAGAGAGAGAACGAACATGGGTGGGGGAGGTACAGAGACAGAGAGGGAGACACAGAATCCAAAGCAGGCTGCAGGCTCTGAGCTGTCAGCACAGAGCCCTGTGCAGGGCTCGAACTCTTGAACTGCAAGGTCATCACGTGAGCCCAAGTCAGATGCTTAACCAACTGAGCCAGCCAGGCGCTTCATTCCTACCATTTTTTAACTTATTCTTATATGGTCTTGAAATCATATCAACCATCATTTTTTTAGGCCCTTCACTCTTTCTCATTTGGTTTCCTATTACTACTTCAACTTCTTTATTCAAAATATTACATTATTCTTAATTTCAATTTTCATTCTTAATTTTTACCAATATTGTTTATCCTTCTGATTATCCTTTTGCATCAACTGAAGTGATCATTACGTGTTGACTTCCTCTAGAAACAACAATATAACTTCTTTTACTGTCTCCCCAGTGACAATGAAACACCACCATCCATGTACCCAGTTGCCCACATCATTTTTTATTCCTCTGAATCTTTCAACTTTCCCTATTCTCACATTTATAACACTGGCTTATCTCTCCAACATTTCTTGTCACATTTCTCCATTACAACATTCATGTTAAGCAAAATTTCATTCTCCCCAGATGTCATTGTTTTAGAGTCAAAGTGATTTCTTTGAAAGTGTTCTTGTAAATTTTTTAAATTGCACCTTATTGCCATAAGAGAAAATAATTATGATGGAATGTTATAAAATAATTTTAAGTTTTTCAAAACTATGTAATTATATCAGAAAAATACTCAGGATATATTTGAAATTAAATGCATGTCACAAAGAGTCTATTTAATTTGATTTTAGTTTTATAAAAAATGTTTATGCATACACATAACTCTATGTATCTATGTACAGAATCTATATATCTATCTACTGATAAATCATCTGTCATCTATCATATATCTAAGTCTATTTTTCTTTCTTTCAATATATCTATCATCTCTCTATCCACATACTGAAAATACTGTGGACAAACACATAAATATTTTAAGAGTACTTCTCCATGAATTAAGGAGTCATGAGCTATTTTTCCTTTTTTTTTTAACATGTTCTGCATTTTCCAAATTATCTACATATGCTTCTGTGCTTTTCAACTTTTTTACAATGTGTATCTATTGATACAATGAGACAAATAGGTTAAAAACATATATAATATATGATTTCCCCTTAAACCTCCTGGTTGATAATGAATTTTCCTACTTTTCTTCAAAAACAACTAAAAAACTGAGAGAAAAATACACCAATATTAGATCCTATGAGATTCTGTCTGACTTAATCCTTGCTCCTTTGTATGAAGTAAATGTCAGCTAACTTCACTTTGCCAGATGTGAGGCATTTATCCATGAATGTTTGCTCATTTGACAATATTAGCTCTGGCTTAAGTCAAATGTTACTTATAGAGGAAGGGAAAAACATTGATATTTAAAGCAACCACACATATATATGCCACACACACACACACACACACACACACACACACACGCACACACACTTTTCTCTGTATCTGTTTAGATCATATCCAGTCCTTTTCTCTCTGCTTCCTCTTCAAACAGAATTTTGAGGGTCTTCTTGGCAAATTATTCTATATAGATCCTACCATTTAATTATTGGTGATGTGTCACCATAGTATGTAATATGACTAAACATCAAAGTTCCAGAAGAGTTTAAAGATTTCTACTAAGAGAGTAGGAACTACACGTGACTGTTTTCCCTTTCACATCTCTGTTTATTTCTACCCTGCCTCATCCGGCAGAGTTAGAAACATTGTCCTATGGGCAAATGTAGCTTCTAGAATTCTTTTAATTGGTACACTTAATAAATATTGTTGTTCCACTGTTCACATGCTTTAGTCATGCCTAAGCTGAGTCCTCTTTTTCAGCACATGGTTCAAGCACGTACTATGTGCCAGCCACCATTATTAGTCATGGAAATATCATGTGCAATAGGAGAGAAGCTCTCAAGGAACTCTCACTTAGGTTGCCTTAAAATAAAACCACTGGCAGGGCACCTGGGGTTGGGGGCAGCTCAGTTGGTTAAGCGTCTGACTCTTGATTTCAGCTCAGGGCACGATCTCACAGTTCAGGAGACTGAGTACCGCATCAGGCTCTCTGTCGACAGCACAGAGCCTCTTTGGAATTCTCTCTCTTCCTCTCTCCCTGCCCCTTCCCTGCTTGTACTCTCTCTCTCTCTTTTCATAAATAAATAAACATTAAAAAAATAAAACCACTGGCATATTTAGAGCAATAGCTTTATATTTTTACACACATATTCATTATTTAATTAAACCTTAGCATTGTCTATGGCTCATGAAGAAAATTATTTCTCTCTTATTCCTCGAAGACTTTTAAGAAAATTTAAGATGGCTATTCCAAGTTGATAATTATGAGAATAAAGAAAATCTACATTCATGTTATGCTTACCCTTTCCAAGTTTTAACATTAATTTCCAAAAGAAATGTGTGTCTATATAAACCAAAGATTTCTTATCACAAGGACAATTGGGTATCCATCTTAACTTAAGCTCCTACATACAGCTTTAATGTCCTAGGAAGACTACAGATGACATTAAGGCTAAAACAGAAGCTTTGTACAGGCAAAAGTATTATGTTAACTGGTTGAAAGGCAATCAAACATGCACTGTGAGATGAGATAGACCTGGGTTTGAATATAGCTTCTGTCAATTACTCATGCTATAACCTCTGATAAGTCATTTTTATTTAACTGGGACAATAATAACTTTACAAGATTTCGGGTAGTATTAAATGAGATAGTATATATAAAGTTGCTATGGAGTAAAAATGAAAGAACTCAATAAATGGTAGTTTCTCTCTTTGCTTCTACAATAGTAGAGGCAGTTAAGAAGAGCTTACTCTAATAAAAGTTAAGAGGATAGACACTAGAGACCTTTCTGGGCTCAAATTGTACCCCTTCCCCTGTGATACTTTGCTTTTAGAGATGGTGAACGTATTGGATGAGTTATGATATATAAAGAATAGTGACTGCTTGCACTGTTGGTGGGAATGCAAACTGGTGCAGCTGGTCCGGAAAACAGTGTGAAAAAATTAAAAATAGAACTATCCTGTGACCCAGCAATTGCACTACTAGGAATTTATCCCAAGGATACAGGAGTGCTGATTCATAGGGGCACTTGTACCCTGATGTTTATAGCAGCGCTTTCAACAATAGCCAAATCATGGAAATATCCCAAATGTCCATCGACTGATGAATGGATAAAGAAGATATGGCTTATATATATGATAGAATATTACTTGGCAATAAGAAAGAATGAAATCCTGCCATTTGCAATAACGTGGATGGAACTGGACGGTATTATGCTAAGTGAAATAAGTCAGAGAGAGACAGATATGTTTTCACTCATATGTGGAACTTGAGAAACTTAACAGAAGACCATGGGGGAAGGTAAGGGGAAAAATTGTTTCAAACAGAGAGGGAGGCAAACCCATAAGAGACTTTTAAATAGAGAACAAACTCAGGGTTGATGGTGGGGGGGGGGAGGGGAAAATGGGTGATGGGCATTGAGGAGGGCACTTGTTGGGTGGAGGGTTGGGTGTTGTATGTAAGTGATGAATCATGGGAATCTACCCCTGAAACCAAGAGCACACTGTATACACTGTGTATACACACTGTATACACTGTATGTTAGCTAACATGGTAATAAATCATATTAAAAAATAAAAATAAATAAGAAATAAATACATGTATACAAAAAAGTAAGGAATAGTGGCTGGGATATAGTTAGTAGCATTATTAGTATTATTAATAGTTATTATCATTATTGTTAGTAGTAGTAATTTTTGATAAATAAAAGTCCTCTCCAATATTAATATATTATTATCATGATTAACAAAAGGAGCTCACTCTGCCCAGAGGTAATCTCTGTATAGCTGCTATATCTGAATTTGGTATGATACATGTACGGAAACAATACTCTTTCGAATTCCTATGCTAAAGTAGATTAATAAATCAATCTGGGGCACCTGGGTAGCTCAGTCAGTTAAGCATCTTACCTCGGCTTAGGTCATGATCTCATAGTTCGTGAGTTTGAGCCCCATGTCGGGCTCTTTGTTGACAGCTCAGAGCCTGGAGCCTCCTTTGGATTCTGTGTCTCCCTCTCTTTCTGTCCCACCCTGCTCGCATTCTTTCTCTCTCTCTTTTTCTCTCAAAAATTAATAAACGTTAAAAAATTAACAAAAGAAATCAATCAACATTTGTATACAATCCACTTCCTCTCCATTCAATCCTAGTACTTATCCTTACTTGAGAGTCACTAGAAAATAAAACTATCACATTATTACACACAGAGAATTATTTTTTCTGAAACAAAAACAAGAGCATAACCAAACCCAGCATGATCATCATTACTTCTTTGAGTCATCAGCAGAGTATGTCCTTCCTATTCTGTAGTTTCCATAGGTGGGTGCAAGAGATTTCTATTTACTTTGTTCATTATTAGCTCTTTCTTCTCTCCACCCCTTTTACTCATAAGAAGACAATTTCTCAAGAATTTCTTCTCTAATAGTTATATTTGTCTGCATACTCTGATAAGGTACTTTATGGCCTCTGATAAGTTATAACCTCTGATAGGCTACTTTAATGAGGATTTAAGCTAAATGACTTGGCCACATAACTTATTTTTTATTTGCCAAATCCTTAAGAAAATATTCTAATGTTATTATTTTAGATACCAATGGAAAATATCTCTGTAAGATTATTTCTTTTCTAGACTTATTTTGAAAATAAGAATTTCAAAAACCCGTCAAAATGTAATATATATTGCTGTGTAAATATAATATAATATAATATAATATAATATAATATAATATAATATATCGAACCAATAATCCTTAAAAACATTTTTCTCCTTTGCTCCACCCTTAAAGGATGGTTTATTAGTTAAATATATTTTCTAGTAACAACATAATTGTCAGGAATGGATATGGATGATGGGGTTTGCAATGACTTAAACGTGGAGATTAATTGTGAACACCTATGTATGCATGTGTGCACACCTACTCATGTATGTTTTTATTGTACATTCCTTACTTCAACCTAATATACATCCGTGTCAAACTCTGGGTGTATATGTTGAGAGAGATGAGACTGCTGGTTGAAGCTTTAGCTATCTACTAAAGCTTTAGTGCTTTAGTAGACAGAAGCACAGCATGCTCAGGACTTCAGAAAAGCTTTTTACTCAACTCTCCTCCCTCAGGAGTTTACATTTTCTGTTTTATCTCTGGGATTGAGCTTAGTGACAAGCACACATTGAAAGGCTGTGAGAAATGCCATGGGAACTGCTTAACAGCATTCAGATGAGGGGATGGCATTTGAGTTCCCAGCATCTGGCCTGCCTCTTTTGCATTGGAAATCTTAATCAGGTGAACTTACAGGGTAGTTGGAAAAAGAGACCAGCTACATATCTGTTTTCACCAGTAAAAGATGCATCCTATTTTTGAATCAATTCTAGAGGTTAGACACCTGAATAATTTTCATTTGATTGGCATGTCTAAGGTAGTATAATGGCTGATTCTTTGACAATATGTAAAGCTTGTATTTTTCTACAATTGTTCTACTACATGGACCCATTTCATATAATATATGTTTGCTACAGTCCTCTACTCTGTGATTCTGGTCAATTTATTCTACATTAAGTGACCAGCATGTTTCAATTTATACTATTGTAGTATTTGTGTGACATTTTATGAGAGAGAAATTAAACGGTTGACTATGATCTGTAATCAACAGCCAAGCTTTATAATTAATACTCTGTGCTTGAAATGGGTACACATTTGATTGTAAATTATATATAATTGAAATGAAATGCTGCAGTGATTTTTCCACCATTAAATATTTCCAGAATTCCAAGTCTACCTGAGCTGCATAATGTTAAGAGCAATGCAGATATTTTCTCTTTCATTCACTGGTAAATATGATGTAATTCATTCAGTAGTGTGAAATTAATAAAGGTAGGAGAAATGAATATAAAAGCAAATGACTGAACTGGAAAAGTAATAAAAATGTAATCACTGAAGATGTGAGATAAGTAAGGTACTTTGCAGTGTTATCACTCTGAATTGTGAAAATATAAAATAATTCCATTTTGCATAATATTTTTAAATTCATGTAAAACGACTGCTTCAAGTTTGAAAAATTTACAGTGTAAAGAATTAACCTCACCCTCCAAGACAAGATGTTTAAGGTTAAGTATAATGGAAACATAAATCTTTTCTAAGTCTTATTAAAGGAGAAGTACCTGCAGTATCTGAGTTAGATTTCTTTCAACCAAAAACTCCCATTCTGAAATGCTAGCATTCTGACATGGTGACAAATTGCTGGAACAAATGCTAAATAGTTAAATGGACAGGTGATGGATGGCCTCATAAGCCTTGCAGGGCAGCCTGTGTAAGATGCTAATTGGTTCTGTGGAACTGGTTTTAGTCAATAAATTCACTTGAGAGATTTTTTGGGTGTTAGACATCTTTTAAGGAATGCAGTGCTATAGGTGACAAAACACTTGCAACATATTAGGCCACTAACAGCTTTATTACACCCACTGTGCATGGTATCTCTTTTCTTAGATCTAGCTTTACTCGGATGGTAAAGTTTCATTTTTAATGCCCATTGAGGAGATTATAGGTTCTCTATTTTGTCCTTTGACTTTAAAGAGTACCTACTTTTCTCACTCCAAAGAAATTCCTTAATTTTTTCCTCTTACTGGAAGGTACCCAACTTGATTTTTTAAAATAAAATTTAAGTTTAAAAAATAAAGTTTTTTGAAATTTTTCTAAAGGATTAGAATAAAAAGAATAACTTTTTTCTTACAGTGTATGTGAAAAATTAGCAGATCTAGTATTTTTAAGGATGAACAAATTCTTTCTTCTTTTTAAAATAATAAAATCATTTAATACTATGAAATTCATTTTCAAATTTCCAGAATCTTGTTTAATGGAAGGAAAGATGAAAGGAAGGAAGGAGAAAGGAAGAAAGGAAGAATGGAAGGAAGTAGGGAAGGGAAAAAGGATTAACTTCCAGTTGACCATGTCCTTACGAAATTACCAAACAACTAAATCTATATACTTTCTTAGACTGAAAGATGAATACTAACAAACTGATCTGCTTATTCTTTGCAACTGCTCCACATGTCTTTGTGCAAAAACAGAGAAGGTTGGTTACCAATTTCCATAGGCTATTGGAGAAGAACACGTATTGTGTTTCCATTTTCAAAATATACCAGACAATCTCTCTTTCAAGACTGAGATAAATCTATGAAGGGAAATGATTCCTCTGCCCACAACATCCCATGTCTACATAAAGAAAAAATGAGACACTTTGTAGATAACAAGCAAGCAGGCTCTGCAAATGGATTACATCAGTCAAAACTTAATTCTGGAATTCACTATGTGACACTGAGCAAGTTACTTTATTTCTTTGTGTCTCAGTTACTGTATTTCTTTGTGTCTCATCTGTAAAGTTGGGATAATATTAGTACTGAATTCATAAGTTTGTTAACTGATTTATATGTAAATCACGTACACCCCCATCCAGAACTTAATAAGCACTCAATAAATTTCAGCTATTATTATTATTATTATTGTTATTATGGTTATTATTATGTGTATTTTTTCATTGTTTAATGAACCTAGCTTTACAGACCTTATGTGAAATAAAGATTTTAACTGGAGATTTAGGTTTATTATTATAATCATTATAAAAGAAAAATGAATAGGGAACAGAATTTATATGAACACATATATAATGTTAATTTCATACCTATGAAATTCTTTCTATTTTAAGGATGCTTCTTTTAGCATGACCGTTCTCTTTATTCATGAGATCCCACCAAATCTATGCCAGCTAAATGAAATGAAAGTTTATCGAATTAGCTTAGAAATTTCTGATAGCGTGCTGAATTATCCTGGCAACACTCATTCTTCTAACTTGAATTAACCTGACTGCTGTTTTGACGTTATCAATTTTATAAGAAATCATAGCTTTTTCTGCTGTTCATGAACAGCATAATTTTAATAATAGCCATAATGCAAATGAAAGAAAATCTGCTCAGTGAAATAGCCAACCTGAAACAAACAAAACAATAAAAAAGTAAAAGTTAAAGTAAAAGTTAAAAATACATTTAACTGTCTGTCACACCAATATCAGTAAGAATCAATCCTGACCTACCATGTCTTAAGTAAATAGGAGTCAATATTGTTCATATATGAAGAAGTAAGGATGTCAGTAGCTTGTGACATTAGTTTGAGAGCTAACATTTGTAATTATGAGCGGTGATGGATGCTAACTAGGTTTACTGCAATGATCATCTCACATTACAAACACATACCGAATCATGTTGTACACAGGAAGATAATATAATGTTATGTGTCAATTATATCTTTAAAAATGAGAGAAAAGAAGCTTAATGATATTGGTCATGGAATCTCAATATTCCTCTTTTCCTTTCTATCATGGTGACACGAAGGTTGCAGCAGCTCTAGGCTTCATGTGAGTGTTTAAAATAAGAGAACAGACATGAATGGCACCAGCTACATCTGTTTCTATTTTAGGAAATGCAAAACCCTTCTCGAAAGTTTTCAGTACATTTTGCTTTCATTTCATTGATCAGATCTGTGTCACGTGGCTATACTTCCCTGTAACAGAGGTGGGGAAAAATGTGTAGCATTTCCAGTCTAGAGTGGAGGTGGCAAGAAAGAACACTGGATCTCTAACTGGCTAGTCAATTAACAATATTATTATAATAATAGTATTCATTTTTATGGAATTAAAAATATTGATTATATTTGAAAAACTTTTCCCCTATGGTCAAATTCAATTTTTTGAAAAGTGATTGCCATTCTTGGTTGTTAGTGTATATCAAAGTTAAATTATATTTTAGTATATTAAAATATTTTTAAATTGTTAGATAAAAATGAGGGTATTTTTTTTTCTTATGACAGCAAAACTAACATTTCTTAATGTTTCACAGGCTTCTTTTTTAATATTCAATATAATAAATGTATGTTATGCCATGAAAATGTCCTTGATTTTTTCAGTTAGGTTATTTCTAACAGAGTATTTGGCCAAACTTAAGGCTCGTTAACTTTTCCAAACATCATATACATAAACTTTTTATTTATTTATTTGCTTTGTTTTCAGTTTTTTTGTTTCTTTGCTTTTTGAGTGTTTTTTGTTTGTTTAGTTTCAGGTGTAGTATTTAGTGATTCATCACTTACATACAACACCCAGCGTTCATCCCTCCTTAGTACCAATCACCCATTTAATCCATCCCCCACACCTACCTCCCCTCCAACTACCTACAGTTTGTTCTTTATATCGAGTCTCTTTTACGGTTTGCCTCTCCTTTTTACTCTTATGTTCATCTGTTTTGTTTCTTAAATTCCACATATGAGTGAAATCATATGGTATTTGTCTTTCTCTGATAGACTTATTTCACTTAGCATAATACACTCTAGCTCCACCCCTGCAATTTCAAATGGCAAGATTTCACTCTTTTTTGTGGCTCAGTAACATTATATTATATGATATATATATATATTATATATACACACACACACACACACACACATTATACACACACACACACACACACACACACACACACACACACATTCTTTAGCCATTCATCAGTCAATGGACATTTGGGCTCTTTCCATAATTTGGCTATTTTTGATAATGCTGCTACAAACATCGGGGTACATGTACCTCTTTGAATCTGTATTTTTGTATCCTTTGGATAAATACTTAGTAGTGCAATTGCTGGGTCATAGGGTAGCTCTATTTTTAATTTTTTGACAAACCTCCCTACTGTTTTCCAGAGTGGCTGCATCAGTTTGCATTCCCGCCAACAGAGCAAGAGGGTTTCCCCTTCTCCGCATTCCTCACCACCATCTGTTGTTTCCTGTGTTGTTAATTTTAGCTACTCTGACAGGTGTGAGGTGGTATCTCATTGTGGTTTTGATCCGTATTTCTCTGATAATGAATGATGGTGAACATCTTTTCACGTGTCTGTTAGCCATCTGGATGTCTTCTTTGGAAAAATGTCTATTCATTCTTCTGCCCATTTTTTAACTAGATTATTTGTTTTTTTTTTTTTTTTGGGTGTTGAGTTTGATAAATTCTTTATAGATTTTGGATACTAACCCTTTATCAGATATGTCATTTGCAAATATCTTCTCCCATTCCATAGACTGTCTTTTAGATTTGTTGATTGTCTCCTTTGCTGTGCAGAAACGTTTTATCTTCATGAAGCCCCAATAGTTTATTTTTGCTTTTTTCCCCTTGCCTCAAAAGACATATCTAGTAAGAAGTTGCTACAGCCAGTGCCAAAGAAGTTACTGCCTGTGTTTTCCTGTAGGATTTTGATGGCTTCCTGTCTTAAGCTGGAATTAAGTTACCTAATAGAAAACATCAGAAAAATCATTACTCATACCAAAGTTAATCAATACCTTTACTAATTCATATGTAATACACTAAATCAAGAAATTGTACATGTGAATGAATACATGAATTCCTAGAATGAATACACTGACAAATTGAATTATCATATTTTGATGTATGAAATTGTGACTTAATCTCTTCATTATTCACAAATTTCTCAGGAATGCTGTGTTTCTTTACTCTTAGAAAATTTTCACAACTTTTACATCAAAAAATATATAATTATATAAAATTATAGAGTTGTATTTAGGGAAGCAAAAGATCAAAAAGGGATAATATCAGAACTCAGGCAGTAATTTCTCTGACATCAGCTATAGTAACATTTTTCTAGATATATCTCGTAATGCAAGGATATAAATAAACTATTGGGGCTACATCAAACAAAAAAGCTCTTGCACAGCAAAAATATATCATCAATGAAACAAAAAGTCAACCTACTGAATGGGAGAAGGTATTTAAAAATGATATATCTGACAAGGGTTAATATCCAATTAAAAAAAAAAAGAACTTATACAACTCAACAACAAAAAACACCCCCATAAGCAAATAACTGACTAAAAATGGGCAGAAGACATGAATAGACATTTTTCCAAAGGAGACATACAGATGGCCATCAGACACATGAAAAGATGCTCAACATTGCTAGTCATCAATGCAAATTAAAACCACAATGCAAATTAAAACCACTATGAGAGGGGCGCCTGGGTGGCGCAGTCGGTTAAGCGTCCGACTTCAGCCAGGTCACGATCTCCCGGTCCGTGAGTTTGAGCCCCGCCTCAGGCTCTGGGCTGATGGCTCAGAGCCTGGAGCCTGTTTCCGATTCTGTGTCTCCCTCTCTCTTTGCCCCTCCCCCGTTCATGCTCTGTCTCTCTCTGTCCCAAAAATAAATAAACGTTGAAAAAAAAATAAAAAAATAAAACCACTATGAGATATCACCTTAAACCTGTCAGAATGGCCAAAATCAAAAGGACATGAAATAACTAGTGGTGGTAAGGATGTGGAGAAAAAGGAATCTCATGCACTGTTGGTGGGAATGTAAATTGGTATAGCCACAATGGAAAACAGTACGGAGTGTCCTCAAAAATTAAAACTAGAAATATCATATGATCTAGTAATTCCATTACTGGGTATTTACCAAAAGAAAATAAAAATTATTAATTCAAAAAGATAAATGCAGCCTTATGTTTTCTGAATTATTGATAACAGTCAAGATACGGAAGCAACTCAAGTGTCCATCGACAGATAAAAGGATAAAAAATATGCACACACACACACACACACACACACACACACACACATGCACTGAAATATACAGCCATAAGAAAGGATAAGATCTTGCCATTTGTGACAACATGAATGGACTTAGAAGGCATAATCTAGAAGGTATAATACTAAGTGGGATAAATTAGACTGAGAATAACAAATACCATATGATTTCACTCATGTGGAATCTAAAAAACAAAACAAATGAATAAACAAAAAAATAAAAAAACAAACTCAGACCTATAAATACAGATAACAAACTGATGTTTGGTAGAAGAAAAGGGAGTAGGGGAATAGGAAAAAAATGGGTGAAAGGGAGTGGGAGATATAGGATTCCAGTTATGGAATGAATAAGTTAAAAGCATAAAAGGCATAGCATAGGAAGTATAGTCAATAATACTGTAAAAGCATTGTCTGTGGATGGTAGCTATCCTTGTGGTGAGCACAGCATAACATATAGAGAAGTAGGATCTCTATGTTGTGCATCTGAAACTAATGTAATGTTGTGTGTCAACTGTACTCGAAAAAAATTAAAAGGTATAATATTCCAAATAAGACTAATCTTTCAAATCAGAAACATTTCCTCAGTGAATGAAATTGCAATGGGTAGACATGCAAAAAACAAGTCTGAATCATCCATTTCTAACACAATCAATAATAACATAATTTAAATTTAATTATGGATAGTACCAGCCATATTAATGTTAAGGCAATTTTGATCTATTCTTCCAGAAATTAGCATTGTATATTTTGAACACTCATTTCATTTTATACATTAATTTATTCACCAAGAAAAAAAGTAAAGTTGTATTTATGCCAACATAAAAATCACTTTAAGGGTAGTTATAGTTCATTCAGTATCTAAAAAAGGAGAAATTATAATTTCATTTTTGTAAACTGAATATATTACAATCTTTTTCTGTCACTTGGCTTTATTCCCCTCCATATAAGAAGATATAACGTGGGGTGCCTGGGTGGCTCAGTCGGTTGTCTGACTCTTGGTTTTGGCTCAGGTCATGATCTCATGGTGTGTGAGTCCATGCCCAGAGACAGGCTCAAGCGCAGAGCCTGGTTGGGATTATGTGTCCCTCTCTCTCTGCCTGCTCTCTCTGTCTTTCTCTCTCACAAAAATAAATAATAAATAAACATCTTTAGAAAAAAGAATATACATCGTATGAAATAGGTGAAGGGGATTAATAGGTGCAAACTTCCAGTTATAAAATAAATGAGTTATAGGGATTAAAAGCATAGGATAAAATACATAAAAAACTAAAACTATATATACAATCAAATAAACATTAGCCATATAATAAAACCTATAAAAATACTAAAATGACATGTCAATTTCTGGACACATTCTTATTTAGCAAACATTATGAAAAATAGTTTGCCACTGGCAAACAATCTAAATTTTGTATTGACACTGAAACATCATGTGATATTTAGCTAGCTATCAACTATAAAACTTGAGAGTTGAAATATACTATTTCATTGAATGTACTATTGAAGTAAAGTATCATCTTTGTGTTGTTTGTAAGAAAACTAAAGTCATTATGGCTCTTTATTACAATCAGAAATATAAATGGAGAAAGCCTATATAGAGATTCTGTAAATTTTTGGCCAAAAATGGAATTTTATCTATATATGAAAATTAATAGATAGTGGTTTACATTACAATGTTTTTCATTAAAATTAACAAATTAGTATGAACAACATAATAATTTTTAAAAAGATTATTTTAAACTTATGAACATGCAATGCTTCACTGGAGATATCTAAAAAACAAAGAAGCATATATCACATGACAGAATATAAAAAAGGAGGCCAATAAAATTTAAAACTGATAAAAATTAAGCACTAAGGAATTTCACTCCAGTAGGAGCTGGAGATTATATTCTTAACACATTGAATTCAAATATAATGCAAACATCCTCAACTTTGTGTCTCATGGGGTTTATATAATTGAGGCTTAGATCCTTAACTCTGCAATTATACCACTGTCAAAAATCAGTTATTTTTTAAACAGTTTTATTAAAGTATAACTGACATATACACAGTTTTACATATTTAAAGTGTACATTTTGATGTTTTTATGCATGTATACATCCATGAAATTAAGAAAATGACATGTTCAACACAATCCTTATAGTTCTGTCATTCCTCACCTCTCTTTCTTCCCCAGGCAAACACTTATCTTCTTTGTCACCAAAGATCAGTTTGCCTTTCCTAGAGTTATATATAAATAGAATCATAAAATATGTACTTTTTCTCCCCCTCACTTCTTTCAGTCAGTATAATTATTATGAGATTTATCTTGTTGTGTCTATCAATAGTTCATTCTGGTTTATTGCAAGTAATATTCCATTGTATGGATATACAGTGAATTCTCATTATTCTCATTATTCATGATATAGAACATTATTTATATTCTATAAAGTTCAAGCAAAGACTGAATTAACAAATACTGAGTCATTGCCCCTGGGGACAATACAGGGTTAGGTTCCTGCCAGCATCTGGTCACAACATTTTCATCAACCAATCAATACATAATCCTGTTTTATATGAGTTTCTGTTTAAGGGCACCTTATTTAATATATATTTTTATTCATTAACATTGAATTTATGGCACTATAAGTCATGGTGTAAAGAAGCTTAGTTGATATGCATATTTTCTCCATGAGGCACAGCATCAGACAGTGCTTCAGTACTGTTCGGGGGCCATTTAAACAGCAAAATCATCAACAAAAAACACAAAAAATGCAAAAGACATGGCACTAAACAAAGAGCAGAAAGGAGACTTGCTTATATTATGACAGCTGAAACAAGATCTTGTTCAACCTCAGCTAGAAAAATAAGCTCTTTGGGCTACTCAAATGTTTTCACTGCTCTGTGCTTTCACGTGTCCACCAATGCTTGTGAGAATGCCAAGAGGATTCATTTGGGTGTTACAAATACAATTTAGTTGGTAGCAGAATTTGCACACGGGGAGTTCCCAAATATGGAATCCTTAATAATGAGGTTGACTCTACCATATTTGTTTATCCATTCACCCATTGGTGGATATTTGTGTTGTTTAATAGATTTCATCTGTTACAAATAATGCTATCAGAAATCATGTAATATGATCGGTATGGATGCATACTTTCTTTCCTCATAGGTAAATGACCAACAGTGGAATGGCCCAGTGGTATAGCCTATGTAGGCTTAATTTTTAAGAAACTGTCAAGCTGTTCTCCAAAGTGGTTGTAGGATTTTCCATTCTCATCAGAGTATAAAAGTTTCAGTTGCTCTAGAGCATCGCTAACATTTGGTACAATCAGTGTTTTTAATTTTATCCAATTCTGCAGGTGTCAGGTTGCATCTCAATGATATTTAATTTGCATTTTCCTAACAAGTAGTGATGTGAACATCTTTTCATCTGCTTTTTGCTATCCTTAATCTTCTTTGTTGAACTGTGTTTTCAAATTCTCTGCCCTTTTAAAAACTTAAATTGTTTTCTTATTGAGATTTGAGAATTTGACTATATATTCTGAACACAAGAAAGATGCTTAGCAAGTATTTTCTCTTAAACTTGTCTTTTCATTTACTTTCTAAAAGCGTAAGTCTGTATTTTTAGAAAGTCTATTTCATCAATGTTTTTATACAATGAATTAATCTTTCAGTTCTGTATCTAAGGAATCTTAGCATAAACCAAGGTAAAGCAAACAAAAATGTTCTCTTATGTTTTATTTTAGGTCCTTTATAGGTTAACGCTTGACACTTACATCTATGATTATTACAGAATTAATTTTTTGTATATATGGCAAGTAACAAACTCAAGTGTTTTTTTGTTTGTTTGCTTTTGGTGTTTTTTTTTTGAAGATTTTCAATTTTTTTGAAGCATTTGTTGAAAATAGTTAACTTTTTTTAAATACTTTTTTTCATACTGAATTGCTTTTACAACATTTTCAAATATAAGTTGTTCATACATATGTGGATCTATTTCTAAATTCCCCATTCTATTTTTTATCTATTTGACTGCAATTTTAAGTCAAAACCACATCTCTTTGATTAGGATTGCTTACTTCTAGTCCACTAATTTTTTTTTCAAAGTTATTTGAGCTGTCCAATATCCTTAGCACTTCCATATGAATTTTCTAACAAAAGCATAGAGTTCTATAAAATAATGCTGCTGGGACTTTTATTAGCATTGTGTTGAATCCATAGATATATTTGGGGAAAATTTATATTATAAATACTGAGTTGTCTAAACCAGAAACATGGTAAAAATCTCACTATTTAGTTGGGTCTTCCTTAAATTATGTTAGCCATGTTTTATAATTTAAAATATATAAGACACATGTACTTTGTTAGAATTATCCCAAAGCAATATTATTTTATTCCATTGAAAACACTACTTTTAAACTTCTGACTGTTCATTGCTAAAGTTGTGACAGAGCTGATATTTACATATGTGATGTTATATCCTGCAACTTTGTCAAACTCACTTATTCCAGCAGCTTTTTTTAAACATAGATAATGATGTTTCATACAAATAAAACTTTTCTATTTCTTTTTAAATTTGCCTGCCACTTATTTTATTTATGCCTTATCTCACTGATTACAATTTCTGTACAATGTTGAATAGAGGGGCTGAGAGCAGATATCCTTATCTCATTCCTAATCTAGGGGGAAAGCATTCAGTCTCAACATTAAGCAGTGCCCATTATCAGACAGATGAAGTTCTCTTTTATTGTTAGTTTCTTGATATTTGTTTTGTTTGTTTGTTTAAAAGGGAATGGACGTTGGATAAGTCCCATCTGGTCATAATGTTTTATTCTAATACATATTGTTGGATTAAATTAGCTAGAATTTTTTCTAGAAGTTTTGCTCCTGGGTCTGTGAGAATTATTCTTTTAGTTTTCTTACTCATAGTACTTTATGTGATTTGATATCAGAGACGGTCTCAGAGAATGAGTTGGGAAATACTCTTGTTCTTGAATTTTCTAAAAGAGTTTGTGTAGAATTGGTATTATTTCCTTTTAATTGTCTAGTAGAATTAGTGTACGATGTGGTCCTTGAATTTTTTTTATGGCAAGATTTTCAAATTAATTATTTAATGGATATTGGGCTATTTAATTTTTATCTATTTCTCCTTGAGTGAGTTTCGCCAATTATTATCTTTTAAGCAATTTGCCCAGTTTAACTGAGTTGATATATTGTTATAAAATTGTTCATAATATTCCCTTAGTATCCTTTAATATCCATAGAACCTGTTGTGATGACACCACTATTATTCCTGATATTAATATTTTTTGTCTTTTCTGGTCAGTCTGAGTTATTGTCAATTGCATTAATGTCAGAGAAACAGCTTCTGGTTCTATTTTCACCAGTGTTTTTCTATTTTCCATTCAATTGATTTCTGTTCAGTTTGACCTTTATCATTTTCTTTGTATTGCTTACTTTGGGATGGATTTCCTTTTATTTTTCTTTTTTTTTAAGGTGGAAGCTGAGACCCTTAATTTGTGACCCTGCCTACTTTCCAAGACAGGTACTTAGTGCTATAAATTTCCTGAGTGCTGGGTTATTCTCATTGTCATTCAGTACAAAATACTTTCAGATTTCCTGTTGATTTCTTCTTTGTTCCATAGGTTATTTAGAATTGTGTTCTTTTGGGTTTCCAAATATTTTGGGAAAATCTTCAGAGACCTTTTTGTCATTGATTTCTGATTAAGAGAACATACTTTGTATGGGTTGAATCTTTTTTAATTTATTGAAATTCAACTTACGGTCCAAATTTTGGCCTATAGTGTATTGTGGATTTTGAGTTGAATGTGTTGTCTCCTGTTGTTGGGTGGAGTGTTCTGTGAATGTCAAGTAGGGCAAGTTGGCTAATAACGTTGTTCAGGTATTCTATATCTTTAATGATTGTGCATTATTCTATCAATTATTGAGTAACAGTTATGAAAGGCTCTAGTCTGCCTGAAGATATGTTTATTTCCTTCATTTGATCAGCTGTTGTTTTTGCATGTATCTTGAAGCTTTTAGATACAACACCAAAAGCACCTTTTTCCATAAAAGGAAAAAAAGTGATAAATTATAGTTTACCAAATTTATGAACTTCTGGTCACTAAAATATTCCTAAGAATGAAAGGATAATCTAGATACTGGAAGAAAATAATTTCAAGTCACATATCTGGCAAGGGACTTGTATCCAGATTATGCGATAAACTTGAAACAGGTTAATATAAAGATAACCCAGTCAAGAGGTAGGCAGAAATTTGAATAGATATTTCATCTAAGAGGACACAAACATGACAAACAATTACGTGAAGATATTTGAGAATCTCTTATAATTATTCATTGGGAAATGCAATCTAATTCACTTATTAAAATGGACTAAATTTAAGAGATGTGCCCAAGCAAGTGTTGGAGCAAATGGAGTTCGGGTACCCTGCTGGTGGAAATGCAAACTGCAATCTGGAACACAGCTTGGCAGTCAGAGAAACACAAATACCATATGGTTTCACTCAAACGAAGAAACAGACTCTTAACTATAGAGAACAATCTGATGGTTACCAGAACGGAGGTGGGGGGGGGGGGATGGGTTAAATAGGTGATGGGGATTAAGGAGTTCCCTTGTCATGATGAGCAAAGGTTGGTGTATGGAAGTGTTGAATCACTGTATTGTACACCTGAAACTAATATTATAGTGTATGTTAACCAACTGGAATTTAAATAAAAACTTAAAAAATGAATTAATTATAAAGCTACCAAATGATCAAACTAATCTACTGCTAGCCACTTACTGAATAGGAATGAATGCATACGTCTATAGAGACATATATATGAGTATTCATAACATATTTACTTACAGTAGCCAAACATGCAAAACAACTCAAATGTCCATTAACGGCTGGATAAACAAATATGACATATCCATATAATGGAATATTACCTAGCCACAAAACAATGAACTATTAAAAAACAGCATGAATAACTCTCAGGATAATTATGCTTAATGAAAGAAGAAATAAAAAGTACATTTTAAAATGATTGTATGTATTTGAGGGGCGCCTGGGTGGCTCAGTTGGTTAAGCTGCAAACTTTGGCTCAGGTCATGATCTCGCCATCCGTGAGTTTGAGCCCCGCGTTGGGCTCTGTGCTGACAGCTTGGAGCCTGGAGCCTGCTTCTGTTTCTGTGTTTCCCTCTCTCTCTCTGCCCCTCCCCCATTCGCACTCTGTCTCTGTCTGCCTTTCAAAAATAAATCCTAAAAAAATTTTTTTAAATGGTTATATGTATTTGAATTCTACAAAAGACAAGTTAACCTATACTGACAGAAAACAGGTGAATTGTTGCCTGGGGATAGGAAGGAGGAGCTTGAGAGAAGGATTACCAAAGAATATGAGGAAAATTTTAGGGGTGATGGATATGTTTACTATTTTGGTTTCAATGATGTCTATGAATATTCAAACATGCCTAAAATTTACTTTAAAATTATGAGTTTATTGTATGTCAGTTATATCATAATAAAATTGTCAAAGGCAAAATTGAACCAAAAAAAGAATATAGGACTTAAATTTTTTCCCTTTCATAAATATCAGCAACTCAAAGAATAAGCTTTGAAGCTTTTAACTGTATGTAAAACCATAGTGAGACTATCATAGATGTATTATAGACATGAAGAGTCAGATGCAGTAAACTCAACCTCCAATTCAGTGAATTAATTACAAATATTATACATTTTCATTATTAGTCATTCAATTATTATTTCGGTTTTATTTTACTACGTAGTTTAATATTAGTGATATATTTTTCTTAATTATTTCTGCTTCCTCATTTTATGCAGTGATAATATTTTCCAAGTTGTCTGCTATATAACTAAATTTTATTCAACCAGTATTTCATGTACATGGAGAATGATAGTGGCAATAATATTTTGGCTCCCTCTTTCCATGTATTTGTTCCTCAGTGTCTCATCCCTTCCCTCCTCTCCTGGTCTCCTCATACACAAACAAACTAAACAAGTGTAGAGAGATTTCTGCTCAGATTTGTCACATCTGAGGATATGCTTATATTTTTTGTTATCATTATTGGGTTGTGGTTACTGATCCATAATGATCAAAACCACTACTTGATGTGCAGTTACATTCCTGGCGTGGCTGAGTAGACAAAGTAAGTTCTATCTGTGACAAGAACATAATTACTCATGTTTGTAACTCTTTTGCTTAGTATAGGATCTGGTGCATAGTAGGCATTTTTAAATATTCGTTAAATGAATGAAAAGAATGTTAGCATTCAGTTCAGGAAAGATTATGCCAGAACTGATATTTCCACATTGTTACTGTCATAAACTAGTAGAAGTGACATCACAGAATAAGGTAAGTAAGCATGGTAAATGTACTCATTCTCATCTGCCTTTTAATTGCTGTTTAAGGACTTTGCAGAAAGAAACTAGTTATTGGGCACCTTCACTGAGTTCACTGCAAGAGATTTTACACGCATTGTTACAGATCTTTGAGCTGGCTCTATAAGGTAGGTAGTATTTATACCTTATCCTCCAGGAAAATGAATCCTGGAAGAGGTAGAATGCGTGAACCAAATGCAAATATTATGAGTATGTGTGTTCTAATATTTTTTAAAATTTAAATTAAAGTACAAAATGATAAAGGTAATATCATGTACGATTACTAAATAACCAGGTAATCTGGAAGTTGAGATATTTTTCAGTGCCACATCCTTTGGGAAGATTAGTTTTTTTAAACCTAATTACATCCCTGTTGCAGCCCAGCATTTGTGGGAGTAAAATATTGCCCTGTCTGAAGTTTATTTTTTTCTTTCCTGGTCTACTCTTTCCTATCAAATATTCGTTCCCACTTTTTAGAACTTAAATTCCATACCTCAAAGGAAAATACTACTAGTATTGTCGCATGCCCTCTGGGAAACATCCTTATGCAAATACAATATTACCCAAGTGTTGTAAGGCGGTTTGCACATGCATTCCTAACTCTCTGGCTGCGGAATCTTGCTAAAAACCTATTAATCTTGGCCACTTCATTTCTCGTAAGTCCTCAAATTCGACATTGCAATCCCACAGGTAAAGCATTTTCTCCTGGCCATTAACTGATATGATAATACATTTAAATATTTAATCACTCTGATATATAGAATTATTGAATCATTGCATTTTATACCTGAAACTAATATACTTGAATTAAAAAAGAAAAATTAAAAATCAATTAAAAAAATAAAGAACTCATCTTAAATGAGCATCATATTCTTCTCAAGTAATTACACTAGACTCAAAGGTAAGAACATTGTATCTTTCTTTAAATCCATTCATAGAATATATAGTTTTATAAAAATACATTTTTCAACTGAACAGTTTTATGCACATTGAAGATGTAGAGGATTGAAATTTCAGATGGTGAATTGCATTAATGTGACTCACGATTGCAAACAATAAATGTCAGTAAGAGCCATCTATTTTCATCAAAAGTACCTTGAATTCGAAATATGCTATAATTATTATTCAGTTAAATATCCATATAATTCGATTCAAAATCAAAGTAAAAGCACACTACTGACTTATGCGTGTGAGCTTTATATAAATAGGAACTTTATCCTGCAGTTTAACAGCTAAAGACATATAGTAAATTGAATTGATTTGCAGTTGAGTTTTCAGATACGCTTCTCTTGTTTCATGTGATGATCAAAAGGGGACATATTACAGGAGTTAAGAGCTAAGCTGTTAAAGAAGATGAGCTGGATTTCTAGCCATCTGAGAACCTGTGGTAATGCCGTGTATTTTCTTGAGTTTTATCAGACTGTGTGGTTCCACAATGTAGGCCTCAGGTCTCTCAGGAACTGATCTGTAATAAATATTTTATTTTACTAATACTAAGAATTGTGGCAATACACCAAACTGAACAAACCACTGTTATGTGATTTCCAATACAATGTTTTATATTTATGTGCCATAAAAGCCAAGGGTAGACATATCTAGAATACTGACCCATAAAGCTTAACTACTGAATCAGAGTGGAGAGACAGAAGTTGTCTAAATAAGTAAAAAAGTTTAATAGAAACACTTGCTTTAATTTCTTTTATTTTTATAAACCCTATATTCTGAAGAAAAACTTTAAAATTCACACATTCCAAAATATAGCCAAATCTCTTCATGCCCCATCTTGGCAATTAATGAAGGTTTGTATTACAGTAAAATATGGTGTGTCATTTCCAATTAGCTTTTATAAAATTGAAGACCAAGCTCCAATAATGCTATTGTTTTTAAGAGTCATATTATAGAGTTATAATGTTTTTTTTTCTTTAGAAATTCATAACAGTTTGACTCCAATACTCTCTTATTTAATAATTGAAGTCTACTAGTGTAAAACCAAACCCAAATTAGTTAAGAGATCCTGAAAAATTATGATATTAGCATAAAAATGTAACCAATAAAATTAGGCAGCAGTCAATGGCTAGCCTTCATCCATAGGGAACAATGTTTGTGGGTTTTGTTTTTTTTAAGATTTTATTTTTAAGTAATCTCTACATGCAATATAGGGTTCGATCTTATAACCCTGAAATCAAGACTCACATGCTCTACCCACTAAGGCAGCCAGCTTCCGCTGTGGGTTTTTCTTGAGATTAAGTTTACGTTGAACATTAACCAAACTCTCCAATTCACGTTACATTTTGCTAGAGATAAAAAGAAAAACTACCTAGAATTTGCCATTCTTTTTCCTTCCCATAAAATTTTGTGTCTTTTCAGCTATAGTTGCTTTTAAATAAGAAAAATCTCAGTATGTTTACATTCATGTTAATGATTTTTAAAGGAAGTAAAAATGAATATAAGTATCTAAAAATGATAGTTTTCAAATTAGAAAAATAAAAAAGCTAATACTGTTACTACATTCATAGTAATTTCTTTTTTTTTTTTTTCTGGTCATTTAAATGCTTAAAGACCAGGTACACTTTTGTGGGCTTTTTCATGTTGCTTATTTTTAGCATTGTACTCTTTATTAAAAATCAACACAAAATTATAGGTCAGATACAAAAATATTCTCTAAAAGGTAAGCAATGACAAGTTTAATATTTTTAAAGGGTATAGAAATATTTGCACTTTGCTTTTTTGCTGTAGAGTGGAAAAGTTATGCCAAAATCTAGTAAATTGTTCATACATTCTTCATCTTTGTTTTCCAGCTAACATGTTTAGGGTGTTATCAAAGGAATTACATGAAGTTGAGGAGGTAATAAGGAGATAAACGCTGATGGCATGCTTTGGAAGAAAAAGGCCACGTAGAGATAACTTCTCTGTGCTTGTCGTATTGAAGTCCTCTCCTTAATTCCTCACCAAATTTACTAATCTCTGCCTATATCACGCTACATCAGAAATCTGAAAGAGATGAAATTAGTTGTTGTCATGGTCATTTTTCTTCAACATTTCACTCTTTATAACTGCAGTGTCTCCTGGGAATGTCAGGCTGAGTTTACTTGGGAGCATTTCTTAAGAGATATAATAGAGATCAATAAAGAGATTGTAAACACTGTGCTGCTAGTCTAAATATTTCAGTCAAGAGGAGGAGACAAAGTATATTTCCCCTCTGGACTATGAGATGTTTGAGGACAGCAACGGTGCTTCAATCCCCTTGAGCCCTCTAGCTCCTATCCTAGTACCCAGATGTGTCAGGAGCTAAAGTTTGTTATACTGACTTCAAACTGTGGCTTGCCAGATGAAGTGGTGAAGCAAAGGTGGAGCCAGCAAGTGGATCACAGTGCAGAAGCTTGGGGTAGGGCTAATAAAACCAAGAAGCTCTAATGATATGAAGGCAATGACATTGGGGCAGGGCACAAGTGCACAGAATTCTTAACTTGGGATTCAGGCAGCAGTATCCTTGCTCTAAGGAGATGGTGGGGTGTTTCAGGGAACAGTTTCTGATTCTGCTTTTGTCTGTGCTATAAACATTAATAAGGATATAATTTCTCTACATTTCCCTCACCATATAGCCCCAGCGAAATGTCCTAGTCAAGTCAAGCACTGTAGTTGACTCCATAACCCAGCATATCATCCTCTACCTTTCCGTTGCACCCATCTCTCTTAAAGAAGTTACCAGCTGGTTCCCCCTCCCCTCCACACCTTTTCTAGGTTGGGGTCTGCAATAGAGTATGTGGGTGAGCACCGGGAAGAAAAAATGGTAAAGATCCTGTGAAATGATTTGATTTTTTTTCTATGGTTGGGTTTAAACAGGACTCACTGTTACCAGAGAAGGGAATGTGATTCTGGCAATAGATTTAGTGGAAGGCAGACAGATAGAAAGCAGGACAGGCAGATGCCAAGAATGACCAGCAAAAACAGAAAGACAAAACATCTGGGTCCGGGAGAAAGAAAAATAAAGAAAATGGACATCTGTGAGAGAAACTGGGGAAGAGAGGAAGAGAAACGTCTTTGGGGATACTTCCAGAGTAGTGAGTGTCCACCATTCCATTTTTTTAGAGTTGGAAAGTCTGAGAATATTTTTTGTAATTTGCTTTATTACAGGTAATAATTTACATCTAATAAAAGTCACCAGTGTTACATGTATAGTTCTGATATTTGACAATATATGGAATCATGTGACTACCAACACTATCAGAAGAGAGAAAAGTTCCACCAATCCAAAATGCTCCCCACCATGCCCCTTTGCAGGCAATCTTCTCCTCACCCCCATCCCTGGCCTCTGTCTTTCTTTTGCTATTAGTAATCCTATATTAGAAAATAATTTTCAGCATCCAAAAATATGTAACGAATAATGTAAAAACTTGCCTACACGGTTATTGACTGGCTTTGTCACCCATAGCACTTTATATTTGCTCTCTTTTTAAAAGTCCAGTATTACACATAGAGTTAAAATTCATGTTCTCCCCTTTCAAATTCCTCTCTTTCAGGTCCTACTTTTAAATTTTTCATTCCTGTGCATATTTTATTAATTTACTATATACCTCTGTGTCTGTGAGTTATGTATGATCAATTTCTATTTTTAATCTCTATTTCTTTTGAGATGTATTACTGATGCCTAGTACTACAGATCATTCACTTTATCCACTTTAGAATATTCTGTTCTACTCCCATGTACTTATCCATTCTCTATATGGATCATTCAGATTTTTTCTAATGTTCTACAATTGTAGCTTATAAAACAATAAACGTTTTTCCATGTATATTCTTTTTAAAATTTTTATTTGAGAGACAGAGAGAGAGAGAGAGAGAGACAGAGAGAGAGAGAGAGAGAGAGAGACAGAGAGAGAGAGAGAGAGAGATGAAGGGGGACAGGGGTAGAGGAAGAGGGAATCCAAAGCAGACTTCATGCTCAGTGAGGACCCCAACACAGGGTTCAGTCCCATGACTCTGGGATCATGACCTGAGCTGAAATCAAGAGTTGGAGGCTCAACAGACCGAGCCACCCAGGCACCATACATATTCTTGTACACAAATACAAGAGTTCCTCTAAGATGTACATCTGGTAATAAATTACTGACCCATAGAATATACTCCTCTTAAATTCTCCCAGATGTTGATAAATTGCTCTCCAAAACAAAATGAAGATATTTATATGAATTCAAAAGTATCTAGGGGTGCCTGGGTGGCTCAGTGAGTTAAGTGTCCAACTTTGGCTCAGGTCATGATCACTTGGTTGTTGAGTTCGAGCCCCTTGTCGGGCTCTGTGCTGACAGCTCAGAGCCAGGAGCCTGTTTCAGATTCTGTGCCTCCCTCTCTCTCTGTCCCTCCCCCACTCACACTCTGTCTCTGTCTCTCTCAAAAGTAAACATAAAAGCATTTAAAAAAAGTATATAAGGGTACCTGTAGTTCTATATATTTACTGATGTTGATATTGTTAGTTTGATATTTCAATGGGTATGAAAAAGTATCCCCTATACATATATATAAACCATTAGTGTCTTCTTTTTGAAAAGCCTTCATATACTTTGCCACTGAGTGTATTATTTTTTTCTTATTGTCTTGTAGCAGTTTTAAAATAGGTTCTAGATACTAATTGTCTGCCATTCATATGAGTTGCATCTGTTTTCCTTCAGTCTTTGACACAGGTTTTCACTTTGACTCTTCTCCCTCCCATGGAATTAAGGGCACCCAGGTAATCCTCCCTGGAGGTGGTGGAACCAAGTGTTAAACAACATAAAAATATCAAGGAAAAAAAAAAGAAAGAAAACTGTCAAGGAAAATGCCTCCTCCATTGTTGGCATTGATGTAATTCTGTTGGATTATTTCAGGCCACAGTATTTCTTTTCCTTCTTTTCTTTTTTTAATAGGTGTACACAAAACAGAGTTCATCTCCTGAACCTATCTAATGGGGAGAAATAAGATTTCCCAGGCTCACCTTGTATTTTTCTATTAGAAACTATGCCACAATGAATAACCCTGAGCATATGTCATTTCATTTGTACAGGTAGAATTCATTATTTATTTTCTATTTATTACCTTTGATCTGCCTATTATTTCCTTAATTGTAAAAATATTTAATTTTAATGCATGCACACATAAAATTCATTTTTCTTTACATAGGTTCATTTAGGGTTTAGTTTTAAAAATGCTTTAGTCCTCAGGCGCCTGGGTGGCTCAGTCAGTTAAGCATCCAACTTTGGCTCAGGTCATGATCGCTTGGTTCATGAGTTCGAGCCTCACATTGGGCTCTGTGCCAACAGCTCAGAGCCTAGAGCCTGTTTCAGATTCTGCCTCTTCTTCTCTCTCTGTCCCTCTCCCACTTGCACACACACACTCTCTCTCAAAAGTAAATAAACATTAAAAAAAATTTTTTTAAATGCTGCAGTCCTTACAGTCATAAACAGTTTTTCTACACTTTTAATTTTTTAAATTATTTTTGGTTGTACATTTCGGTCTTTAATTCAGTTGTAGTGCGACTAGGTCTACAGGAAAACATACAAATTTATTTAGTTTTTCTCATGCAAAGAAAAAATTATCCAAGCACTACTGACTGAACATTTCCCCACTGAACTGTAATGCTGCCTCTAACATATATTTGGATACTCTATATGCATGGGCCTGTTTTGCACCTATTGTTTCTCTTCCATTGGCTTATTGTCAAGATCACACAGTCTTATTAATTAGCATAGAATTAGGATAACTCCTGAAGTCCAGTAGACTAAATCTATCTCTCACTCTTCAGAATTCTCCAAGATATTCTTGGTCTTTTGCTCTTCCAGACACGCACATATATGTTAGATTTATTATTAGGAATTTAAAAAACTTTGTTTCTACTGTATACAATATTTATTTACAGTTACAATTTCTAATGCTTTGATGCTGATTTCTAGAACAAATATTACTGATTATTAATGGTAATGTTTCAAAACCTTGCTAATGTCTATAATAGCTTGTGGTACTCTGGGACTGTCTATATGGACTATCATTTTATATGCAAAAAATGGCTTCTTTTCATCCTCTACAAATAGCATACTTTATTTCTTTCTTAATGTGGTGTTTAGAACCTGCAGGACAATATTGAATAAAAGTGGTGTTGCTAGTTATCCTGCCTCATTCTTGATTTTTAAAGGAAATGTTTCTCATGCTTCTTTGAAAATGAATTTGCTGAGGGGTACCTGGGTGGCTCAGTTGGTTAAGCATCAGACTTCAACTCAGGTCATGATCTCATGACCTGTGGGTTTGAGCCCTGCATCAGGCTCTACGTTGACAGCTCAGAGCCTGAAGCCTGCTTCAGATTCTGTGTCTCCCTCTCTCTCTGACACTCCCCAGCTTGCAGTCTGCCTCTCTCTCGCTAAAAAATAAACATTAAAAAAATTTAAAAAGAAGAAAATTTGCTGAGATATAGAAGATCAATTTTACTTAGTTGTAGAAATTCACATCTATTACTAGTTTGCTAAGAATCATTTTTAAGTTATTAGTTATTTTTGGAATTTTTTTGTCTGTTCCATTTATCATAATGATCCTATATTTTTTCTTTTTTAAATGGGTACATGTGTGATGCAGCTTGATTATAATTATAAATATGCATACCCATATAAGTCTTTCTATTTATACACACATACTTGCATATAATATATATGTGAGCATACACATACGTACATTTCTACACTTGGTTTTCTAAAATTTTGCTTATAATTTTTGCATCCATATTTATGGGTGATATTGACCTCTTTCTTCTCATATCTATATATAGTATTGATATCAAAGTTTCACTATCCAGATACAAGTGATTTGGAGACATTCTCTGAATGAGTTTGTATAAGACAGAATTTATATGTTTCATTAATATTGGGGCATGTTACCTGTCATATAGTGGGAATAAAACAATGAAGTAAAACCTTAGATTGTGAGTAGCTTGTTCTGTGAGTTTTCTGCAAGATGAGCAAACATTTCCAATAAATTTTAACTTGATGAATGAGCAATGTCTTGCAATACGAGTAGTACGTGACACCAAACGTCACATGATCACAAATAAGCCAACGGTTCTTCTTTCTCTCGTTCTTTGTGGGATTGAGGGTAATTTTCTCCCATGCTTGGATGCTCAGTGTCAGGCTGTGGTGTTTGGCAGAAAGCAGTAATTTTTCAGAACATTGAAAGGTGCTCACAACTGGCACTAGTGTATTTTTGGTCACTTCAAAGCACCTATAGACAGCTCTTTGCTTTTCCATACAATAGTGAGCCTAGCTTTGCTCCTTCTAGGTCAGGCTGCCTGCAGATATAGACCCTTTCCTCTGCTGCCTTATTGCCAGTTACATTAAATACAGTATAGGCAAGAGTTTATTAATACTACACTGTAGTCAGCATCTGTTCGAGCGTATACAATGGTCCCCATGTAAAAAAAAAATCCACTGAGCCAACAGATAGCAGGGATTCCATTAGTGACAATGAAAATTATCCTACACAATAAACTTCCTCTCTCTTGTCTCACTCACACTAGCCACAAAGGTTTTCAGAGGTAAGTGCAGGTTAATTTGTTTATTTTGATTTTTTGTATTTCTTTATTATTTTGTATTATATTACAGTATTGTAATAATTTTTACATGAATATTTTTTGGGGTGTGGAATGAATCATCTTGAGTTTCCATTATTTCTTATGGGGGAATTTGCTTTGATATACAAGTGCTTTGGATTACAAGCATGTTTCTGGAAAGAATTATGCTCACAAACCAAGGTTTTACTGTATATGAAGCTACAACATAAATCCCAAACCTCAGTAGCCTTCTAACCAGGGGGACCTACTCTTAATGTTACCAGCAGACTAGAGAGATTATCCTGTCAGTTTCCCTGTGAAACTCCTTTTATCATTTTTATGGTGAGATATTTCTGGCCTCTTCTGACTGTTTTGGAGTTAATTTCTGCTTCTAGGATAAAAGCCCAAAACATTTCTGAGTGTTTACTCCGAGAACACATAAGTCAATTTTAATGAATTCACTTATTTCACATACAAAGCTTACAGTAAGCACTTTATAAATATTTATTTAAATCTGAAAAACTTTTATGGGGATAAAGAAATTGAGGCACAGAGAGGTCAAGTAACTTCCTAAGGTCACTTAGCTCATAAGTCGGAGGCCGGAGTCAAGCCTAGGCATTATGTATCCTGAATCCCTGCTCCTGTATCCACACAAGATATTACCTCCCCTCTCAGTTTTCCAGGTATTCCCATAGCAGAACCTTACTAAAGTGCAGAGCCTGTCATGGGGCTGGAACTCAAGAACCTTGGCCTTGGCTGAAGCTGGAGCCACCCAGATGCCCCTAAAGTCAAATTTTTGATACCTAATACAGGTCAGATGACATACCATATTTTCTAAATATTCATAATAAGTAAGTTGATGAAGAGCAAGATGTTACAGTTATGGGTATTTGAATTTCAGTTAAACTAGAAATAAAAACTTTGCTTTGTATAAAACCAGTGCACTTAGTTGATGCAGAAAGCTTATTGTATTTAGAACATTCTGAGCTGAGAGAATGGTGTTCACACAGGGAAGTATATTGAAGAAGTTAAGAAATCAGGTACTTTATATAGAACGCATTGCACATGTTTGTGATTTTGTGAATTCTTATTACTTTAAATGGCAAGTAGAGTTTCAAGGCCTCTGGAGTTGTTATTATTAGTTTCACATCTAAATAAACATTGGGAAGAAGAACCCATGTAGGGTACTCCCAATTTAGTGTGGCCCAGTTCAGTAGCATCATCCCTGGAGTCAACTCACTAAAAATCAAATGGGTTAAAGAAGCATTCTGTATAGCAGATCCTTCTACTTCCCAAGCCAGATCCTCTTACACTTTCCATCCAGGTCAGGCCCCTACTGTCTCCTGCCGGCCCCCGAGACTCTAGGATTGAAGACTTTTCTCAGCTGATACACAGGCCAGAAACGCTGAAGTGGTAAGTCTGCTATAAGTAGTCCAGTGAAGAATGTAAGTCCGAGCTCAAATACCTCCAGCTTCCTCGCGCCTTTATATGGTGATTAGGGCAGCTCTGAGGCATTTTCTACTCTGTCAAAGTCCTCAAAGAAAACTAGCCACAGTTTTACACAATGCTACCCTGTTCAAAAAAAATGGTTCACACCAGTTTTGAGTAGAGGGAGGGGTTATAACTTTTTTGTCTCTCTTTCCAACTCTCTACTTTGTGTTTCTTGAGATCACCTCCCAAGTAAACTGTCTTCTCATTACTACTATAACCTCCATAATTATTTTTTATCTCTAATATTCAAATTATCATCCTGAGCACCACTTATATATACCTACTTGCATATGGGGCTCATTGCAAAATGTAAATGCACAGCCCTTTGTTCAAATAGCAAGAAAAAAGTGCCCCTAAAGTTACTAAAATGTAAAACCTCTTCTTTTCTTCTATTTCTCTTTCAATCTGTCAAGGTGTTTTTTATCTACAAGTTAATCTTGCAGAGTGCAGACACTCATTGCTACCAGACAGCCTCACCTTGTGACTCTGCATGTTCACTCAGTCCACTGATTGCTGGGTTCCTCTTCTCACCAGTCAACTGATATGCTATGCCCTGGCCAGGGACAGAGAAGTCAAGCTCCCTTCCCCATGGCATGGCTGTTCCAATTCACAGTTGGCAGGAAATTATGAAGGAATTATGACCTCTGCAATAGGAAACACAGGGTCCTTGGATTGGGGTTGAGCTAGAGGCTCACTCCCACCAAGTTCCCCACCAAATATGCTATGGTGTTATAAGCCCTAGAAAGGGATGGGCACAGCCATGCCCAGCTAGCTCTGAGATGCCATGGGGCATGCACATCCTGCCTTGGCTCTCTCTTTCAACCCATGCCCTCTCCTCTACCAAGGATAGAAGGCAGTAGCAGTGACTGGATGAGTGTAGGGAGGGGGAAGCCAGGCAGGGCCTGGAGCACCAGGGGCAGGAGGTGGGAGCTGTCATGGAGAGAGGGGAGTAGGTAGTGGGGAGGAAGAGGCCAGGAGGGGCACAGTGGCTAGTGATTGATGGAGCAGGCAGCACTGAACCTTTCCTGGAAGGGTGGAGGGTAGAGGGTTCAGTAGGAGGCAGGGCTGCATGCGAGTTGAGGCTCCAAGCTGTTGGCATATGTTTTATTGTCCCATTGGACTTTACTCACAAAACACAAATTCAAAAGTTAAATTATTGAGAATTTCATGAAGGTGACCAAAGAGCATTCAATGCCAAGTTCAGCACCCTTCTGAGTAGGAGCCCCTGTAGTGACTGCACTGGTCCTATATCCATGAAGCTAGCCCTGCTGAGCACAAATCTTTGATCTCATTCTCCCCTAATACTGCATTCCTCTCTTTCTCAATCGTATCTCACTGGTCACATCCATCACCTTGCAAATCCCTTATGTTGTAGATTTTGTGATTCTCACTTACCAGTGGGATTAAAAGACAACACAGACAGACTATTTAGTTTACATTACCTACTTCCAAACCACTGTTATACTACTTCCCCTCTTTTCAAGTACATGGACTCTCTTACAACACTGAATTCCATTCTATCTCTAATTGTCTATCAACTTAAAAAGATATTCTCCTACTGTCTTGATGCATGTGGGTAATATATATATATATATATATATATATATATATGTATATATAATTTATATTTATATATAGATCTAGCTATATATAGCTAGATTTCTATGTCAACTACATTTGCACTGAATACTTTCTTTAGTTCACAGCTAGATTCTTGAGACCAACCCTTAGAGCAATGCTCTCATGATCATTCCTATTCTGTTTAAGGTCCTGAGCTGGTCACTATCATATGGGGTACTGTAGAGATGGTGGTGGCTCACCAGGTATTCACCTTTAAGAGGTGGCCACACATCCAGGGCAAGATGTGGAAAAGCAGGGTTATTCTGAAAATGAGCAGTCAGTGGGGTTGAAAATCTAGGGAGGCTTTTAGAAGGTTGTATTTCATCTGGGTCTTCAAGATAATTCCTGTACCAACAAGATCTAATTCTAGGGAACTTCATAATTCACAATATGTAACTTCCATTTTCCCTACTAAACAAGGTTGGAGACATACAGGAAACTGTCTTGACTAGCCTTATTACAAGTCTGTAGTTTCATTAATAATTGGCAATACTTTTGCTTCTCTGTAAGAGACTCCTTATTCCCTGGTTTGTCCAACTTTTTCTATTCTCATTTCAAACCTCTCCTCTTACTTAGCCTAGATAACTGCATGCCATTCTTCTGGAATCATCTCATCCTTCAGCCAGCAGGAATCTCCCATGGCATTCAAGTGCCAATCAAGTCAGCCACCAGTCTGGACTGGCTACTTTTTCCTTGGCTTCCAATCACTCTGTGAGTAATGGTCAACAGTGTTAAATGCACATGTTTCCTCAATTTAGTTATTTCCATCCTCATTTAAAAAAAAAAGTTTTGGTTCCAACTCTACTAAGAAAAAGTTCAGGTGACTGAAGGTGCCTAGCTTTGTCCTGCAAGTCCAACTTTCCATGTCTTTAACTGCCTCTGCTTCCTCTTTAAGGTTAACCAGTCTATAGTCTCCTATCATTCTGATAAGCAAGTAACCTTTTGCCTAATCATGCAGGAAAAATCAAATTAAAATTGGCTACTAGATTATGAACTAAGTTGTAATCTATTAGGCAGAGCACTGAGGTTCATTCCACCTACTGGGAAAAAAATTAAATTGAAAATGATTTTATATTATTTTTAAAATATTGAGTAATATACCTTTGATGTATACATTTTTGGCACATTATTGTAGGCATCTTTAATGACACAGCGCTGAGTTCTTACTGGTTGGTTTTTTATATTCCAGTTTTTCTTACCAGAAATTCTTCATAAATGCATAAGTATATAGATGACTATAATTGCTGAAATGCTATAACTAATAGGATGCTTTTTGCAGGATTCCTTTCTACTTTAAATGAGATATTATTTAAAATTCTTTTCTTACTTAGTTTTATTCATATATCCTACTGTTGGGCAACATAGATAAGACAGGGCATATGTAACTATTTTGATTATCAAAAGTGCAGCGTAAATGTATGCTAAAAATTTCCTCTTTTATCTTTATATATTCCCTGAAGTGAAATGCTAGAGGTGATAAAGTGAGAGAGAAAGAAACTTGGTAATAATAGGAACTCAGCAGACAGCAAAGTTCACACTTTTCCACCTTCATGTTCTAGCACTTTTAGTCTGAACTGTTAATTGTTCTTGCAGCCTAACTCCTTAGTGCCAGCAAAAAAAAAAAAAAAAAAAAAAAAAAAAAAAAAAGTTAGGTAATATATTCCCGGAAAATAATTATCAAATTATCAAATAATTATCATTACATTTATAGAGCAAGAAAGATTTTCATTTTAAAAAGTTTTTCTTGGTTTTTGTTTACAAAAATAAATTTAAAATTTCACATACTCCCCTTTGCTAACCTAGTAGTCTGCAGAATGGTTGGAAGCAACTTAAATATTTTTTCCTTAAGAGGTGCTATAGAAAGATGAGTTATGTACCTGTGTCTCTCCTGAAATTAATTCCATAGAAACTAGAAAAATAATTTTCTTCCTAGTATAAACAACTTTTTCAATCTTGAAATAAAGTTCTAGAAAGATGAGTTATGTGCATGTGTCTCTCTTGAAATTAATTCCATAGAAACTATAAAAATAATTTTCTTCGTAGTATAAACAACCTTTTCAACCTTGAAATAAAGTTCAGAGAGGTTAACATTTTCTTTTAATTGGAAACAAAATTCCTCAAAAAACAGCTTTGATTTTGTCAGTTCCTACTTAACCTTTTCGTTTTCATCAAAAGAACCAACCATTTTCTCACTGGATCTCCCTCCTTCACATCTGACTTTTTTCCCTCTTTAGATGACAGCATTCAGGACCAGCGGAGCCCTGTCTTTATCTGGTCTGCAGAAACCAGTTTGGAGTCTTCACAATCTCAGCTTCACACCATGCCAAAGTCAAGGCCCTTCCAGATGGCTGACTGAAGTGGTTTTAGGAGAGACTGGGAAGAAAAATTAAGGGCAGTACTGCAAATTATATAATAGAAGCCTAGAATTTAAGCATACACATTTTCATATTTAGCACCTCTTCAAAGGAAATTTTTATAATAGAACTGCTTTATATTTAGATCTGTATCATCCTTGGTTGCCTTGTCTTGTTCCAATCCTCTAAGGGTACTCTATAAATAATAGTGACACAGAAGCCTCAGCATCTTTTGCAGAAGGTAAATGTTCTCTGTATACAAAGCTGTTGTTGCAACTGGCTCATCCTTACTAGAACTTTTACTGTGCCTATTTTTAATGTGTCCTTGCCTTTGACTTTTGTAATAAAATGCAGAAGAAAATAGGGATAAATACGATTTCTGTAAACATAAAATCCATGATGTTTGCTCATTCATCTTTGAATGTCTGGCACATAGTAGGTGATCAATAACTATTTGTTGAATGAACAGGGCCATTGTGCTCTGACCAAGTTAAGACTATGGTCTTATCACAGTATGTTAAGTAACTAGGTTTAAAACCAAACATCCCACATTTCCTATTTTATTCTTCTTGAGGCTATCTTTATTATTATTATTATTATTATTATTATTATTATTATTGACATTCTTATATAGTGCAAAGTAATGGAATGCATTTCTCATTTTCATTGATATATATTCTCACAGAGCAATTAATTCATTTATTTATCTCACAAATGCTTAATGGAGAATCTGTTAAATAAAATGCATGGAGAACATAGCCCAGTCTTTAAATAGCTTATAGTCTAGAGGAGACAGGCAAATTAAACCATTACCTAAAGTATTTTAGTCACAACAAGTTCTATGAAGGAAAAGTTCAGGTATTATGATGGCATTAAATAGGAGAAATGTGCTTTGCCCTTATGTTCTTATTGAATAGATGCCACTTTAATGGATGACATTTATCATTTGTTTCATTTCTTATCATTTGGAGCCAAAGCTTATTAAAATACGTTTCTGATAATTTTACAGCTCATTCCAATCAAGATGCTGCTATACAGTTTGTAGTAGTCATACTCTTCAATAGTCCTGTTAATATAGTTTTGAATATTTTACAGTACTTAACATCATCATTTATGTGCTTTCTTATTTGAAAACTAAAACCTACTGTGATTACAGCAAAGATGCTCAGTTTTTACTCTATCACCTAAGTTAGTCTAGCTACAGATAAGAAAATCTGATTATTCTTTAATTACCAACAAACTATAAAATGTTCCCTCATAGAAGGTCAGGTTCTTGACTGATACTCAATCTGGGGTCTGTCATGGTTTCCCCAAATCTTGCTCTCTACTCATGTGTAAGAAAGTGATGTTTTAGAAGGGCCTAAACTGTTGTCTGCTGAAATAGAATTGCTGCACAATGTCACACATACTTACTATAAACAGAGTTTTATTACTTTTATAGCATTTCATGTAGCTTTTAGGATATTTGAAAGTGTGTACTTTAAATGATCGTGAACTACTTCTTTCCAAGAACAGCTTTTTCAGAATAACTAAGAGGAAAAGTTCCCTCAGAACACCAATTTACACTCTATCTCTTGTACCTACAAGTTTATCTTTCTCTGAACAATTTTCTGGTCATCATTCGAGACCTTAATAACTGAATTGCAGCCTTCCATTACATTGTTAGAAGACTGCTTCCCTTGGTTTACAAATTCTACAAGTATGTTACACTCGTACTCTGAAAGGGTGGTTTAAATTCTGCATACACCTGCATGATAAGATAGTAGCTTCTTATTATTAAAATTCACATATCTACCATATGACTTTTGAAGATTACATAAACATGCAAAAAAATACATGAGATTTTCAGAAGCTTATCTCCATTCATTATACTTTTTTCCCCAAAACCATAGTTAATATTTAGTGTATATCACTTCAGGCTTCTAGTCATCTCTGTGTGAGCCTATGCCTTTGGACTGTGAACTTCACAAGTGTTTCTGTTTACTTCTTTCTACGTCCTTAGTTGGGACAAAATGCTAGAGTGGGATGGAGTTGGGTATTTTCCTTTCCCAGGTCAGTTAGGCTCTGATAATACTTTGACAGGTTATGTTTTGGTTAATAAGTTTCCCCTGAGGGCAGGCCTTGTTAAGAAGAACTCAGTATTCTATATGGTACTGGCATAAAAACAAACACCTAGATCAGTAGAACAGAATAGAAAGCCCAGAAATAAAACCACAATTATATGGTCAGTTAATATTCAGGAAGAATATGTAATTGGAGAAAGACAATTGTCTCTGGATCCCCTGGGTGGCTCAGCTGGCTTCGTGTCCAACTTTGGCTCAGGTCATGATCTCATTGTTCATGAGTTTGAGCCCTGTGATGGTCTCTGTGCTGACATCTTGCAGCTCAGAGCCTAGAGCCTGCTTCAGATTCTGTCTCCATCTCTCTGCCCCTCCCCCACTCAAGCTCTGTCTCTTTCAAATGTAAATAAACATTAAAAAAGTCTCTTCAAGAAATGATGCTGGAAAAACTGGACAACTATATCCAAAAGAATGAAACTAGACCACTTTCTATCATTACACACAAAACAAACTCAAAATGGATTAAGGATCTAAATGTGAGACCTGAAATCATAACAATCCTAGAAGAGAGAATAGGCAATAATTTCTCTGACATTGGTCATACAACATTTTTCTAGATATGCCTCCTTAAGCAAGGGAAACAAAAGCAAAAATAAACTATTGGGATTACATAAAAATAAAAAGTTTCTGGACAGCAAAGGAAACAATCAACAACAACAAAAAAGGCAACCTACTGAATGGAAGAAGGTATTTGCAAATGACATATTCAATAAAGGGTTAGTATCCAAAATATATAAAGAACTTTATACAACTCAAATACAAATACCCAATTAAAAGACAAATAACCCAATTAAAAATGGGTGGAAGATATAAACTGATATTTCTTCAAGGAAGGCAGACACATGAAAAGATTCTCAAATCACTTATTATTGGGGAAATGCAAATCAAAACCACAATGAGATGTCACCTCACATCTGTCAGAATGGCTAAAATCAAAAACACGAGAAACAACAAGTGTTGGCAAGGATGTGGAGAAAAAGGAACTCTTTTGTACTTTTGGTGGGAATGCAAATGGGTGCAGTCACTGTAGAGGACATACAGAGGTTCCTCAAAAAATTAAAAAAAATAATAATCCTATGATCCAGTAATCACACTACTGGGTATTTACCCAATCACACTACTAAGACCAAGGGATATATGCACCCCTATGTTTACTGGAGCATTATTTATAATAGCCAAATTATGAATGCAGCCTAATTGTCCAATTATAGATGAACGGATAAAGTAAATGTGGTACGTGTGTGTGTGTGTCTAATAAAATATTATTCAACCATAAAAAAGAAGGAAATCTTGCCATTTCAACAACATGGAAGGATCTAGGGAGAATAATGCTAAACAAAATAAGCCAGTCAGAGGAAGACAAATACCATATGGTTTCACTCATATGTGGACTTTAAGAAACAAAACAAATGAACATGGGAAAAAAAAGAGACATACCAAAACAGACTCTTAACTATGGAAAATAGATGGTTACCAGAGGGGAGATGAGAGGGGAGAAGGGTGAAACAGACAAAGGGAATTAAGAGTACACTTATCTTGACAAGCACTGAATAATATATGGAATTGTTGAATATTGTATACCTGAGAATAACGTAACACTGTATGTTAACTACATTGAAATTAAAGTAAAATAAACTTAAAAAAAAAAAGAACTCAGTACTCTGGAGTACTGGCATCCCCTGATTTTCAAAAGTTCACATTATACCCCTCTATGAAAGACCCATTTTAGTACTTGTTTTCATTAATTGAAAGAATTCTGTTGAAGGTTTCCGCTTTTATGAAAAAAAGTTAAAATAGAGTTCAACGCCTTTTTAGCTGCATGTAGTACCCTGGGCAGTGAGAGTGGCCCCGCTAAACTCCTTGCCCACGAAACTACACTCAGCATCTCCGCATCCAGCCATGAGAGCTTTGAACTGCGTCCGTGAGCATCTGTGCTTTATCTTGATTTATTTTGTGCTAGATGGACTGGGAGGCAAGCTGGAGCCTTATAGTTACCCTAGTTTGGGATGAGAAAGCCCAGAGTTGGCTCAGCACTTGGGGATTGGCTGACCAGATATACTGTGTTTTGGGTCAAGTGGTAAAATAGAATTTATTTAAGTTTCAGTTTGCTAACACAACACCCTGGGCAGGAGTGGCTCCATCTTGGGCCTAGAGTTATTTCAACACACCCTAAAAGATGTAAAAAGCTGAATAGACTGAAAAATTAGCAACTTTTTGGTGATCCATAAGGGAAAGGAGGACACAGGGCAGAAGACTAGAGAGATAAACAGGTCAATATAGGAAGTCACGGCTTCTCAGAGGAGAAAACATGACAGGAAGCAGTGCTGGAACATTGAGACCTAACTATAATAGATGAGTTGCTGGTGAAAGAAACCAGAATATGTCACCCCAAAATATACCTTGTTGACATAAAAATTATTTTGAGCTGCAGGTAATTAAGAAGCAGTTTACCTAGAAAAAGTTTCCCTTTTTCTGCCTAAAGGCAGGATATAAATTGTCCTTCTCCTGGAGACAGAGTCCTTTCAATCAGAGGATTATGCAAAGAAACTTTACTCCATTAGTTCCCTCCTATATATTTACCTCCCCAAAGTCTGCCACTCTTGGGAAGCCTAAAACTGCTTTCATATCTCCTGCCATTTTTTTAGAAATTCTTTGTTGAAGATGCTAGATAAGCTAGACTACTTTGTGCCACTTTGAGTAACTTTTCATTTAGGTTTCCTCCACGCAATTCTTTCCTACTCTTCCACGCAATTCTTTCCTGCTCTGGAAATTCAGTGCTGTCAAAGAAACAAACTGCACACTGAGAAAAGCAGACAGATGAGCTTATGTCAAGGGTTCTGGCCTGCAACTCAAGGCAATGGGAGCAATGAATTCCGAGCTATTCACACACTCATTGGGTTAAATATGTTTTTTTTAATGTTTATTTATTTTTGAGACAGAGACAGAGCATGAGCAAGGGAGGGGCAGAGAGAGGGAGACACAGAATCTGGAGAAGCCTCCAGGCTCTAAGCTGTCAGCACATAGCCTGATACAGGGTTCAAACTCAAAAACCCTGAGATCATTGACCTGAGCCAAAGTCAGATGCTTAATCCACTGAGCCACCCAGGCATCCCATGTATTTAAATATGTTTTAACAGGTGAAATGGAAACTTCCACACTCCCTACATGCATAACCCAACCAATGTAATTCACTCTTCTCTGTGCATTCATAAAAATGTATAAATATAGCTATAGCCACAAGGATACAACATCAACATCAGTGACTTTATCCCTTTACTTCACTGTATTATTTCCCCAGAATATTCAGTACAGATTGACCCCGTTCTTTCAGGCATATAATATGCCATAGTGTTGACTTCAATGATATGTTAATTATGTTATTAATGGACATTTGTGTTGTGAGATCATCTCTTCATATTCTTGAAACATTTTAGTGGTAACTGAACAAAATAAGTGTTCTCTGCCATTTGGGATGCTAGGTAGAAAGGCCTTACCTAATGTTTTCTATGACTTGTACAGTAGACATCTCATTGGTTTTGCTATAATGAGCTTTTGCTAGAAAACGTTTTGCAATAGACTGTCTATTTTGGCATTTAGCAAGGACGCGTTTGTAAGAGGTACTGCTTATAGGACGCAACATGAGTGGTAAAAAGAAGTTCTGCATACCTGTCCTCCCCTCAAAATATCACTTTGCTTCACTTCTTTAGAATAAATCATTTTATTGAAACAATTTCATTAAGTATAAATGCACTATCTGCAATAATTTAAATGTCCAGTTAACCCAAACTCATAAGTAGGTTAGAATATATGTTCCTGAGGTAGATAACTGGAGTAGATAACTGGAGAGAATGGGATACATGTTTTTTGATGAAGGTAACTAGTGAACATTAATGCCTTATTTCAAAATAATGCATTTATTTCAGGGTAGCTAATTTTGAAGATACTTGTTTTACTATATTTTTCCTTACAGAAAAATTACAGAACTTATTATGATTATCTGATACTCATCTTCTAAAAAAAGTACCACTTGACTTTACCTATGGTCATGTCTAAATAGATATATCAAATCAAATATTTTGTTCAAGTTTTATAAATTTTAGTATTGAATTTCAGCACAATTATACTAAGTAATAAAGCTACTCTGATATAGCATACTAATTACTCTTCAATGTGATATATGATTTTCAGGACATCATATACCTAGGCCTTACAGTATCAAATTACAGTATAATAAATTTTGCTATTTAATTGAAATTTAATGCTACGGAGGAGAGGTTGGCAAAATTTTACTTAAAAGGGTCAGATAGTAAAAATAAATTGTGCAATAAGTAAAGCAATACCTGTTGCAATAACTCAACCCTACCATTATAGGGTGAAAGCAATGATAAGCAATATATAAACTTATAGACATATCTGTCTCCCAATACACATTACGCATAAGACTTTATGCTGGATTTGGACTATAGGCCAAATTTTACTGATCCTTGTTATACCTCAGAGTGAGAGATGGGATTATTAAATGGGTGTGGTTGGGTATAAAGGGATCCTCATCCTAAAATCAAAGTGTTAGGTATATTTTTGAGCTGAAATATTTTTACACAGCTCTTTGTATCTTGATATGAAAATAAACAGTTCTAAAACACTGGTTTCAGATGATATCAGTGGGTCTCAAAAGAAATTATATCTCTATGTTAATACTTTGTGCTGAACTTTAATATAATTGGTAAAAAACATATATATAACAAAAATAAAGAATAAAAATAACCAATCAACAAAGTTACTCATTGGTCTCAAATTATTGTACTTGGCCATAGGAGATAAGATATTCTGAGGTTATCAGTATATACTGGTCTTCGACCAGTTCTGGATTCTACACCCCAAGGGTGAAATATGAATATTTTATTTCCAATCTACAGTACATTGCACCACACTCTGAGAGAATATTATGCTTCTCTACTTTATTAACATCAGGCTGTGGCATGAGATTTGATTTAGCCTATGATATATGAATATAAGTGCCATATGTCACTTCCGAGCACAAAATGTATGATCTATCAGTTGATTCTGCCATTGCTTTTTTTGTTCTACATGAGAATCTTATGTCACAGGTAGGATCTACTTCTCTGGCCTACATCCCAGAAAGAAGACATCTGGAGCAAAGTCACAGCTGACCTACAGCCAGTACGTTATGAGAGCAAGAAATGAACCTTAGTTATTGTAATTTACTACACTTTATAGAATATCTCCTTCCGTAGTATAACCTACTGAAAGTTGACATGAAAATGGCTTACAGAAGTTGTTTGCTGGTCTAATAAAAATACTAAAGTGTGAGATTGATTTTAGAGCTCAGCAGTAAGCAACAAAGGCTGGAAAAATGGCAACCTATGTTATGCATTTGGGGAGCATTGGATAAAACTATTTCTGCAACTACTTGAAAAAAAGATAATAAACTGAGAAGGTTGGTGCCTTCAGGCAAAATTGCTGTGAAATGAACTGGTACTAATATGTGCCAGTAAACACTGGTTGTACTTGGCAATACATAATGAAAAAAGACGATTCCAGAAAAATTAGATGGTTTATAACTGGGGTATAAGGAGAATCCAGAAATTCTGGGATTTACAGGATGAAAGAGGCAACTGTTTCTCACATATAACTAGTAAAAGATAAAACAGAATTGTTTTAAATGAAAAAAAATAACAGTTTAATAGAACTTTGAGATAGTTCTTTGCCTGTGGTAACATCTCTGAATGTTTTAAGATACTGTCTAGTAAACTACTTTGTTGATAAAACATCTCAAGAAAAAAAAAATGACCAAAAGGTGTGGCTCTCCTACTTTCCTTTGCAAAGCTCATGGTATTGGTAAGATGCCTAGAGAGAGAAGCATATCTGGAAGACAATTATGGATGTGGTTTTGCACATACTGCTGATCGGAAGCAAAGACATTAAACCAAAGTTCTGAGAGAGTCCTATTTCTAAAAGAGCTATTCACTTGGATGAAACAGAATGCAATTGCTTGAGATTTAAGACACATTCTGAACCTCTAACTTTTCATGAGCAGGGAGCGTGATAATAAAATTGCTCAGCACTCAAGATTGGAATTTTCTCTAATAGTTTCTTCATATGTGGCCAAAAATTATAATGGTAAATGAGGACTACTCTAAGAATAAACAAAGAACTGTGTGGAGCAATAAGCTGAGGAGAGCTCTCCCAAGAGAGTATTTCTTTCTTTTGATCTTTGTTTTTTAATGCTTATTTATTTATGTTGAGAGAGAGAAACAGAGAGTGTGGGGGGGGGGTAGGGAGAGAGAGAGTGAGAGAGAGAGAGCAGGGGACAGTCAAGAGGCAGAGGGAGAGAGAGAATACCAAGCAGGCTCCACGATGTCAGCTCAGAGCCTGAGGCAGGGCTTGATCTCCTGAACCATGAGAACATGACCTGAATCAAAAATAAAGAGTCGGATGATTAACCAACTGAGCCACCCAGGTTCCCCCCAAGACAGAATTTCTTAACACTGGTAAAGGAACATTTCCCACCTCATGGCTCCTTGCAACATTTGTCCAAGTAGGTTTTTAGAATTGCTACAGATAAGAATATATACTATTGTGAGACCCTGTGTATTCAGCTCCTGTCATGCCTAGATGGGACTTTAGGGAGAAGTGAATGCATTTTAGCTGAGGGAGGGAGAAAACCACTATTTGTGACCAAGAGGATAAATTATTTATGACCAAGATCATATAGTTGTGTCCAATCACTTGCTCTTCCCCCAGAATTATCTTTTTCCAACATACTTCTCCAAGTTTTGCTGTGGCCTTTTTGGCCAAGGAAATGTCAGTGGAAGAGACAAATGCCACTTCTGAGCAGGAGTTTTCACAGCTATCACATGGGCCTACCAATGCCTTTTCCCTCTGCCATGAGACACATGAAAACAAAACTAAACAAACAAAACAAAAAAAAAAAAACAAACAAAAAATAGAGCCCCATCTTACAGTAACAGGTGAGTAAGAGCCAGCCACATACACTAAGAAACATCTCATCAGGCATTTCCATTCTACCAAGCATAATATTGTAGAAATTATCCAAGAAATTTGTAAAATCTAACAAATTCTACCAATACTTAGTTTAATTGGAAATTTAATTTGTTTATTTTTTCCTGCATACCTATGATTTGCTTATCTAAGTCATATAATATTAAATCACTAGATTAAAGGACATAGTAAGACCTGTATTACTAGAAACATTGAATGATGCACAATTCAAAAAATCTTAATCATGTTGGTTGATGATTACTAAGAAAACACTTTTTTTTTTCCTTTCTCATTGTGGTCCAGGATGCATAGGAAGACAATCACTTTTTTCTGTATATAATTACTTAAAGTTAAAGCTGCTCTATGAATCTGAATTATTGAATAATTAAACCTATTTAAAGTTCTGAAAGAAGGTAATGCTGACTAGTTAATTGGTGTGTTCGCCTTCTATTTAAAGCTTTGCCAGGCTTTCTTTTTAAATACTCACATTAAAATTACTCTGAAGCTATCTAAACCTTGTTGTTGTTTTTAACAATTGAAGAAATATGTTTTTAGAGTGTATGCAGGAAAAATAAAACCTGATAAATTTAATCTGGACAATTGCATATATAGAACTGCCTGCACAATTTTGCCTTTTCTATATAGTTTTAGTTTGTAAGTTACATCATAGTTCTTAAGTATTTATAAGCTAACAAAAATGGTCTCTTTTTATATAAATATAATTTTAAAAATCTTGGATAAAGGCTGTAAGGATAGCTATTTCCAAAGCCTGCAATAAAACCACAATTGGAAATCTGTTAGCTTGTGTTAACATTCTATTTGCTTGTGGCTTCACAAGAGCACTCAAGTTTATTTATGGATGTGTCTCCATCTCTGCAGTTCAACGATCTACTTCTCATTCTTTTCTGTTGTGATTATCTCTTTTTCTGAAAGTTAATACTTTGTCAATATAGCACATTTTTAGAAACTAGGTTTAGAATATGATCAAACTAGAAGTTGAAACAACACTAGAGCTCTCTCACAGAGGCATTTTTTTCAGAGTTTATGCCAAGGGATTCTTATACATAGATTCTTCTAGAACTTCTGGTAGCTGAAACAGTACGATATCAAATATTTTTTATGTGTTGAATTCACACTTCTCTCAGGATGAATAGCAGCTATTGAGGACACATTTGTTTAATTGCAAATTCTTATAATCATTTACTTATCTTATGCCATTTGTGTCAGATTCTTGTCATTCTATCCTTTCTGTTCTTGAAAGACCATGTTGTGATTATTCTTATTACAAAGTGGGTAGGGTAACCTACCTTTCTTTTTCCCAGTTCACTGCCAGATGATGAGCTAAAATAAAAATTAAAATTTCTTTTTCAGAAAATTCTATTTATTTTGGGGGATCACCAATAATTTAGAATTGAATGTAAACTTCAAGAAACTACTCTGAATATTCCTTCTAGAGCAGTGAGTAGTTATAAAGCGCCCCAATAAAGCAAATAAAACTAAAAAGAAATGCTTACCGAAACCATGTACCAAGTAGTATTATAGTAAAAGTTGCCTAACAGTTTATGTTTTAAATCCCATCTCAAAATGATTAACCTGAAACCTTCCAGTTCATCAAAAATGCTTAAAAATGTATATAAGATGGAGACTAAATGAAAAAGGCAACATTGTTTTTGCCTCACAAAAAAGTAGGTTCAGCATGTTCAAGGTAAAACATATGGCAGCAAAATTATTTTTTTTCCAGCAATCACAGTGTCTTAACATCATAACCTTATTTTTAGTGAATGTGTCAAGGTTGGTAAATCTTGGAGTAGACATGTATTCTATGTTATCCCTATCTTACAAAAATATCCATGTAGTTTTCTTTTCAAATAAAGACAAAGTCAAATTATTCATGGGGAGGGAAAAACAGAACAATACAATAACAAACTTTAAAGAGTCTTGGGATTATTGCCCTTCACAGAAAGAAGCCTTTCCTGAATGTTTGATTATACACCTGAGAAACAAAACTCATTATAAGCACTTATTCCAGTTTCAAAGATTCTGAGGGGCTGTTCAAAATAACTGTGAAAAAATTATTTTACCAGTTTTGAACATAAAATAGTGACATCACCCTGATTAAGTTTACTGCTTCTAAACTTGATATTAAACTATACTTAATTAGTAAGATGTAAAATAATGCCTGATCTACCATGTTTTCTGTTTTCAGTTAGAAAGAGTGCCATTAAATCTTTAATCAAAATATTAGGAATCCATTTCTGATAGTAACGAATATTTGTTCAACATTTGAGTTACATGATTTCATTTCAATTATGATATAATTGCAAAGTCATTCATAAGCTGCCTTTTATTACCATTTCTTTTCTTTTTTTGAGAGAGGGAGAGAATGCATGCAATTGCACATATGCATGCAGGGGAGGGGCAGAGAGACAGGGAGAGAGAGAACCTGAAGCAGGATCCAAGCCCAGCACGGAGCCCACAGGGGGCTCTATGTCCGGACCCTGAGATCATGATGTGAGGTGAAATTGAGAGTCAGATGCTCATCTGACTGAGCCACCCAGGCTCCCCTTGTCATTTATTTTCAGATAGATGAGAGATAGATAGATAGATAGATAGATAGATAGATAGATAGATGCGATGAGAGATATGATACTGGCATTTTTATACAGATTTTAAGTCCAAGTAAATCAAATGATTTTTTTTTGTTACTTGCCCTATTTACATTTCAGTTATTAAAACATAAAGAAACTGACAGTTTATGTCCAACTAACCTGTACAAATAAATCTAACATTACAGAAATGAAACCCCCAGGCCTCCTTAGACTTTTTTAATATGTACATTTATTTTAGAGAAAATAAACCAGTGAAGTGCTAAGCAACAACCACCACAAAAACAACAAACAGTAAAACCTTGTGCATCTTATTTGCGTAGGGGCCAAGGGATGAAATCAAACCCAATGGTTAAAGACAGTCTTGGAGCTGTTGATCAGAATATGTTGCTTTCCTTGTGGAGGTGGAGTAAAGCATTGCAAAGTGGAGCCCACAGCCAAATAACTGAATAAAACATATGGTTCAGGAGCTCAATATATACTGAAGCTTTAACTTTAGTACATTGATTTTTAAGCTTCCTCTTCTAAACTTTGGTATAATCTGAGAATTCAAATTCAGAGTTACTTTTAATTTTTTTCTGGAGAAAGAGTGAGAATTGGTACTTTCACTTACATTTTTACCAGGCTGTTCAGATCCAGTTTTTCTGTCCTTCATGATACACATTAGTCCTTGAGGAGGGGGGAAGGTGTCTAAAACATGCAGCATATCTGTCCTCATGTTATTTATACTAAAATGATGAGAACAATATCTACAATGTAGAATCAGAGGCTATGCCTACTGCGTCAGTTTCCTTCTTTATCCTTTATTAGTATGAATTGAAGGGTAGTTTGAGAAGGCTTTAATGTTTGGTTGTGTTAACATAAACTTTGGCACTCAAACCCAAACCCTAGCAGTTAGTGAAATATTGGTTCCTAGGGATATGATTAGCTGCTTTAAAAGTAACGTAATAAAATAAAATAAAATAAAATAAAATAAAATAAAATAAAATAAAATAAAATAAAATAAAAAATAAATCTTCAATGTTCAATAGGTTTGGCAAATGCTGCGTGCTAATTTCCCTTCCTGGGGAATCATGATATTAATATTTTAAAGGTTTTGAGAAGTCCGCTTGCAAAGAAATATGAGGAAATCCCAAACACGCACAACCACAACAAATTTGTGCAGGGAGTACTTTGTTAAGACCTTGAGGAACTGCTATTCTCCATAGCAAGATTTGGGCATTGCTACTATAGAACATACAAAATAAGAACTAAATCTGCTGCCCAAACTCCTTTTGAGAGAATCAATATTAGACATTGTCTGGACCATAATCATGTCTTCAGCAACATTTACTTTATACATTATGAGCCTGACCTTTTGACATACAGAAAAATAGTGAACCCTCTCCAAAAACTACACCCTCGATTTTGGCCAATCATCTTATCAATGCATTCTTTGGTCAAAGTTGAAGTAGGGAGAGGAGGGGACTCTAGGTGAAAGACTCAATCACTGCAAACTCTTTGTTGTTATTAAATAAGTAATAAACTGGAAAGCCTCCTTTCCCTTCTGTCTCTCCCTCTCCATCATTCCCTTCTTCCCCTCTCTTCCCATACGTCTAAAAATCTATAAAAATTACACTATTGGCCAAATTCTATTGTGGTAAAATGCAAATGAGAGCCAAAACAAATTCCTCTTTGTATGAGATTTCATATTCTAATGAAGGAGACTTTAATGAAATAACCACAGAGTTAAATGTAACTGGTAAGTTGAGTCTAAGTTTATAACGGTAGACAAGAGGATCTGCCATTGTTGGACCTGGGACGGGAAGTGGCTAGGGACAGAGGGCAGCGGTTAAATATCAGAGATACTTTTCCCTGAGGAACGACTTTTAAACTGAGATCAGTTTAAAGTGGTTGCTTTTATAATCTTAGTAACCATTTGAGAATGAAAAACGAAAGCACAGATTAAACTTACTAGAAACGGCTTGTCTTTTATATATACCGAATGAGTTATTTTCAATCAGGTAATCAATAATTTATTAGTGGATCCAACCATGAGCTCAATACCAGGGGAGATACTGAAGGTGAGTAAGGTTTGGTCCCTATTTCAAGGAGTCTGCAAATTAACGGAGGTGCTAAAATGGAAGAGGTACATGAAATATACATTAGTGTTCATGGACACATTTGGGAATGCATATGAAAGAATTCGAAAATCCTTTAAAAAATGCATTACCTCCATATCAGTTTATAATTTCATATGTCTTCTTGTAAACTTTAGCTATATTGAAATTAAATGAATGGAATTCTTGAGGAAAAGAATCACACACGAGCTTCAGAAATCCATACAATGCTTTACTAAATCTTGTGAGAAGACTGCTTGTCGCTTGCAGTTGTGCAGGCTCTCACTTAAGTCTGACAACTGCTTACTGATGGGGTAGAATGAGCTCACCATACCTTTAACATATTTTCTGAGAAGGGGCACCAGGGTGGCTCAGTCAGTTAAGTGGCTGACTTGGGCCCAGGTCATGATCTCATGGTTCGTGGGTTCGAGCCCCACGTTGGGCTCTGTGCTGACAGCTTGGAGCCTGGAGCCTGCTTCAGATTCTGTGTCTCCCTCTCTCTCTGTTCCTGCCTCCCCATCTCTCTCTCTCTCAAAAATAAACATTAAAAAAACCTAAAAATAACATATTTTCTGAGAAAAAGCATACCCTATGCACGGTTTTCTTTCTTTTTTTTTTTTTTAATTTTTTTTTCCAACGTCTATTTATTTTTGGGACAGAGAGAGACAGAGCATGAACGGGGGAGGGGCAGAGAGAGAGGGAGACAGAATCGGAAACAGGCTTCAGGCTCCGAGCCAGCCATCAGCCCAGAGCCTGACGCGGGGCTCGAACTCACGGACCGCGAGATCGTGACCTGGCCGAAGTCGGACGCTTAACCGACTGAGCCACCCAGGCGCCCCGATGCACGGTTTTCTTAATGATGTATGTTGTTCTTCTTCCTCTCTGTGACACTTAACTGTTATTAAAAGTGAAATAGATTATTCCTAGCTATGGAAAATGTTTAGAAGCTCAGAACTGACAGCTATTTTGCTGTTTTGAACTTTACTGAATCATGATTGTCTCTCCCTAGAGAATGACTGTTGTCCATAAGTCTTCCTTGGATAGCCTCTGGTATTTTGGACGAAAGAAATTTTCAAGACTCTAAATTATCCCTTCCCCACTCCGGCCCCCAAAATTACTACATTGAGAAGGGCAATGTGATCAATCTCTCCCTGGTCTTCACTCTGCTTGATTTCATTTTTAACATTTTGTCTATATCTAATTTGTACTTCAGTCCTTAATATGTTTTTTTTTATTCCTTGCTGTTTAGAAAACGTATAGAAAGGACACTCGGTTTTGAAGCTCGCAAAATCGTGAAAATAGTTACATAAAAAGTTTGTTGAAACAGTCACGATGAAATTGAATTTGATTAATCAGTGTCAATGTACATTTCTGTGGAACAGCTATAATAGCAAGAGAGGGTCTTGACACAGTTAAATGATTTTCAAGGAGTGCCCTTAATGAACATGTGAATTCTATAATATCATTTCAGCCTTTATAATTATAATGAGATATTCTTCCTTAAAACAGCAAATGTATCAAAATCCAGTACAAGTTGTAGATACAGCACTGTATTTTTAGTTCACAATTATTGAGTTTATTTCTGTCATCAAATATTCACATGTTGATTTTCTTAACTTATAAATTAAATGATGTTAGGCAATTTTAGCTCTTCCTGAAGACATGAGTTTTATTTAATTTTAATTTTTTTTTTTTGCTTTTCAAGCTACATAGTTTTTCAGACTAGTATTGCTAGTTTACATATTAATTTTCAGACAGAAAATGTTCCTGAAGTGTGTCTACTGCTCCTTTGAACAAGTCCCCAGATCTATCAGCAAAATTACTGACAGGACAGGCTGTAAAATAAGTTTTGCTTGTTTTAGTTTTAAATAAAGGACTTTATACAGAGGGTTAACTAATGACTCCTTATGAAGGTATCTAAATGAGAGGATGATTAGTATGTTTAAGTATTATACTTGCATATCTGTAAAAAATTTATATAATCTATGTGAGCATTGTAATTCAAAAAGATATTACTTCTGTGAGGTATTTCTTGAATAGTCATTGATTTTCCAGTTCTTTTGCTTCTATGCTACTCTAGAAAAACCTATCAAAAGAGCAGAAACAAGGCAAGTCATGAAAACTAAAAAAACAAGACAGAAAGAAAGTGCTGGGACACTGTAGGCCATCAAGTCATTGATGGATCTGGTGAAATTTAGCTGCAGGAAACTGAAACCATTCTATCCATCTTAATGAAGAAGGTTTAAACACAGGAAATTAGGTTCTTAAACAACAGTTGGAGGACAGCAAGAGGCTTTCTAAGCTGACCTCCCAGAAATCACTCCAGAGTTCTACGAACCCCCGTAGGAGAGAATACCGCTGCCACCGCAGGAGATGGGGCTTCAGGGGGCTTCTGCTGGAAACTTTCACTCAAAGAGCTTCCTGCTGTCTCCACATGTGGAAGCTCTCCCACCTCTGCCCATCTGCTTCAGTCTCACCTCTGCCTCATCTTCCTCAGTCCTCCATAAAGCTAATGACTGGGCCACAGCTGAAGAAAACCAATACTTCAGTATCTGTGTACATCATCAACAAAGAATCATCATACAAAAAATATATGTCCAAAGCCATAGATGTCCCCACCTGCCTTCCAACTCTCACATGAGTACATCAAATTGGAGGAATAATTTACATATGGAACACAACTGTTGGGTTGTCTGAGGAATATAGTTTACCAAGTTCTCGTATTTAGGAAGACACAATCAGAGGAGATTAGGGCAATTCAACATAATCACTACAACTCATTTTTTTCTTTCTTTTTTTTATATCTGTGCATTCCACTCAGAATATTTTATCCTTTTACCACTTTCGTGTAAATTTAACTGTTTTCAACTGGACTTTTGAGGCCAAATATGTTAGAAAATCAGATGCTTGTGTTTAATTAACTGGGTAAAATCTGATACTCCTAGTGTTTACAAGCTACTTTTAATTTGTTCACTGGGGACTGGAAATTAGTGATCACATAACAGTGTTATTTTCCTTAGGAAAATGTGTAAGTCATCTGAATCTTTTCCCAGGTTACATAATAGCCATATTTCAAAATACTTTGTATTCAATTCACTTGGTTCATAAAATTTCTATTGGAGTCACAGTTTATGCATTGGAAACATTTTCATTTATCAAAGACCTATTCTCTTGATCATTCCCACCTCTTCCCCTCCCCCCCTCCAGATCCATGCCAAAACAATCCAGGACAAATTCAAAAAATAAACATTAATTTAACTAATATGATATGGTGCTTTCAGATATACACATGTGTAAATAGTTTGATCTTCCTACTACAAAGTTTGGAGTTTAATGGAAAGCTTAAAATGTAATAGCACTGTAATATAAAACAAAAAATAGTGTCTATAAATTATAATTTCTTTCCTCCACTTTACTTTTCTCACCACATGCCTTGTGGTCTGTACCTCTTTTGCCTCATTTTTGTTTTAAGATCTATTCTTTCAACTTAAATATGTTGATATTTTTTTAAATTTTTTTTAACGTTTATTTATTTTTGAGATAGAGAGAGACAGAGCATGAATGGGGGAGGGTCAGAGAGAGGGAGACACAGAATCTGAAACAGGCTCCAGGCTCTGAGCTGTCAGCACAGAGCCCGACGCGGGGCTCGAACTCACGGACCACAAGATCATGACCTGAGCCGAAGTCGGCCGCCCAACCGACTGAGCCACCCAGGCGCCCCAAATATGTTATTTAATATGGCAGTCAGGGCAAATAAATAAAACCATAAATAACAACATAAAATTGCTTAAACTCAGAGCTGCAGACAATAAAGATGCCTGCAGATATAGCTCTGAATTCTCCCTTGCCAGTATTCAGACACAAAGCACAGATGATATGTCCCTTAAACTACTGTTACTTTTGTGTTTTTTTCCTTTGTGCTTCAATACCAGAGGCTTGGCCTTAATGACTCTTTAAACTCCTTTCTCCCAGCTTTCAGTTTCTGTATACATGATGGTACCTGTTTCTGTTTTTCTCTGCTTGTCTTGTCTCTGACTCTACCTCTCTTACAATTCATGCTGCAAATCCTTGTCAAAAAGAATCTTCATCAAATATCACTTTCTGACATCTTCATGCTTAACACTTTTTAGTAGTTTTTTGTTCTCCATTGGATCAAATCATGGACTTATAAAGGGATATATTAAAATTATTTATCTTGTAATCTCATTTTGCACATGAAGAAATAAGCCTCAGAGAGTGGGTAAGTTTTCCATTCTCTTCAACTTAAACATTTAGTGGCCTCCATATACCCATTCATTCAGCATTCATCAAACATTTATGTGGTACCCAGACCGATTCAGCCATGAAGCACACTTTCATCCTGGTCTCCCCAATGCCTAGCAGTGTACCTGACTCCTATAGTGGGTGCAGGTAATATTGATTGCATGGATACATGGGTGTACAGATGGATGAGTGACTAAGTAAATGTGAAATTTTCTGGGAATCCAAAAACTGCAACTATCTTCCATCATAACTCAGTATTCATGGCTCTACCCATGTGTCAAAACAGAAGACACTTAGGCTTGGGAACATGTCCAAGAAGGTGAGCTAGATTACTGGTCTCAAAGCTGCATCTGTACAGCAAACTGCCCTTACATATTTCAGATTGGTTAAAGAATTTAATGGAACTTAGGGGTAACATTTCCCAAGCTAACTTTTGGGGCCACCACTGCCAATGACAAGTCCTGTGTTGCCTTACAAAGAGACACATTTCCAGCATGTATTATTTGTATTCATTCATACAATACGTATTTATTTAGTGGATAAAAGATTCCTGATCTTGTGGAGATTACATTGTAACACAACAAACAAAAATAATAAAATATTTAATACACTATGTTAGAGGTTGATACATGCTAATAGAAAAAGGAAGCATAGTGAAACAAGTTTTATTGGGTGTTCTGGGCAAGTGAGGGGGCTAATTATAGCATTAAACTATATGGTGAGAGCCAGTTTCATTGACGGAGTGAGAAGTGAGAGCAGAGGCTTGAAGGCAGCAGATCATGTTTCAGGCAGAGGAAATCATTGAGCAAAGCTTTGAGGTAGGACTTTGCAGGTGGTGTTTGAGAACAAAGAGGCAGTGTGGCTGCGCAGTAAGGGGACATAGTACTAGGAGACAAGATGATATTCTAGGCATAAAGCGGAAGCTCATGTTGAGCTTGAAAAATATGCTACTTTGAGTGAAATAAAGAGTTATTTCAGGGTTTTAAACAGAGCTCATTTCTGCTTCTGTGCCATTTATTATGCTACCTATTCATTCATATATTTATTCAGTCATTTTCCATAAATATGTATCATGGATTGAAAGACTGAGAGACAGGGAAGAGTAAGGCAATCAATAAACTTGAATGAGAGGAAAAATATGATGAAAGAATTCAAGTGATACAAAGATATGAATTTAGGGTCAAACAGACATTGGAATTTATGATTTCTGAAATGGAAGGGTTCCTGAGATAACAAGAAATCTTTTCCTATTTTCTTTTGGTTCAAAGTTGAAATTGCACTGGAGTGCTAACTTTTGCATTATCCTAATTAATCTAAAGTAAGACTAATCTCATCTCCTCTTCTGTTTTCCTATAGTTAAACAGTTTGTACACTTGAATTAATTGAATTCAACTCAATACATTCACTGAGGCTGTGTGATATACTGGTGAAAAGCTCCAGTTTCCCATGTCAGTCTGCCTGGTTTTAAATATTGATTTTACGATTTATTTGCTATGTAACCTTGGTGGATTCCTCAACCACTCTGTGCCTGTTTCCTAACCAGTAAAATGTAGATAATTATAGCACCGTTCTCATAAGGTGTTTGTGAAAGTAAAACGAGTAAATACTTGCGGAGTACTTAAAATAGTGTATTTCCCTATGGACAACAATGATGCCAGTGATACAGATGACCATAATACTCCCACCACGTGTATTACAGTGAATTCAGAGATTCCTTAAGGAATAGTCCCTATCTTCACAGCATTTTAACCTGTTACCTCGATATGTCTTATGTTTCATCTAACCTTCTACATGCATATTCTATTTTCTTAATCAGATGACATGTTCCAACAGGGTAGATACATCATAACTCATATATATGCTATTTATATATTGTGTATATTTATTTATCTTATCTATTTATACATTTGGATAGGAAAATATAGATTAGTTATACACTGGATTCTATTAACTTAATTGCTTTATTTCTTTGAAGGTTATTGTTATTTATTCTTTTTTTAAATTGTTATTTATTCTTGGGCTGATTCATGTTTTCACTTCTGAACATCACTGTGTGATCCTGAAAGAAATGCTCTGAATATCAAAAATAGAAACCAAACTGATGTTTCAAACTTAAGTCTTGGGTTTCTTGAATACACTTGTTTCTTTTCCTTGTAAACTACTTGCTTTGTCAGGGTCCTTGCCCCTGGAATGAATCGTCAGATCTTCTGAAGTAGACATTTCATTGCTCATTGTCTTTAAATACTTAGTGGTGAAATTTGGGGGGATTTCCAGCAGCAGTGCTTCCTGACCTCAGCTCTTTGTTCTATAATTATTTCATTTCTTTACAAGCATCTTCCCAGTAGAGTTAACAACTTCCTTTTTCCCCAACATCTATATGTTTTAGGGCTGTAGCAATACAGCTACATATAGATATGATATAAATATTGATATTTCTATGTTGATGAACACATTTCTCTTCTACTCTCTCTTTATCGGTGTCGTCAGATTTAGATCTGTCCGTTTTGGATCAGGGCAATGACATAGTAACTATCATAATTTTGCCACAGTTTGGTCCCTATGGGTAGTAACACTTAATAACTCTTCTGCTCAATTATAATATGGAAGTGTTACAAACACAGATAGGCAAAAGGAATAATATTATGTCTATCACAGTGGCAGTATGGCAACTGACATTGATGACTTCACCAAATGGCAGACTGGCAATTTTAAGAGTCTCTTAATAGCCTTAAAACTCTTAGTTATTTGCCATCTGAGTCATTTTTAGATTTTATTAGTAAGACACAGGATTTAAATGTCTCTGCAAATTCATCAAAAGATAAACAACAATTATGTGTTAAAATAGCACATTTCTTAAAGGAAATTCAGGCTCAATTTAAACTATATTCTCTAAATGTCTCTGAATAATACAAACAAATAAAGGTACATTTAATAATGCATGTATCATTTTAAACATTTGCTTAAAATAGGGATGTTGATGTTACATCTTACATCTTATGAAAAAGACTCTACTATGTTGTTTGGATAGAGCATTATCTTGCCAAATGTCCCAAGCACTGAGGAGAGTGCCTTGAACAAAGGACTCCCTAAACATTTTGAAAAACTGTATGAATTCTATCATTTAATATGCACTCCTTCCCTGTTTCATTATCAATTTACATATGATTCTTGTTCTTATCTCATAAATATTACGACCCCAGAATTGACTTAGTGCTTATAAACTATGTGCTATGGAACACATTTTTCTTATTTTATGAAATAATATCGTAATTATGTTCTTGCATTGATTTTCCATTTTATTTAACACATATTTATTGAGCATCTACCATGGAGTCTTTGCCTTCTAGAAGCCTATGAGGTTATGATGCATTCAGGCAATAACAACACAGGCTGAATGTGTTAAGATAGGTTCATTATGCAGTGTAATGGCAGTGTAAGGGGCAACCAAATAATAAAATTCAGGAGGAGAGGATAAAAAGACTCCTACAGGGAAATAACAAAAAACCTAAGATGGGGAAGATAAGTAGGGGTAAAACAGAAGAGAGACTGAAAGCAGGTCTTTTTGTTTGTTTAATTCTCTTGTACCCCTGCCCAGTCTACTTCCTCTTGCATTCCTGGTTGTGACGGGGGGAAAGAGAACTGAGAATAATGCCAACAGAGAGAAATAGCATGCATAAAGACCTCCAGGCCAAGACCTCATGCCTCTGGCAGAAACATTCAATATGGCTGAAGAACGGCATTTGACATGGAGTGTGTTGAAGCTGGCAAGATAAGCAGAAACCATATCGTAAAATGTTCAGCAAACCATGTCATGTACTATATACATTACAGAAAATACATTTGGAATATTTGGGGGAAAAATTCTTCATAATTTTGAGTGTACGAAAAATGTTAACTTGTTCAAGAGAAGCTGAATGTCCTATAACTTTCATCTACATACCATTTCATTTTTTTCTCCGGGGAGGAACAGCAGTGTTGCTTCTCTTACTACTTATGATAGGTAGCTGCCCTTGGAACTGTGTCTCTCGTATTTTTTTTAATGTTTATTTATTTTGAGAGAGACAGAGAAAGGACATGTGCATGCACATGTGTGAGTGGGAGAGGAGCAGAGAGAGAGGGAGAGAGAATCCCAAGCAGGCTCTGTACTGACAGTGCAAGTCTCATCAATGTGGGACTCGAACCCATGAACCATGAGATCATGACCTGAGCCAAAATCAAGAGCTGGACCCTTAACCAACTGAACCACCCAGGTGCCCCAGGTGAATTTAAAAAATGTCACTATTGGCATTTGTTTAACTTTCTGCGTATAAAAATTGTCACTGGCTTTATCTGTGTGCAGATGATAGTTTCAAATGTTGCCCTTCTTTTACCTGCTCCCAGGAATAATTCATGTTTTTACATAAACTGCACTTTTCTTTCCCTACTATTCCTGTTTTCCCACACAGATGGTAAACAGTGATGAGATTACTTAATTTTCTCATTATCATGACAAAGTCAGAAACCAGAACTTCCTGCACAGAGACAGTTTTGCCTAGAAGAATGTTTTCTCTGTAATTTATTGTAGCCATTCCCAGATAATTTGAAGCTGTTTACTACATGAATGGAAAAACACAGACAAATGCAGATTGTTATTTTGGGATAATTTCCCTTCATTCTGATCTGACTAGCAAGAATTCTAATCCAGAGCATCTACCAGTCCTGGACCAATTACCCTTTGAATTCTATTTAGACACCCCAGTTATTAACCTAAGGCTGAGTGTTTCCTTCTATTAATGGAAGACAGTAACATTCCAGTGCTCATAAGAATCTATTTCTCTGTATTTACCTGTCCCGTAAGAGTTTCCTGCCTTTTATTTCAACATTTCCAATAATATGGAAGTAATTTTTTGTTCCTTATTTGTATTTGTTATTAGAGTTGTTATCTTTATCTTTTGCTTGTGTGTTGTTACTGGAATTTTCCATCGTTCTTACTATTTATACTTATTGTACGAATTTGTATTACATACTTTTTAAGTTGCAGCATTTCCCAACTTGAAAATTTTATTACATTTCATACATATTTTAAAAGTTTTATTTAGTGTTGTAGAGATTGCATGGCCACAACAGTGATTCTCCATTTTTCTCATACTGACAAAATTTTCATCGAGGCACAAAGACAACAAAGGAAAAGGATACATTTCCAATACCCTCTTGAGGTTATGACTGGTCCTGTGTCTAAACCCTGGTCAACTGAATGTAACTTGGATATCATGTGCAGTTTACAGGGACTTCTTCAAGAGACATGGTCACATGCCTATTGCCCATTATTTCCCATTATGACATAATAACATAATTTCCTATTTCCCATGTTTCCCATTCAACATCCTATTGTTGAAATGCAGATGACTCCTTAGACATTAAAATTAAGGGACGGAGGAGTGATAGATTTGATGGAACAGACTCACCATATAAGCCATAAACTTCATTACCTCCAGAATAAGCTTCTAATATGTTTAATCCACTATTAACTTTTTCCTCTGACATTCAAACCTGAACACCATTTTAATACATGCAGTTAAACATATTTTTTCTTTATGAGTTTTTGTTCCTTTGCATTCATCTTAAGACCTTCCACCTTAGTGTCAATACAAGTCTTAAATTACGAAATTATTGCACAGTTGGAAGACAAAGATTTAGCGAATGAGAGAAAGGAATCAAAATGGTAAGAGAAAAGACCATACATTGCTACAGAAGGGATGAGAGGAAAATGTTGCAAGAATAAGGAAGTAGTTGACAGTATAAAATGCTTCAGAACAAATGAGCCTAAGAAATGTACACTGAATTTGGTATTATGAGGTATTTTGTGATCTTCAAGTATGCAGTTCTACGCTGTGTTCTGGGCTGTTCCATGTTAGCACTGATACCCTGTCTATTCAGTTTGTATAGCATATAATAATATAGTATATACTAAATATATATTATTAGTATGTAATAAATTTTGCATTTTTATTCACAATGCTTTATATTTACATTATATATAAATTTATTGGAAGTTTTTTAATGCATAAAGTTTTCACAGAAATTGCTGCATCCTTTTTTCCCATTGCCATGGTTTTCTCTGAGTAGAGTACACAGCCTAATATTGTTGATGTTAGGTTTAGCCATGTGGCTTGCCTTGGCCAATGGAGTAGGTTTGAAAGCCTAAGAGGTGTCATGTGTTTCTACTCATTTCTATTGCTTTTTGCCATCAGAAATAAAAAGAACATGACTTGAGCAGTGAATCTAATGCACAACCTAAAGCAGAGCCACCCCAGACAATCCACAGATACAGGAGAAATTTAAATGTTGTCATAGTAACATTTAGAAGCTTAGAGGTTGTTTGTTACATACCATTATCACTGCAATAAAGTAGTAAACATTTGGTAAATATTTATGGAAGTATAGTGATAGTAATAATTTGTGCACAATAAAAATCCTTTTAAAAGAAATCATATAAATGATTATACTTCTGCATTACTGTAATGTTTACCTTAACTTTTGGAGAAAAAAACTATATAATTATGGGTATTAGTTTAGTAGTACTATTGTAACAAAATTACTACAAGTTTAGTAAAATTAAAACAACCAAAATTTATTATCTTGCAGTTCCGTAGGTCAGAAGTCTGACACATCACACTGGGCTATAATCGAGATGTTAGAAGGCCGATATTCTTCTTGGAGGCTCTAGGAAAGAAGCAGCCTTGTCTTCTGCAGCACCTATAGGGTGTCCGCACTCCTTTCCTCGGGGACTCCTTCATTTATCTTCAAAGCCAAAAGTGTCAGGTCAAGTCCTTCACACACTGAACCTCTCTGACCTACTCTTTTGCCTCTCCTTCCACTTTTCAGGACCTGGTTATTACACGGGACCACCTAGATAATCCAGGGTACTCTTTTTTTTTTTTTTGAATTCTATTTTTTTATTTTTTTTCAATATATGAAGTTTATTGTCAAATTGGTTTCCATACAACAGCCAGTGCTCATCCCAAAAGGTGTCCTCCTCAATACCCATCACCCACCCTCCCCTCCCTCCCACCCTCCATCAACCCTCAGTTTGTTCTCAGTTTTTAAGAGTCTCTTATGCTTTGGCTCTCTCCCACTCTAACCTCTTTTTTCTTCCCTTTCCCCTCCCCCATGGGTTTCTGTTAAGTTTCTCAGGATCCACATAAGAGTGAAAACATATGGTATCTGTCTTTCTCTGTATGGCTTATTTCACTTAGCATCACACTCTCCAGTTCCATCCATGTTGCTACAAAGGGCCATATTTCATTCTTTCTCACAGGGTACTCTTATTTTAAGGTCGGGTGGCCCCATCTGCAACCTTAGTTCTCTTTTTCCTATGCAGTGGGGTGAATGGTCGTCCCAAATATATGTCTATTTGGAACCCATGAATGTGACTTTATTTGGGAAAAGGGTAAACTTTGCAGAGGTAATTAAGGATCTCGACATGAGATCATTCTGGATTAGAATAGGCCCTAAATTCATGACAAGTATTTTTATAGGGAAGAAAAGGGGAGAAGACACAGAGGAAAAGTCCATGTGAAGACTGAGGTAGAGATTGAGTTATATAAGCCCAAGGCAAAGAATGCACAAAGCCACCAGACACTGGAAGAGGCAAGGAAGAATTTCCCCCTAGAACCTTCAGAGGGAGTATTATCCTATCAACACCTTGATTTTGCACTTCCGGACTTTAGAGTTGTGAGATAGTAAGTTTCTGTTGCTTAGGTAACAAGTTGGTGATAATTTGTTATGTGATAGCCCTAGAAAACTAATACATCATATCCAGTAGCATAGTCACAGGTTCTAGGCATTAGGACATGGCATTTAGAGAGCCATTATTTTGTCTACTATATTATATAACTATACTAAGTATCTGTAACTATACAAAGTAATGTCATCATACAAAATTATTTTAATTTTAGAGGCCCAGATTGTGTGTGTGTACATATATATCTCGGCTCAATGTCAAGATTCATTGCTTCAACCCAGACAAAACAATAAAATAATACCACCTTATTTTATTAACACTAATGACTTTATTAATTTAATGATTTAATTATTGATTTTATTAACATGAATGATATATTATAAAAATATTCTAATATTATCTCTTTCATTATATGTTGCTGTGTAACAAACTTCTCCATGACTTAATGGCTTAAAAGAATAAATATTTTACTTTCTCATTATTCTGTGGGTCAGGAATTTGGGCAGCGTGTGGTTGGGATCATTCAGATGATTGCATTCAGCTGGTGTCTTGCCTTGCCTGGAAGATCCAAGAAGACTTCCCTCACATGTTTGCCACTTTGATATTTATCCACATGGCCAAACTCTCTCTCTCTCTCTGTCTCTGTTGTCCTCTTCCTAAGTGGCTAGCTTTGGTTTCCTCATAGTATGGTGGTCTTAAAATTGGCAAACTTCACTCATGGCTTCAAGAATGGTGAAAGTGTTATGGCACACCATCACTCTCCCATGTTCCATTATTCAGTGCCAGCCCCAGGGCCAGCCCAGTGTCAAAAGGAAGAGGAGCTGGCACAACGTTTTATCAGAGTAATAGGCAAGGGGTCATGCCTTATTTAACCTACCACACATTGGGCCCCCCTCACAGGTAATGACTTATTTGGTTGCACTGGGCTTCATCTCTGAAGGAACTACACTTGGTTTAATGAATCACTGTGTTTACATTTCTGATAAATTTTGAACAATGAGTCCCACATTTTCATTTTGCACAGGGTACCACAAGTTAGGTAGCCAGTTCTCACTACACACATTAATCAGAGGCATAAAAAAAGTATTAAACTATTCTTCTGGTGAGAAAACAGATCCATGGATGTGAAATAATTTGTGTGAATTTCCATATACAGCAAGGGGTAGAGTTGGATTTCTAATTTCAGATCCTGTATTCCTTCTGCTACTCTATTTTACTTGATCTCTTATTATAGGAATCTGCTCTTTTTTAAGTATAGAATAAAAATTTCAAATTTTATAATGTGTCTATTATTTGCCGACCTAGGAGCTTGAAAATCTTGTGTGTATAAATAATAACATGATTCTTTATCACTATTATGTTACAAGGAGAAAAACCCTCTTTCTTCAGAAGCCGTAGCAGTCCCCACAAAAGACCCAGGTTGGCTCACTTTGGTCACATGTCCATCCCTGGTTCAAAATGTGACCTAGGGAGTAGCACATTCTAACTGATCAGGTTTGACTCTCTTGCCAAAGCCCCAAGCTGGAGGCTGTGCTAAGTACCACGCAAATCTTATGAACTAAGATGGAAGGACAACTGGATCGCTAAAAACATGGTTGACAGGCAGACACAATATTTCTACTAAGTAGTTAAGATGGAATATTACACCTTAGTTATCATGTCAAAACCTGTAGTCATTTTAAAACCACAATGTAGATTTCTGGGGCTAACTCTGTCATTACTACCATCTTATAGTTCAGTTTATTTTCAGTGATACTATGTGGAATGATTTGCCTGTGTTAGAAAAACTCCTATATGTATATTCATGGCTTAAATGTGGTACCTCATAGGATATTTAAAGAAGTAAGTATTGTTAGTAAGTGGGCTATCCTAATTCCTTGAGTTTTTATGTGATTCGAGGTATATTTGTAGATTATATACTTTATGATATTTCTGTGTGGACAGAGTCTGAGATCATGGTCACAAGAAAAATGTTATTGCAATGGGACTGTAGAAAAATTAACTGCCATCTTTCCCACCTTACTTTACATTTGTCTCTATACTAGGTAACTGTTTGCATTAAGTCATTACAATGATGTTATTCTCAATCACATATGAAAGCTAGAAGTCTTCTTTTCATCATAAAATATTTTGGCTCAAATCAGTCCTGTGGGTTTTTCTTTCTTCAGTGTAATCTTATTTCTTGTAATTTTTCGTGAAATATATATAGTCATTTCCTGGGTAGAAATTGACAGATACATACTGTGGACATTCTAAGTGAAGTTTTACTTTTGAGACATGATCCATTTGTACTAGAAACAAGTAACAAAATATGTTGATAAAATATTGAGCACAAAGTTACTTAAAACTGATATTAAAGCATAACCAGAAAACACATTTTTAGACATATCACAGCTGGAACTTGTTTTGAGTTGGTCATGGTGAACTCCTGAGTATTATGCTTTTTATTCTTGTTTTTTTTTAATCAGAAAGATAAGTCTTTGCTATCCTTTCAAACTAGTTCAACGACAGAGTAAAACAACTATCTTGCAGATTAAATGATCTTTTAAACCTCTTTATCTTCTTATAATGATGGAGTTTACCACTGTGAATCTAGTATACATTCCTCCTACAACCCTTCTTGGTTTTATTTGGGTGGAAAAATGCAATGATCATAACAAAAACAGAAAAAGGAAGAAAAATTCACCAAGTCATCTTTTCAAATAGGTTGGACAATATGGAGCTGAACTTTCTGGAAAAGCTTTTTAAAAGGGATTTTCTCATCTGGGAATGGCATCCTTAGTGCTTCTTGCAAGTTGTACCTAATGGTAGGAGTTCCAGTAACCATCTTGTGTCCCTGAAGTTGGAAACTATGGTAACTGGAGAGATAGAAGGCCTTCAAGTCTTTAAAGTGTTTGTGGAACTGCCATAGCAGCCCTGGACTGGCCACGTCTGTAACTCTTTTACATGTGATACACAACTGATATTTAAGGAACTGAAAGCTTTACCAATTTACTGCTTTATTACTTTTTGACTGCAATTCCCAGGTTATAAATTTGTTCTCTTTGTGGATCTGAAATTCTGTTTTGTTTTTACATACTTTTTTCCTCTTTTCAATATTCAAATCATCTCTCCACACTAACATCAATAAAACTAATTACTGTGTTTAGGTTCTATTCAGATTTACATATTTTTTTTTTCTTAGAACACAGTTTGTGTAAATGTATTAAAAAATGTAAATTGCTTATCCAAATGGATTTGATGCCACAAGTTAATTGATGCTTCCAGTAATATATATTTAGGAACACACAAATGCTTCACAAATACTTGTGGATTGACTGTAACAATTTTTTTTTAAATCTATGGATTTAGGACTCTTAGAAATTCTAAGCTATAGTTGCTATTTATAAAGAAAAGTGTGATAGCCTTAAATCTAGATATACAGATGGAAGGATAATGATCAGCCACTGACAGAGTCCTACTCCCTGAAGCATATGCAGAGTCTCAGTTGTGCTTTACGCACAGCTCTTCAAAAGATTTTTGATCCTTAGATAAAGAATTTGCTAATACTTTAAAGTTTTAAACTTAAGATCTATAAAGATTTTTCTTTTTCTGAGTCTCATATGTGATGGTTTTACTTAAGCAAAAAAAAAAAAAAAAAAAAAAAAAACCCAAAAACAAAACAAAACAAAAAACACCTTACAATATCTAGATAAACACTCACCCAGGCATTTTTGGGACACTAATATTTCAGTGAAAAAAATGTAGGAGATGTCCAAAAAAATCTAGCTAAAGATATAGTGTAATGAAAAAAATGACCTGAAAATTGGGTACTTTATGAGTTCACAATTAGGGATATTTAATTATTTTCCTATCTTTAAAACTTCCATTATTGCCCCCTCACAGTCTTGCCTTAGGGTGTAAATGTAATACCATGTTTCATTATAAAAGCTCTTTTCAATATCTCTTAATCACAATGAATTTAATTGTTTTTATTTCTGTCTCATTGCACATTAGTTTTGATTTTTCTTCTGGAGCCTATAGCATTTTAACCTACATCATTATCTGTAGTTTTCCTTTTCTTTCTTATTGGATTTCAAGTTTTCAGAACCTGTCTATATTTTATTCTTCCTTGTAATGTCCACCATCCATTTTCTTTCAACTCTAGATGTCCAATTAATATGCTTGAACACATCCATAAATGACCAAAAGAAACCCCTTACCATAACTGCATCTAGAGAGGAAAGTGCTATTACGGCAGGTGTGGGTTGAGGGGATCTTAAAGTCCACACACTCTAGCACTCAGATAGTGTTTGTATCTCAGGGGATTTCTCAAGACATCAAACAGCTGGGATTGCTCTTTGTGGTGGCACTGACATTGCCTGAGGGATATGAATGGTGAAAAATCATTTTTTGTTTGTTAGATCATTCTTCACTAGGCCTACAAAGATATTTCTTTAATATAAATATTCCATCCCCCAATTCTGATGCAAATATTATGGACTGAAGCCCTGGAATCTGAATTTTTCAAAAACAATTAGGCATTACTGACATAGATGACCCAGGAACTCTCTTTTGGGAAACAGTGTTCTGATTCTTTTCTTCCTTATATGGTTGATTGTTAGCTTCTGAACATATCCCAAATTGCCTTTGTGTCACTTACAGAAAAAAGAAAAAAATGAAAAAATGAATTTGGCAAAACTCCAATTGTAATGGCAGTACAATTATTTGAAAAGAACTCAAACAAAAATTATATATATATATATATATATATATATATATATATGTATATTTTATCAACCCAGCTACAAATGAATTCCATTTGTGAGCAAAGTCACATACCTTATTACTAATACTTTCATAATTCACAACTTTTTTGATGAGGAAACCAGGATAGACTGAATTCTGGATATATGGTTTAAACAATAACGACCAACCACTGGCATTCATGATTTCAACTCAAAATTACAATAAATTCAATATTAGTGTAGTTTTCTTTACAGAGAATTAAAAAAAACCGTAGAACTTGTTTTTAGAATGATACTTCATTTCATGAAATCTAAATCTACTACAGGGATATGGAAAAATGGAATTCACATTTTTGCTTCCTATTTAATATATTTAATGATTTTAATATTTAAAAATATAAAGTTTAAAGCCAATAGCAGTATTTGCTCAAGGGAAATCTCTATTTTGTTTTTAAAGTACAGGTTGTATAGGGTTACATTTTGCATTAAAATATTATTTCTTTTCTGACATTTAATTCCCTTCAGTAAAATTAGAATTCATTTGGTATCTTTTGTTGGTTGTATTAAGATATTAAATGTATTTTTCTGTTTATATCTTATACAAAGTAATGTAACAGAAATTTAGACCATTTTCCTTGTGGAAATAGTCTATTTTAAAATTTATTCTTATTTGATAGTGATATATTCACTTGTATAATTGTAAAATATTTCATAGAATTTTTTTATGTCATATACATTCATTTAAAAAATGGTTTTGGTAAAGTATTATGGGATACATTGATTGCTAAGCTGTTAATCCATTGCCTACATCATTTAAGTAGATATTGTGCTTGCAAATAACAAATTTCTGTTCAATAAAGATTTTTTAAATTCTTGAATTATTTTCTATATAGGTTTTCCCACTGGTACTTTTTAGTTCTCATGATATTCCTGAGGTGGAAAAAAATGTAAAAAGTATGTATGGTAGAATTAGTTTTATTTTCCATGAAACTTTGAATTTGCAGCTAATGATCAGTGGAGCTAAAATTTATTGGCTGCCTAATATACCAGATTCTGGGCTAAGTGCTTTACATATATTATTGTCTTTACACTTTCAAATACCTCATAAAAATAGGTACTATTATTAAGTGCATGTTACTGATGAAGATAATGGAGTCGACTCACGTAATTTCTTGCAGGACACAGAGCTAGCAAGTACTAGAGTTAGGATTTAAACTGGACTCCATGGACTTCACTGTATCTGCAATAATGATGGGTATTTGTATAAAATCCATTTATATTATGGAAAGAGAAAATGTCTTCTTTCTAGTTTTATATTTTGGAGGTATGCTGTCATATTTTGTGTGTTATATCACCTATTCTAGTATTAAAAAATGACTCAGAAGGGGCACCTGGGTGGCTCAGTTGATTAAACATTCAACTTCGGCTCAGGTTATGACCTCACAGTGTGAACTGGAGCCCCACATCAACTCTCCCTCTCCGCTGTCAGTGCAGAGCCTGCTTCAGATCCCCTTCTCCTTTTCTCTGCCTCTCCCCCACTCTCTCATGCTACCTCTACCTCGCTCTGAAAAATAGACATTTTAAAAAATGACTCAAATACAAGCATTTTGAGAAGAGTAGTTTATGTGGGGAAGAAAATGCAAGTTTCAGGCTTTTGAAGTATTGACTCACAGATTAAAAAAAAGCAAAGGTATCTGTGGACAAAAACAAAAATTCCAAAAGAGTATGAAATGTTGGGTTAACATTTAGCTGTTCTGAAGGAAAAAAAAAGTTTCTCATAGAGTTATGACATCTGCAAACATATAGCTTCAGATATTGCTATTCCAAAAGCCAAGGATGAAATTATTTTTGCTAGGAAATATAGGGAAAAATAATAAAGTTTCATTTAATTTGAGGATGAAAACCAGACAAGGTGACCCAGGGGTCTTTTAAAAAAAAAACAAAACTTTATTTTTAATTTGCAGTGCTGATGCTTCTTTTTTTCTCCTCACTTGTGGGATGTTATCTGCATGTCTATTTATATTGTAGGCAGGGTAAGAGGTGTCAATTTTGCTTCCCTGTTAGTCAGCTTCACTAGACAACATCATCAAGCACAGTGTCAAAATAGAGCCAAACAGAATGTCATTCAGTTTATTGTATAATATGGTCATAGGCAAACTCAATTGAAAAATACTCTCATTGGCTTCTGAGGTCAATGTCCAAGAGATAATTTACAAAGCTCATGGATCCAAGATAATTCACAAAGTTCATGTATCCAAGGTGATGTTAAGGAATGGAAAAATGGTCTCATAAAAAATTGGCAAAAACATTTATGTATAAGACCATAGGGATATGGACAGGAGCTTTTAGTATGGAAAAGCGGAGAGTCAGAAGCTCTGATTTCTGTGGGGATAGCTTCATTCTTTGAATTAGACACTTAGAATGTGCAATCCCTGATCTTTTGGGCTGTAGTAGTACGAAAGAGAGACTCTTATTTAATGGGGATGGCAATGGGCAGATGAGACCAGTTCTGATTTGTGTTTTTGGGAAAACCACTATGTTACTTTTTCTTGAGGTTGACTTTCCTCAAAGTCTGACACTAGACTGACATTGCCTCAAGATTGTGAACCTATCAAAGTTTACAGTCTCCTTTTTTTAAGACTTTTTTAAAGTTTATTATTATATTTTGAGAGAGGAAGAGAGAGGGTGGGCAGAGAGGGAGAAAGAGAATCACAAGCAGGCTTTGCACAGTCAGCATGGAGCTCTGAGGCTGGGCTCGAACTCACAAAACCCTGAGATCATGACTTGAGTTGAAACCAACTGGATGCTTAACCAACTGGGCAACACAGATGCCCCAAAGTTTACAGTCTCTCAAGTCAGGCTCAGAGACGCATGCTACAGGCACCAGACTAGTCTTCTGCCAAACCCTACCTAAAATCATGTGAGTTGAGAGGTTAGCATCTCTCACTAATGTGTATGTCTTTCAAATTTCAAATCATGAAAAAAATCAGTCACAAAATTTGGAAAATGCAAAAAAAAGTTTTGAGGCCATAAAAAAGAACAAGAAATGCTGATATGTGGAGACAAATAAGATTGTCATTTATGGGAACAGGGACAGGGGCACATCATAGAGAAGCTATTAGGATCTAATCAGCCACCCATGTAGCTGTTGCTATGTAGTATGTGTGTACTTGTGATTATGTTTGCTGATAATGACAAGTCATTCTTGTAAATAAAATAAATTAAATTAATATAAATAGCTAAGATTAATAGGTAATATACATAGATTAATTAATAATGATACTTAATAGATGATATAAAGCTTATGAATATTGTTCCAAGAAACAGAACTGTTTTGAAAGCAAAACAAGTTATTAAATTCACAATTATGACATGTAATTCTGTGTACTGCTATAAACGTTGCTAGGAGACCTTAACTGCTATTCATTTTTTAAAATTTTTTATTTAATTAATTAATTAATTTATTTATTTATTTATTTATTTTTATTATATGAAATTTATTGTCAAATTAGTTTCCATACAACACCCAGTGCTCATCCCAAAAGATGCCCTCTTCAATGCCCATCACCCATCTTCCCCTTCCTCCCACCCCCCATCAACCCTCAGTTTGTTCTCAGTTTTTAAGAGTCTCTTATGCTTTGGCTCTCTCTCCCACTCTAACCTCTTTTTTTTCTTTTTTTTTCCTTCCCCTCCCCCATGAGTTTCTGTTAAGTTTCTCAGGATCCACATAAGAGTGAAAACATATGGTATCTGCCTTTCTCTGTATGAAGTCATTTTTTTTTTAAGTAGGTTCCATGACCAACCTGGGACTTGAACTCACGACCCCGAGATCAAGAGTCACATGCACTACCCACTGAGCCAGCCAGGTGCTCCAAACTGCTATTCAAATCTGATAATGTTCATTCGTATTTTTCAGTGCTTGAGTTATTCACTATAAGTTACAGTTCTTTGTAAAACCTGCTAATGTTTATCATTCTTCACTAAACAGTTATCAGATATGCCTAATAATTAGTGAAAAGTATGAAAAAATGTTGGGAATGTATTTAAGAAGATATAAGAAATCCATTAGTTTATTGCCAGGTATGTTTTAAATAACTGCAATGTAAACATCATTGACTAGTGCACTTCAGAGGCATTTTGAAAATTCTGAGAGCACACAAAGGGCACAATTCTGATAATGATCCTTTGAGCCAATGCCCACTGCTTCTTAGAAATCATGTACAATTTGGTAGTATATCAAGGGACAGTATTTAGAAACAAATAGTAAGATACTTTTTGTAGTAGACATTATCTATCAACGCCACCTTAAAGATGAGTGAATTCTCAGGGCACCCGGGTGGCTCAGTCGGTTAAGCGTCTGACTTTGGCTCAGGTCATGATCTCACAATCCGTGAGTTTGAGCCCAGTGATGGGCCCTGTGCTGACAGCTCAGAGACTGGAGACTGCTTCAAATTCTGTGCCTTTCTCTCTCTCTGCCCTTACTCTGCTCAAGTTCTTTCTCTCTCAAAAATAATGAATAAACATTAAAAATTAAAAAAAAAAAAGATGAGTGAATTCTTGAGAATTCTCTGGAATTGATTTGTTGTTTCTAAATCCCAAAGAAGAATATTTTTTGGAATTTTGGAAACACTAGCTAAGACAAAGTAGGTACTGCCCAGGTTAGGTGCATGAAAATCTTTGACTTCTGAATGATCAGAGTGCCGACCCAAAAGATTTAGGTCTCTGATGCTATTTTTCAACATTTATTGAAATTGATATTTATTGGTTATTTTAAAAATCTCTTCTTCTATCCTAATATTTTCATTTAAAACTATATATTGTCTTCTAAATGTGTATTGTGCAAATCACATTTTCATATACATTATTTCCACTGTTACTCATTTTGAAATATTTTCTAAAACTCATTGTAATTTCTTCTTTAATCTGTAGATTTCTTAATCACAAATAATATAGGGAATTTTATAGCTACATATTTGTTACTGTTTCTTATTTCCATTGTGGTCATAAAGCATACTTTGTATAACTTCAATTCTTTGAAATTTTTCAAGACTTTATTAATGGCCCAAGGTATGCCTATTTTTTGAGAATGTTCCAAGTATACTTGTAAAGAACATGCATTATGCCTTGTAGGAAGTAGTGTTCTGTATTTGAATTCGACTTTTTGTTGTTGTTGTTAATCATGCTTCTTCTCTAAACTTCTATATCCTTGTTGATTTTTGTGTAATTATTCATAAGGTATATTAAATCTCCCACTACTAATGTTGATTTGTCTGTTTTCCCTTTTATTTGGGTCTATTTTTGGTTAATCTCTAATAAGATTATGTTATTAGTTACATACAAATTTGTAAATGTTAAATCTATCTGACAATTTGATCCTCGTATTACTATGAAGTGTTCTCCTTTATGTCTCAGAATAATTTTTGCTTTAAAATCTACTTTTCTAATATAACTTTAGTAGCTTTATTTGATCAGTTGTGTAGTGGTGATATTTTTTTCCTTTTTTACATTTGATCTTTCTGTACTTTTATACATTTTTTTCAACGTTTTTTTTTTTTATTTATTTTTGGGACAGAGAGAGACAGAACATGAACGGGGGAGGGGCAGAGAGAGAGGGAGACACAGAATCGGGAACAGGCTCCAGGCTCTGAGCCATCAGCCCAGAGCCTGACGCGGGGCTCGAACTCCCGGACCGCGAGATCGTGACCTGGCCGAAGTCGGACGCTTAACCAACTGCGCCACCCAGGCGCCCCCGTACTTTTATATTTTAAATGCTTCTCAGTGTCATACAGTTGATTGTTTAAAAATTGAGGCAGACATACATGTACTTCATCTATTTATATTTAAGTGGTCACAGATAATTTAGTTTAAATCTACCCTCTAAGCATTTGCTTACTATGTATTCCTTTTATTCTATTATTTTTTCTATTTCCTTCATTATTCTGGAATGACTGAGCATATTTAATTACCTGTTCTCACCACTCTATATAGACTATTAATATACTCTTTTAACATCCTCTGTGCAGTTCTTCAAAAAATAAAAACCTACATCCCTGACTTATGAAGTGGAATGTGAATTAATATTTTCCCTCTTTCTTGATAAAGAACATTTTAACAGTTTAAAATAGTGTTTCCTCATGTATGGACCTCTCATTTTACCTGTTTTAGGGCTTGTACTTTAATTCTTTATATGCTTTTAATAAAACATGTTTACTGCTGCTTATAAGTAATTTAGACTTAGTTCCATATTTAGTCTTTTTTTGTTTTGTTCTTATATGCATATCCACCTTCCTTTTGAAATTATCATTGTTCCTATAAAACATTAGTTTTTATCTTAAAACAATCATATTTGACCTCTAATTTTGCAGTATCTTCTTACTGAATTAAATGTTTCATGTTTTCAAAAAAGAAAATAAATCACGTTTTAAAAATATAATTCCATTGTCTTTTTCCTTATTTTGTTTCTTATTAGAAACCAGATGCCTGCAATTCTACTCTTTTTGAATAGTTTATCAATTTTCTCTGGCAGGTATTGTAATTTTCACTTTGACTTTTGCAATTTTACAATGATATGATTATTTCACATCTTTAGTATATATCCTGCTCTAGGTTCACAAGCTTAATATTTTCCTAGGGTTTTGAAAAGTTATCAGCCATTACTGATTCACATAATGCTTCTGGCCTCATCTTTTTCCTTTACTTCTAAGATTTTACTTATATGTATGTTAGGCTTTCTTGTGGTATCCCCTATGTCTCTTTATCTCTCTTTTGTATTTTTCTTTTGTCTCTCTGGGCTTCACTCCCATGATTTTCTTTTGATCTTCCAATATATATTTCAGTGCAATTATTATCTCTTTAGCTCTAATTTCCTGCTAAAACTTACCACTGACTTCCATGTACTCCAGGAATACGTATCCTGATTATTTTCTTACTTTATTAGATGGTTCTTTCCACACTCCTTTGACAGTTAATCCTGCTTTACCAAACCTTTGAGTGTTAGGGTTCCTTGATTCTTGATCTTAGCCTCTCTGTGCTCTTAGTCTGTTTGGATTAATTATGAGAGTCATAAATTCAAATATTATCTATTTTTAAATCCTGTATTTATATCATCTTCATTTTTATTTTCTGAGATGAATGTCAATGTATAAAAAAATCTCAATTCTTTAGGAGTCTTGTCCCATATATTTTTTCTTTCATTTATGTTTACTCATGATTTCTATTTTTGCTGACTCCTTCCCCTCATAAGTTAAAATGCTTGTATCTTAAGAAAACCCATTCCTAACCTCAAGTCCCTTTTTAACTAGCAATTTTTATCTTTATTCTGTTTCATATTAAGCTTTCTGATAAAATTATCTTTACTCATTGTCTCATTTGATATTTCTTTTGTCCTCAATCAGTTGTTATCTGATTTGTGTCCTGATCACTTTATGTGAACTTGCCTAATAATATAGACAATACTCATCATTATTAAATCTAATAGGTGTATCTGAATTCTTATATTTCTTGCTCTTATATTACTAGCTGCATCAGTTTACACTTTTTCAATTATTTTCATTTAAACACTTTGTTCATTTGGCTTTCTTGACAACACTATCTGGTTTTTCTTTTTCCTCACTGGCCACTATTTCTTAGAATCCCTCATGTCTCTCCTTGAATCAGGTATTCCCAGGATTCTCAATTTATTCTATTCAAAATAAATTATGTAGAGTGTGTGTGTGTGTGTGTGTGTGTGTGTGATTCAATAGTGCCCTTTGCATACTTTTAAAATGGCTGTGTCGCGGCGCCTGGGTGGCTCAGTCGGTTGAGCATCCGACTTCGGCTCAGGTCATGATCTCACGGTTCGTGGGTTCGAGCCCCACATCAGGCTCTGTGCTGACTGCTTGCTCAGAGCCTGGGGCCTGCTTCAGATTCTGTCTCCTTCTCTGTCTGCTCCTCCCTCGCTCACGCTTTGTCTCACTCTATCTCTCAATAAAATAAAATAAAAATAAATAAATAAATAAATAAATAAATAAATAAATAAATAAATAAATAAAATAAAATAAAATAAAATAGCTGTGTCAAACTGTATTGGATCTTTTTGTCTATTTATTTTACCAGATGATAAAATCTTTAAGGAAAGATATTGTGGACTACACAATGTTGAATATATCCAATTTTGGAATCATAGTAGAGTTTAATATATATTTGTTTAATGAATGAATGAGTCTCACAGCCAATTAAAAGTTGGACACACTGACATTGTCTATGCCAGGAAGAATAGGTAAAACTTAGGCGTCCTAAAATTAAATTTAATATTCTTCCCTTTAGCATGCTTTTAATATCCCTTCAATAGTCTTAAGTACCAGGGCTCTCACTATCTGATTACCACATCCACTGTCCAAATAAGTTCACTAGTATTTTTTGTATTGAGTATAGTGTATATGGTTCTTCGGAGAAATGAATCCCAGACTTCCATGAGCTTATAATCTATTTGGAGACAAAAGATGCACAATTGCCAAAATTTGGCTGCAGCATATCAAATTTACACAAACAGTTCAAAATAACAGTGGAAAAGAGACAGTGGTGCTGTCAATTCTGCCTAATAGAATGGATATGCAAACCATATATATAACTGAATTTTTTCTAAGAGTTACATTTAAAAGTAAAAATAAAAAGATTTAAGTTTAACATATTTTACTTAACACAATATATGTAAAATATTAGCTCTTCAACAATAGATACAATTTTGAGGCATTTTGCATATATTTTTCTAAGTCTTTAAATTTTAGTGTTTATGTTATAATTATGACATCTCAATTAAGACTGAAATTTTTATTTAAAATTTTTTTTTCAAAATTTTTATTTATTTTTGAGAGAGAGTGTGAGACAGAGCGTGAGTGGGGGAGGGCCAGAAAGAGGGAGACACAGAATCGGAAGCAGGCTCTAGGCTCCGAGCTATCAGCACAGAGCCCGACACGGGGCTCGAACCACTAACCATGAGAACATTACCTGAGTGGAAGTCGGATGCCCAACCGACTGAGCCATGCAGGCACCCCAAGACTGAATTTTTATGGGAAATTCATGACATATATATATGTTTCATAACATTTATAGTTAAAAAGGTAGATATCTATACCCATTTTTTCTAAATGTTTTACTTCAAAATTTTCAAAAAAAGTCAAATATCAAAAATATAATAGTTTCTTTAATATCCACATCCTGTCTACAAAATGTTCTCTTTTTTTAAAGAATTGATTTGGATTTGAACCAAAAGCATAACCATTTAAAAACTACATATGTCCAAGTTGCACAGCTTCTCTCTTTTGTTAGCTTAGTGTTACATTCATCAAATTCAAAGGGGTGCTGCCTAAACTGAAGGACAGTTCTAACTTTATCAATACTGAAAAAGCCTTCTTGGAATTTTTCTTCTTTCTGTTATAGGCAAAGTATATGAATCTGTGGATTTCAAGAAAAATCTTTTGCATACTGATTCATGTTAGAAAAAAATGTGTGGAATCACTACTATTGGTTGAATTATGTTTGGTTTCAATTTCAGCACTGTCTGGTATATGACACAACGCCATCTGCCTACTTAGATCACGATAAGGTTTCCACTTCACTGGTGCTACAAAGTTTCTTCTTTCCATATACTGTGATATCAGTGAGATAACATAAATCATGCTGTAATTTTTTGGTGTTTGATGATTAAATAATTGACAATAATTTGTTTCATAAAAATCCTGAATTTGAATTGTCATACTAAATCTTTGTAAGACTCCTCACAACTGAATCAATGACCGTTGACAACAGATACAATTATCAGTAAAAACACTCTCTTATTTCTTTTAGTGGTTCCAAAAAATGGTGATTCTTTTCATAGCATTTGCATGTATATACTGAAAAAATTTAACAACTTATATCCCTGGCACTTTTTATATGTTTTACTTAGTAAATCAAGCACAGACATTTTCAGTATGTATCATACAATGCAATAAAGCAACAAGGTGAACACTAGTCTCTTCTTTTAAAATCTTAGTAAAAGATTGTGGAACACAATCTTCCACAGCAATTTTTCTTTTACAGATGTAAGGGTAAATTTGAAACAAAAAGTAACCAAGATATTAATTGATCAGTGTTTCTTATATGGTACAATCTATCTAAACCTAAAACATGCACATTTTAAGTTTTTTAATCCATCATTGTTATTATTAGAAAGATCCTATATTATGGAACAATGTTTGGTGCTTTAATTGATAATCTTTCAGTTTTGGTAAAATATATATTTTTTCTTTTCACTCATAATTTTTAAACACAATTTCCACAACAGAAATAAAAATTTATTTTTGCCATCTCTCCATATAATCATAATACCTTATTATTTTGAATGACCTTGAAGGTCAGTTATTTAAATAAAAATTAAATAACTGGGACTGTGTACTGTTATAAAGAGGTCTTATAATTTGGATTTATGTATCTTGATTATTTATCTTAGACTATGGTTTACCTTATCTTAGGTATTTTATTACCAAAGATTAAAGTACCTATTACTGCCCTTAATTTAGGAAACTCAACAACTATCATCTTTCTGAAACAGACTCATATTAAGTGTCACAAAGAGACTGATGTATTAAACTAAAATTTTTATGCATTTATATTTAGTCTTAAATGAATTTGTCACATGGAGGAAAATACTGGTTTCAGTCAGCGTGGAATTCTAACTTATAATCAGAAGATTTTGGGGGGAAGATATCAGAACAAGGAAAATTAAATAACTCAACCTTATAAGTCATTTGACTTTGGATTTACTTGATCAATGGAATTAGAAATACTCGAAATGCCCATACCTCCATAGATGTCTCCACAACACAAAGAGCCATAACATTAGCACTGAAGCCTCTGGTCCTTGTCCTCCCCATCAATGTTAGCTCTTATCCCCATGAAGGCTTGGATGAGAATTTTTGACTAAATTTACTTTCCTTCCTCTATGGGCCCAAGGTTGATCAAATCACCTCCACCCTCAAGACTTTTCCTTTCTCCTATTTTTTCATTAGTTAATGTAAATTTGATAAGGACAGTGAGTCTTACAAACTTGGGAGTTAGTTTCCTTGGGATGGCTTTGTTTGGATATTAATGTATTATTTTTATAGCTTAACTTTTAGAGAATGTTCTTAATTTCATATTTCCAATTATTTCTGAGAAAAGCCTCAGTGTAATTTTCTAAGTACTGAAAAAAGGACTGAAGAAAGAAGGTATATACAGGAAATTCAACACTTCTCTGCAAGTGCTAGGTGTATAAAATACATGTATGAGATCTGAGAAGTATCTGAAGGTATCAGTTGACCTGACCCACTGTCTTTACTTTCTCATATAACAACATTTACCCATGAAATATCTTGAGACTGAGAGGCCTTTTGAAGAGTCATTCCCAGGACTGGTTTCAGATAAAGAAATGCGGACAAATGGTTAGAAACTGTCTCCCAGTACTTCCATAAAGATTTGAAACAAAACAAAACAAAACAAAACAGAATTTGTTCTAAATTGTCGTCTTTCCTCTTTTTTTCTTTCTTTGAATACCTAATGAGTATTATTTATGGCAAGAGCACAAATGTGATGAAAATTAGTCTTCAGAAGGAATTCAAATCCAGAATTTCATTCACCGAACTTATAACCTTTTAAATAAAAGCAAGTTAGAAAAAGCCAGTGTTATTTTTATGCCACTTTTCTGTTCCATTTTACCTCGTATATTTGATAAGTAATTAAAAATAGTATCATTTTTAAAATACCAAAGTATACATTGTGATCTTTAAGAAAAATTGTTACATTCGTCATCTATTGGGCTATAAAGAAATATTAATAACATTTCTGTATTCTTTTATTTTTTATCAAAGAATATTATGCTAGCAGTTTAACACCTTGGATTCATGGCCTATCAATTTTGAGACTGTTTCCTATACCGTCAGTGCTTTGTTTCCAAGTTATTTTACTGCAGCAGGCAGGACATCTAACTGAATACATTGCTTCACTGAAACAGCCTGGACTTTAATTCTGTAACAGTCCTGTTACATTACCATCTTTCACGAGGCCTGTCACTAAGCCATGGCAGTAGGAAAGAGGAGCAGGAAAGGAACATTGATGAAGGCAGCTGCATTCTGGTGATTTCCCAAGAGAAGACAAACACCAATCTACTGAAGGACTTTGGCTGCCAGCAGGTAAAATCAGGACACGGCCTTTATTTCCAGCATATTAGGAATGTTCATTTCTGCCTTCCTCAGCTCGATGGAGAACATGCTGACAGACCCTGACCTTTCATTAGGGGAATCAGGGAATCTGAAGGTTATTATAGGACTACCTAGTGACAAATTCATAAGCCTTACAATTTCTAAGAATGAAGTATGTGGCTTCCTTATTTAGGGAATATAGTAATCTATTTATTTCTGCTATAATTTCAGAAAAAAAATAACATACAGCTTACAATATTGTTGGGATTTTTCTTCCCTTTTTTGTCTATTAAATGGAGGTGATTACTCTTACTTTCTGGCGTGCACTGGCCCATTTTACAGTAGGTAAGAAATGTATTAATGTCGTCTATATCCTCAAGATGCAAAACTGGCTTACTCTGATTTGTGCATATTATTGACTGAGGCTTATCACCGCCTCGTCGGCATCTTGTCCTATGTTCTGCTATGACTATCCTTTGCTACATTCACACTGAAATTGTTCCCAGCATCCATTGTGTGCTGTTTACACCTTCACGGTTTCTTCACCCATGTTGCTCCTCTGCCTGGAACATTCTCATTTCTCTTTGCCTGCTCTGTTAGACCACACTTCAATTTCTCTAGGAATGCTTCTTTAAATGCTAAATCTGATAAGGTTAGCTGTGTCTCCTTTGCTCTCATGGCATCTACTATATTAGGTTATCCTAGAACCTTTTAAGTAAACCAGCTGTTTATTTAGTGGGAAGTAAAGATCATGTATTTGTCTTTTTGTCTCCAGTGCATAGCATACTTGCTGAACTAGTGCAGGCTTGGAATAAATGCATAATGATGATTTGCTATTTAATGTTTGTTAAGAAGAGAATAATTGTTATAATTTTCCCCTTAATTTAAAGGAGGCCTCATTTCTAATTTTAAGGGTTTTTCCTAGACAAAAGTGCATTAGAAAAAAGACATATGTTTTATTTCCATATTAATAATATGTGATCTAAGGTTTAGAGAGATTTACTTCCATTGTTTTTAAAATTTTCAGTTATATTGGGGTGCCTGGGTGGCTCAGTCAGTTAAGTGTCTGACTCTTGGTTTCAGCTCAGGTCATAATCAAGCCCTGTGTCACGTCAGGCTCTGCATTGGTGGCACAGAGCCTGCTTGGGATTCTCTGTTTTCCTCTCTCTCTGTGCCTCTCCTGTGTGGTACATGTGCTCTCTAAAATAAATAAATAAACAAACAAACAAACTTTAAAAAATAAATGTTCAGGGGTGCCTGGGTGGCTCAGTTGGTAAGCTGAGTTTAAGCCCTGCATTGGGCTCTGTGCTGACAGCTCAGAGCCTGGAGCCTGCTTCAGATTCTGTGTTTCCCTCTCTCTGTTCCTCCACCACTCACACTCTGTCTCTCTCTCAAAAATAAATAAACATTAAAAAAATTTTTAAATAAATAAATAAATATTCAATTACATTAAAATAGTTAAATAAGGCTAAAGTTGTATACTATTTATTTATTCATGGATTTTATTACTTTCTTCACTGTCTCTCAAGGTCCTTCTGTCTTCTGTTCTGTCTTTTTAAGAACACACTCTGACATCTATTGGAGTGACAAAAGCCCAGCCTTCATTAAATCAACCCTGCCAATTCAATTCCACTCAACTGGCCAATAGACCCATCACTTGATCTGTAATTTTACTCTCTCCTCCGTTTTCTCCCTCTCTTTCACTTTCTATCTTCTGTTTTTACCCCTTCCAGATGAATAATTTCTCCTAAGCATGAAAACATGATCTCTTCTATCTCTAAAAGTATTTTTCCACTCTATATCCTCTCCTATTGTTAATTAGTTTATTTCTCCTCGTTCTTTTCTCCTCTTTAGATCAAGAACATAGAAGTCGTCTATGCTTTAGGGCCACTTGTACCCCAATGTTCATAGCAGCACTCTCAACAATAGCCAAATTATGGAAAGAGCCTAAATGTCCATCAACTGATGAATGGATAAAGAAATTGTGGTTTATATACACAATGGAGTACTACGTGGCAATGAGAAAAAAATGAAATATGGCCTTTTGTAGCAACGTGGATGGAACTGGAGAGTGTGATGCTAAGTGAAATAAGCCATACAGAGAAAGACAGATACCATATGGTTTCACTCTTATGTGGATCCTGAGAAACTAAACAGGAACCCATGGGGGAGGGGGAAAAAGAAAAAAAAAAAAGTTAAAGTGGGAGAGAGCCAAAGCATAAGAGACTGTTAAAAACTAGGAACAAACTGAGGGTTGATGGGGGGTGGGAGGGAGGAGAGGGTGGGTGATGGGTATTGAGGAGGGCACCTTTTGGGATGAGCACTGGGTGTTGTATGGAAACCAATTTGACAATAAATTTCATATATTAAAAAAAATAAAATAAAATAAAAAATAAAAATACAAAAAAAAAGAAGTCGTCTATGCTTATGAATCCAATTCTCTTTATTCATGCTCTCTTGAATCTTCTTTGGTCAATTTTCCTTTATACCACTCAACCTAAACTGTTCTGGTCAAGGTCACAAGTGGCTTCCATGTTGGTGATTACAGAGGTTAATTCTCAGTGTTCATCTCAGTATTCATTAGAACTAACCAATAGCAGAATTTAACATAGTTGATTTTTACCTCCATTTTAAGATAATCTTTTAATTTGACTTTTATAACACCACATCTCTGGTGTCTAAGACAGAGGTGTTTGCCCGGGTATAGTCAGAAACATATGCATTATTTCTAGAGAGGTTAAAATTAATGACAAAACTTACTAAAATGCTATGTTTTGATTGTCACAATTCATTAGTAATACTTTCCTTAAAAATTATATATTTATTTATATATTTCTATTTTGCTATGCTGATGTTTAAGAATTGCTATAGTTAGCATAGAATGTTAATAATTTATAATCTTTAAGTCAGCTCCTTCTCAGCCCTAACTCACAGAGACTCAGCTTACAAGCCTTTTTTACTCAGAGTAATCTTGTGATAATTCAGAATTGTTTGAGCTCTTCTCCAGGGTGATTTGTATCTCCAAACCCTGGGGATTCTGCACATTTTTAAATGTGGATTCAAATAAGAGTGATGCATGTAAAGATGAAGAAACAAGTCATGAAGTACTTCAGTTCTGTTATTCTGTGTTACACTGGCATTTTTAACTTGTATATAGAATTTAAAACAGTGAAATAGTGACTAAACCTCAACATGTTTTTATTTGCTACATGTGAGTTTTAGGTCGTAAGTGAAAGAGTCTACAGAATCCAAATAATATCTTTAAAGTTGGATTTAGTCTTTTTAAAAATGTTTATTTATTTATTTTGAGAGAAAGAGAGAGGGAGAGAGAGAGAGAGAGAGAGAAAAAAAAGAACAAGCAGGGGAGGGGCAGACTGAGAGGGAGAGAATCCCAAGCAGGGTCCACGCTGTCAGTGCAGAGCCTGATGCAGGACTTGATTTCACAAAACATGAGATCATGATCTGAGCCAAAATTGAGAGTAGGACGCTTAACCAACTGAACTACCCAGGTGCCCCACAATTTCATCTTATTTTAGTTGTTATTTGTTTTAAAAGTAAGGAATGAATTAAGAAAATAGAAATTGCATTATTATAAATTACTGTGCTATACCAATGTGTCTTCCTTATTTAAAAGAAGTTATTAAAATTACTAATCTATTTCACTATTTATACATAAAATTATGTTTTATGTTTTACTTTTTATTGAAATTTATTAAACAATAGAATTTAATATCTCTAGAAGTGCAAAATCAAGATGACAGCAAGGTTGGTTCCTTTTTAATTTTTTTTTTTAATGTTTATTTAGTTTTGAGAGAGAGAGAGAGAGAGAGACAGAGTGTGAGCTGGGGAGGGGCTGAGAGAGAGGGAGACACAGAATCTGAAGCAGGCTCCAGGCTCCAAGCTGTCAGCACAGAACCTGACGCAGGGCTCGAACTCATGAACTGCAAGATCATGACCTGAGCAGAGGTCAAATGCTTATAAACAGAATGAACCACCCAGGAGCCCCAGGTTAGTTCTTTCTGAGGGCTATGAGGGAAATCTCTGTTTCAGGCCTCCTAGAGGACATGTCTTGTCATCTGCATACAAAGACAGTTTTATGCCTTCTTCCCCGATGTATACATCGCTTATACCATTTTCTTGTCTTATTGCATTAGCAAAAATTTCAGTATGATGTTGAAAAAGTGGTAAGAGGGGATATCCTTACCTTGTACCTGAAATGAGAAAACCTACATGACTGTGAATATGGTGATACTTTTTTTGATATAACACAAAAGGCACAATCCATAAAAGAAATAGCTGGTAAGTTGGGTTTCATTAAAATTAAATACTTCCATTATATGAAAGACAATGTCAAGAGAAGTAGAAGACAAGACACAGACTGGGAGAAGATATCTGCACAAGATATTTCAGATAAAAAACTGTACCCAAATATGTAAGGAACTCAAAATTCAACAATAAGGAAACAAGCAACTCAAAAACAGGCCAAAGACCTTCACAGACACCTCATCAAAGATGTACAGATGGGAAACAAGCATATGAAAAGATGATCCCCATAATACGTCATCATGGAAATGCAAATTACAACAATGAGAGACACAACTATATACCCACTGGAACGGCCAAAACCCAGAACACTGACAACACCAATAGATGTAGGACAAAAGAAACTCTCTCTCATTGCTGATAGGAATGAAAAATGGTACAGCTACTCTGGAAGACAGTTGGGTGGTTTCTTACAACTAAACATACTCTTACCACACTCTTTGGCATCTACCCAAAGGATGTGCAAACCTGTTTCCAGAGAAAAACCCGCAGTTCTGTTGAGACTAGGCCAAAAGGGTAAGAGTGTAAGAAAGAAGGCCAGTTGTATTAATTTAATGAAATATTAAATTTCTGTAAGATTATGGTCTAAGTCACCATCATCTCCTGTTTGAATATTTCATTAAATTAATACAACTGGTCTCTTTTCTTATACTCTTACCCTTTTGGCCAAGTCTCAACAGAGCTGCCAAAGTAATGTTTAAAACATAAGACATACATGATATTTCTTTCTCAAAACATTCTAATGTTTTTCCCATTTTCCTTATAGTAAAAGCCATTGTCCTTAAATTACAATGGGCTTCAGGGTCCTGGGATGTCTATTCCTTATTGCTTTCCTCTCTCTTCTGAACTGCTCTCACTGCCATTTACCCAGTTTCACATCCATGTGTATCTTTACTGATCCTGAACATATCAGGAATGCCCTCTCCTTAGGGATTTTGCCTCTGGCATTTAATATTTTACATTTTTTTCTCCAGAGATCCAAATATTTTCTTCCCTCTCTGTTTTTAATGAGATTTCTATAACTAATCTATTGAGAACTATAATATTTCCTCCAAGCCCTGTTGCTACAACAATGCCCTAATTTATTACTCCTCTATATTTTATGTAGCACTGATTTACCATACAGCTTATATATGTGTGTGTGTGTGTGTGTGTGTGTGTGCGTGTGTGTGCGTGTGTGTGTGCATTTTTACGTAGTTGTATCTTTGCAACAGCTTTGCTAACCTCTGGTAAATGAACACTTCAGGAAGACTTTTGCCTGTTTTTTAAATTCCTTTATCTGCAAGGATTTAAATGGCACATTGTAAGTGCTTAATGAATACCACTGAATGAGTTGGGGAAAAATGTGAATTTAGAAACAACATTAAAATTTTGAATAGATCTCAGTTTGTCATACACACACACACACACACACACACACACACACACACACACAGGGATTCTAGTTAAAGTAACACCAGCTGCTATAACAGATACATCTGAATTATCAGTAGTTAAACTTAAAAAGTAATCGTTTGATAAATGTGTTCTAAGTCAGCAATTCTCCAAATGATGATTCAAAAGCTCTGACACCTTCCACAGTGTCAATCAACCATTTTCATTTAACAGTTTCTATGATTATCCTCTAATTGTGCTCATTCTGGGAACATTCTGGGTATTTTAGGTGCTAATTCTTGAATTGGTTTGCCACATTCCCACTCACATTTCATGAGTTAACACTTAATCTGATGGCCACATTACATGTGCTATATATGCCCAGTTTGAAAAGGAACTTTGTTTCATAAAGAAGTAACATTATCTGACACAGAAAATAATGGAATGGACAAAATAAACATAGGGTGTCTGTTTAAATTTGAATATCTAATAATGTACATTATATTCCAGTGTATTATGAAGAAATAATTATATAACTGTCTTAAAGGATTTGTAAAAAATTATCTGTGTTTCAGATACATAGTTCTTCTATTTTGCCTATTACATGAAAAACTCAAAGAGTAAATCTTGCCCAACAAAATATGTGAATTATTGCATTTGGTGTTATTTTACGTTTTCCTGGCAAGTGGATTCTTGAAACCAATACAGTGTTATGTTCCTACAGATGGGTTTGCCAACCTGAGCATCTGGTTTTGTAGATTCCAATTTCCACAAAAATTTTTCAGGCTGAGATTCACCCTCAAGAGCACAACTGGAACTCAAAGAACCTTTAGTCTAAACATATATGAAGGCTAAAGAATGAAGCAGAATTAAAAGGTTCATTGACTCAATTTGGGGGGAAATTATTTTGAGTATTCTAAGTATTACAGTAATTATTTAAATTTAGACATTCTATGGCTCCATTTCCCAAACATGTACCACAGAGCAGTAGTTATGTGACATGACTAAGCTGGAAAAAGTTTTGCCCGTGGACAAGATTTCTAGAAAATATCTCATGCAATAGTTCTTCTCTAGGAATATCAAAATAAGAACTACAACAGTGAAGTCACTAAGGTACTGTTCAGTTCAGTTTAGCTGTGTGTGAAAGTATGTGCCTCACTCTATTTTGACCATGAAATAATTTTCTCACATCAATACCTATTGTTTTAGTTACCTGGGGCTCCCATAATAAAGTACCATAATTGGGTATCTTAGAACAACAGAAATTTATGGTCCTACAGTTCTGGAGGCCAGAAATCTAAAATAAAGGTGGTGGCAGGGTATTTTCCTCTGAAATCTATACAAAAAAAGATCTTTTGTTGCCTTTTCCAGCTTCTGGTAACCCCAGAAATTCCTTGGTTTATGGCAGCAAAATTCTAATCTCTGTCTCTAACTTCATATGTGTCAAATTTTAGTCATATTAGATTATATAACTATAATATAACTATATAACTTCAAATTTTAGTCATATTAGATTGTAGTCCAACATAATGCCTTCATTTTAGTTTTATTACTTCCATAAAGACCATATTTACAAACAAGATCACATTCTGAGGTATGGGGATTAAAATTTCAGTATATATTTGGGGGCTAGGGTGCACCAGCTAACCCATAACACCTGTTTACATGTTTTCTGAGGAATACAATATAGCATATATTATGCTAACAATTGCCATCTCTTAACAATTGTAGTGGCAGTGTATATGTTGTATGCCTTTAAAAAGATGTCCTAGGGGCGCCTGGGTGGCTCAGTTGGTTGAGCATCTGACCTCAGCTCAGGTCATGATCTCAGTCTGTGAGTTCGAGCCCTGTGTCGGACTCTGTGCTGACAGCTCAGAGCCTGGAGCCTGCTTCGGATTCTGTGTCTCCCTCTCTCTCTGCCCCTCCCCTGCTCATGCTCTGTCTCTCTCTCTGTCTCAAAAATAAATAAAAACATAAAAAAAATTAAAAAAAGATGTCCTAAATTTATAAAAATATCAGAGCGAAATACAAACATATTAGGCTAGTAATTGTTCCATAACCACAATTTGCCTGCTGTATCCCCATTTCTGTCTACTCAATTGCTAATACCATTACAAAAAGTGACTCAAATTCGTAACTTGCTGGCAGTTAATTAGCAATATCTATGAAGAATATTACAAACAAAATACATGCCTTTGTGCTATTACTTTCAATATAAGGTTCATACTCTCAACTGTAACACGTGAGAAAGTACGTAATACTCATTTTAATCTTCATCTTGAGTCAAAGCCTCCCATACACTAGGATATTGACATGTACATTGTGTCACTCATATATTGTCTCATTTTGTGCCTGATTATCCTAGAACTTTGGTCTATCATATCCTTTCCCCTATGCCTTTTTCCCTACAGCAACATAGGCACATTGAAACCTTAATCATTACTCAAGCCATACTCAATTGCTAATCCTTTCTGTTGCTTTCTTTACTTCTCACCCAGAAAGTGGTAACTGGAGATTTCTTCTTTGGTGGGCCAGTCAGACTACAGCTAGTAGTCAACCTCAGACAGAACACATTTTATATTCTAGTTGTTAATACGCAAGATATAATTTTTAAGTCCTGTGGCCATCTTCTTTATCACTGCATGTCCCTGGCCCTGCCTGGACACTAAATGGCTCAGCAATCCCATGAACAAATTGAGGTTATTTAAAGCCCAACAGTTTAGCCTTGAGCTCCAGGAGAAAATTCTCAAATTTACTATGTCTCATTAACACTCACCCACTTTTAAAAACAAATGTTGAATGTGAGGTTCGTGCGCTTGAGATTCTGTTTGAGAAGTTCTGTGGTAGGGCCCAAGTTTTTGCATATTTATTAACAAGTAGTCACATCATTCTGGTACAGGTGATCTTAGGATACATTTTGGGAAATGAAAGTTGAATGTACAGAAAATCCTCTGTGCTCCACCTAATCATCCCTCCCCCATCCTCCTACCGCTGCTGACAACCACTGACCGTTAACTGCTTATATGTCTATTCTTTCACCAATACCACACTATCTTGAGCATTATAACTTTATAGTGAGTCTTGAAGGCAGGCAATGCCAGCCCTCCAGTTTTGTTCTCCTTTAATACTGTGTTCGATATTCTGGGTCTTGTGTTTCTCTGTATAAACTTTGGAATCAGTTTGTCCATATCCACAAAAATATACTTGCTGGATTTTGATTGGGATTGGGTTCAATCTATAGATCATGTTAGGAAGTACTAATATCTTGATAATTTTGAGCCTCCTATCCATGAACATTAAATATATCTTCACTTATTTAGTTATTCTTTGATTTTGTTCATCAAAGTTTTATAGTTGCAGACACAGAATCTTCTTGCCACTATAATTCCTTCAGGTAAGTCAGGAACTGGACCTGAAGAATTTTTTAGGGGGCACCTGGTTGGCTCAGTTGGTTGAGCGTCTGAGTTTTTATTTTGGCTTAGGTCATGATCTTATGGTTCATGAGATCTGGTTCCCATCAGACTCTGCGTTGAAAGAACAGAAACTGCTTGGGATTCTCACTCTTCCTGTCTGTGCCCCTCCCCTGTTTGGGCTCTCTTTCCTTCTCAAAATGAATAAATAAACATTTAAAAAAAAGAATTTTTTGGATCTTTTTCTTAAATCTCATATACCAACTCAATACTCTTCTCACTTCATGGGTTATTTTTTCTACTCAACCTTCTGTTTGGGCAGTGCCATTATTTTTTTCTTATATTCTTCCTGCTGCTTTCTACACTTTTTGTCATCACTCTTAGGCTTCGAGGTTAATGAACACGTGGAAATTTGGGAATGGTGGCATGCTCAGAGAGGGCACGGAAGCTCCACATGGTTTCCCCATACCTTGCCTTAAGCATCTCTAACTTCTGGCTGTTCCTAAGTTATATCTTCTCATAATACATCAGTAATCTGGTAAGCAAAATGTTTCTCTTAGTTCTGTGAGCTGCTCTAGCAAATTAATGTAATTTGAGGAGAAGGTCACAGAAACCTCGTATTTGTATCTGGTTGGTCAGAAGCATTATAGGCCTAGGCTTGCAACTGGCATCTGAAGTGAGTTGGGGGGAACAGTTTTGTAGGACTGAAACCTTAACTTATGGAAGTGATGCCATTCCTGTGTAGAGTGTCAGAATCAAGTTGAATTGTAGGCCGCCAAGCTGGTGTCAGAGCACTGCTTTTGTATTTGTGGGGACCTATCCCCACACGTTGAAACTGGGTCCAGGAGCCCCAAATAAAGGGTAAAATAATAATTCTTATACATTTGTAAGACAATTTAAAATTAGACTTAAACTTGACAACATGGAATACAAATTAATTCAGAAATTATATTATATACTGCTTGTTTTCTATCCATCCAGAAAGAGAAAAAAAATATTAACTGTTCAGATCCAATCATTGTTTTATATTTCAGTATACAAATAGGATATCCTAGATTATTTCCACAAATGTTGTAAAAAAATACGTTTTAGAACTCTTCAAAAGTGAGTAGGCCTTTTATTTCTAATGGATTAAATAGCTCTTCTATTGTACACAGAATTTCTACATGCCAGCTGGTGTGTGTCACCCTAGATGTATTCTTCAGTTTTATCAGTAACTACTATTACTATTACCCTTCTTTCAGTCTCAACTGTAGCCCCGTTTGAATGATAAATGAAATGGAAATAGTGGATTTCCAAAAAGTTGCCATGTGCTTTTCAAGAAAAAAAAAGCTTCAATTTTTATTATAGAGGACATAGTAGCTAAAAAAAATTAGAAGGATGTGAATACATAAAGACTGAAAGAAAAATGCTTCCAGAGAAAAAAATATGCTGAACAAACAAAACCAAAACAAAAACAAGCAAACAAAAAGGGTGGGCCTAACTCAACAAACTGCTAAAGAATAATAGAATTTAGGGAGAAAAATGGAGGTAATACAATTTTCGAGTTAGAGAAAAAGAAGTAATTATAGGTATTTAATAGAGAATCAGGGAGTACAAGTCATTAAGTTGAGGATTCTCCTATATGATGATTTCACTGTTCTGTATGCTGTAGGACATAATACTAGTTGTTGCAAGTGATAGATCTAAAGGGAAAGTAGGATACCTACAAGCAAAGATGTTTCTCTATAGCAAGTTTGGGTAACAGGAAATGTAGCTGCACCAAGGCAAATATAGTACAGATATTGAGGATTCATTTGAAATTGACTACCACATATATTTGTAGTTGCAACAATATGCAGTTTTGTTGTATTTTGCAGTTGTACTTGCCAGCTGTGCAGGTGTGGGGAAGCTGAATACCTGGATTGATCCAGAACTGTAAATATGTAAGGAATAGGATAGAAGAACTTGAGAAAGCACACAAGAGAGTGTTTAATAAAATATATCACAGTTAGATAAGGAAGAAAGATGAGAATAAGGAGGGAACTTGTAAAAGAGACTAAGATAGAAGCATAGTAAGGGGTGGTTGGGATGAGATCAGAGGGTAGCTGAAGTTGGGACGAAGGGAGGTATTGGGGCAGGCAAGCAGGGGTTGTTGTCACAGAGGAGGAATTAAGGCTGAGACAACAAACAATCCCTCCACAAAACAATGCCCAGTTGTGGCCATGGCATTTGTTCTAATCATTGGGTTTGAAACATATAGTCTTTAATAATCTTTACATTTCTGATATTATTTTAGAATCACATTCTCTGCAGAGAATAAACAGACATTTGTTCAGAAGTTATATGAAAAATGGTGTTCAGAGACTGGGAAAATTTGCCCTGTTCCCAGGTTGATACTTTCTTGGAGAAATATTTTCCTTAAGCTGTGAAAGAGCTTGCACTGTTCCCTATGCCATGAAGAATGCCGCACGTATAACTCCAAACCCGGAGTACCTAAATCTCTCTGTTGTGCCTCCTCCTGCAATTGGAATGTTGACACACAATGCATCAATTTTTAAATTTTTCCTGAAAAGGGGCCACACACCTAAATAAGAATATAAAAGCACTGCAGGGTGAGGCCAGGACAACTTGACCTTCATCATCACATTTAGTCATTTTATGTCTGCACACTCTCTCTCTTATCACTTTTATATCCATACATTAACATCTCTCTAAGCTCCTACTCCATTCTAAAAATTGTCCCATTTCTTCTCCTTCCTCCGAGTGTTATTTCTACCACTCATTTTGTTCCTTAACTCTGTATTTTCTATAAAGCTATTAAAATTGTTCATTTATGTCTCTTTTCTCAGTGTGCTTTATTATTCTTGGAGACAAAGGACTCATATTTATTTGTGTAGCACCTACCAGAGAAGGAGATTATTTAATGCTTTTAGAATTGAGTTATCATGAGGAGTCGCCAGTAAGTTGGGGGAGCAAGGATGTACAGGGAAGTAGGGCTGCATCTTTAGAGACTAACTTGGTCACCACCCTTTCATTGTCTCCTGTGTTACTTGTCTGCATTATTTATCTGCATTGATGTTCTGCAAAGACAACAGGGAGGAATTCATTACGCTTTCAAAGCAGCACATAGTACTAAAAGTGGTTACAGGTCACCAATTTTTCCATTATTCTTGGGAGCTCTTAATTGTACACACTATTAGTATTGTTTCTTTTCAGGCAATAGAAAAATGAGTCTTCATAAATGCTAAGCATATCAGTCCATAAATGTGCAAATTGTATATGCTGCTTAATGTAGTGTTGCTGATGTAGCCCAACTGGGTTTATGACATACATATTCCTGACTCACTAACGAGGCTGGGAGAAATCTGTAAGTATGTGCTTCTTAGTTCTGCTACTGCCCTTACTGCATGAATAGGGTCATGGCCTTGATGAGGTTTCTTTCTTTATTTATACCAAAGCCTGGTTTTCCGATATATAAGGGGTAAAAGGAGACATCCTTACATGTTTTTATAAAAACTTTTACCAAGCTTAGTATTTCTGTAGTTTTTTATAGGAAAGTTCAAAGTAAATTGGAAGAACTGAAAACTATTAATATGCACTCATGAGCATCTAGTTGATAATTAGTAATATTCCTATTCAACTGAGTCTCTTATGTATGTTTACCAAATAACAACCTAATTATAAAATCCACCAGGAATGATGTTAACATTTAACAGTCAAGTTAACACTGTTTCAAGAAAGATGTTTTTAGTCATATCATAACTATTACCAATCTCACTAAATATATAGTCATATGCATTTAAAAAGGTTTTTTTTAATGTTTATTTATTTTTGAGAGAGAGAGAGAGAGAGAGAGAAAGACAGAGCATGAGTGGGGGAGGGGCAGAGAGAGAGGGAGACAGAATCTGAAGCAGCTGTCAGCACAGAGTCTCACATAGGGCTCGAGCTCACAAACTGTGAGATCATGTTCTGAGCCAAAGTTGGACTCTTACCCAACTGAACCACCCAAGGCACCCCTTAATCGTATGCATTTCTAATAACATTGTTATTTTCCTAAGAAATAAAGGCAAGGGAATATAAGTCATAGTAAATATTTTTAAAAGTAATTCTTAAAATCTAAGTTCTCAGTTACGAAACCAATGCCTAAAATAGTATTATCCATGCACCTGATACTCAATAAATATGTGTTGTCTTGTTGACTGACCACAGCATTTGAGATAAATATTAAGTATGTCTTGAAGCAGCTGCTCATAAAATATAGACAAATTATTGGAATATTTGAAGGTTAAACTCATTTCCAATAAAATGGAAAGGGTTCATATAAAAAGTAAGATAAGCGATGATTTAAAGTCACTGCTTACCAAGAATTAAGGAATTTCAATGGAAAAAATGGAGAGGTATTTCAGGTGGAAAAAATGAGAATGGTCCTGTGGCTTCTAAAGAAGAAAATTCTTCTTGAGAACACACTTCCTTATGTTTGGAAGAAAAGAGTTTCGTCTGCTCTTGGTTATAAAATATCCCCTCTGCCATTCTTTTAAAAGGCACTGAGTATTCCCAGTTTTCAACCTCATCCACATGAACTACTAGAAAGTATTATCATGATAGAAATAAGTGTTTTTTTCTCAGCAACAAACTCATTGAATGCATGCCTTGTTTATCAATGAGGATACAAATGGATATATTTATGGATATAAATTTTTGGATATAAATTTTGGACATAAATTTACGGATATAAATTTACTTCACAAGAAAATAAATATTTTGATCTCAGATAATAATACAGTACAATACTTACAGGAGCTAGTGCAAGGATGGGAATGATAGAGCTATATGCAATTTTGTTGAAAGGATTTTAATTTATAGCAAGCTTAGGCCTAAATCATAATTTGATGATAAACATTATGTGGCATTGCAAATACTTATGTATGTTTCAGCACTTTACCTATTTTCAACAAAGGCAAGTATATAATGAATTATTTCTACCCTTTATCAGTTGTTAAGGATAAAATTCAGGACTTAGATGATCAACATTAAGGGGAATTTTTTAAACAAAACAAAATATAAGAGTAGGCTAGTCCTCAGAATAAACCACTTTTCATTTCAAATAAAGTGTTGAATTGATCAACTTGTTCTTATCCAAGTTGCTCCAACCCAACAATATCTAGAGCTCTAAGACTAGAGCCTTATTTTTGTTTTGCAACTGTTTACTTGGATTCTAATTAGTTAACATATAGTGTGATATTGGTTTCAAGGGTAGAATTTAGTGATTTGTCACTTACAGACAACACCCAGTGCTCATTATAACAAGTGCCCACCTTAAGACCCATCACCCCCCTAGTCCGTCCCCACCCACCTCCCTCCATCAACTCTCAGGTTGTTTACTATTGTTAAGGTTCTCTTATGGTTTGTTTCTCTTCCCCTCCCCCTGCCTTTATTTCTCTTTTCCTCTCCCCATATGTTCATCTGTTTTGTTCCTTACATTCCACATATGAGTGATATCATATGGTATTTGCCTTTCTCTGGACTAGAGCCTTATAAATATTAATACTGCTATCTCACCCAACACTAAGTTAGTTGATACAGTGAATTTTACCACCAATAAGTATCTTACATTGAGAGATGAGAACAAATAAGAAGCCTATAACTGATATGTAATAAAGTAAAAGTAAGAGTACCTGGTAAGGGTGTGTGAAATAGTAAAAGTGTAAGTAGAGACCAGGAGGTTTGTGTGACGGATCATGCTTTGCTGCGATTACTAATGTGACCTTATAAAAATTACTTTCCTCTTTGAGTCTTAGTTTTCTCATCTCTTATATATGCGGGTTATATTAGGTGATCTCTGATCTTTCTTTTGGCTTTTATATTCTTGACTACATTAGTCAACAATATACAACTTTATATATTGTATACAGAAACTTAATTTCCTAGCTATAGAGTAGAGTTAAAAATGCATAATTCCAAATATTGGCCCCAACTATAGGCTTTGGGCCAAGAAGGGAATACAGTCATCATACTACCTTTATAGTTTAAACACATATGACAATTTATAGAGCCTTGGGTAATTTTTCTCCACCTTTTACACCTTCAGTTGCAGACATGACATGTTAAAAGGGGGGGGGGGCGGATTGAGTTCATTTTTTATTCAAATATTTTCAAACAGATTTTACTGGAAAACTTCAATGTTTACTATAGCCTGCCACTATTATCTAAATGTCACCTACCAGCACATATCTCAGGAGCAGTACAGCTGCTGAACTGAAGCTGTGGTGTTTCAATAAGGCATGTGGACCAGAAAGGGCAACTGAGATATTTTAGGTTGGAAACAAGAAGGAGCTAATGGGAAAACAAGTTTGAATATTTGTTCTAGAAGGTCATTGGCAATTAATTTTTGAGTCTCATTCTAGTTAATGTAAGAGCTATGATAGATAAAACTATTTTCATTTATGATCTAGGTTGTCTTGATTTTTTCCCATAACATCTGTTTTAAGGGAAATAGTTTATTTATATTTAAAAATGTTTGTTCATTTTGAGAGAGAGAGAGAGAGAGAGAGAGAGCATAAGCAACAGAGGGGCAGAAAGTGAGGGAAATAGAGAATCCTAAGCAGGCTTTGCACTGTCAGTGCAGAGCCTGATGCAAGGCCCAAACTCACAAACCGTGAGATCAATGATCCGAGCTAAAATCAAAAGTCCAACACTTAACTGACTGAGCCACCCAGGAGTCCAAGAAAAAAAAAATAGCTTAGATATTACTATTATCTAATAGCATTATCAAATAATAATAGACAACCTTCATTTACTCAGTATTACTACATATAGGTATATATAATATATTCAATAAGTTATTTCATAGAGAACTGACCATATGAAGATTTTATACATAATTGAATATATATGGACATATATTTAGAGGCAATGGACTACTAAGAACTATGGTTTAGGTACCTATATTTGTTTTTTCCCATCCAAAAATATATATCTTCTCCAAGTCAGTCATAGGAACCTGGCTGAACCATATAAACATATGTTAATAACTAATATTTTAGAGTCTAGTAAGTCTCAGACCCTGAAATAAGTTCATAGCTAGAACAGCTGGAATTGTATGTACATACACAAAGTTTGTTCTTTCATACTAGCAACCTATTCAGTACACTTTTGGTTTCTGAGGTAAGTATCTCTGCTTACCAAATGTCCTCCAACTAGAAATTTCCCCAGACTCACTTTTGGTACAGCCAAAATAATCATGGTTCATACCAGTTAACTGACCAAGGATATTTCCTATCTATAGTCATTACTCTGAGAATTCATAATTGTGACTAAGGAATTTCATTTTCAATATGTGCTTGTCTTTTAAAGAGAGGAGACATAACAGCCTGTACTGTCATCATGTGGATTTAGAGACAGAAAAGCCAGTGCACAGAGTCAGAGTAGAATGAAGCAGATTCTGAGAAAAGTAGAAATGAAGGATGGCAACAGTTGTCTCTTCTTTGGTGTTCTGTACGCTCCCTGCATCCCCACAATAAACTTGGTTACCTTTTGCTTAAGCTAGTTTCTGCTGGTTTCTCTGACTTATAAATAATCTTCCTGAATAAAAGAAACTTCTAACTAAAATTAATCATGGTGATTTGGGACTTTATTCTGTTTGGTATAGAGTTACTTAGAGTATCCAACCACTGGAGGAAACTGGGTACTCCAATCTCCTTTACCCAATTAACACAGGCTAATCAATTAAGACAGGTTTAAAAAGACATCTAACTGGTAAATCATATGGAGAACAAAAGACATAATCAGTTCCACCTATGGTCC